>NC_141879.1:656976897-657282238 GCF_056163025.1 Triticum urartu
CTTCATGACCCTTGAGCCATTTTCGAGGTGCTCAAAATCCTCAAGGAGTCTAGCATGAGCAACTTCAAGCTTAGCATTTTTAGTTTTGAAATCATTGGCCACATCGAGTGCTCTATCATGAGATTCCTTTATTCTAGATAATTCTAGAGAAAAGGTCTCCTCAAGAGATTCAGATGTGGTTTGTTCATGTTCAAGAGCTTGAGATAGCTCCGCGATCTCATTTGCGTAATCACGCTCATGAGCTTCCATTTTCTCAATGGTGACCTCATGCTCCTCTAGATGAGATTCCAACTCCTCAATGTATTTCTTGCCTTCAATGGCAATAGACATGATTTCCATGAAGTTGGAACGAGCAAGTTTATTTTTGTGAAGAGCTTTAAAAATAATTTCCCCCTTAGTTTTTAAGGAGGCAACATCATCATTCTCTTCATCATAATCAACATCATCATCACTCTTGCCATCATCACAAGATATATTGGGATTCAAAGTGGGAGATACCTTTGAAGCCTTGGCCATAAGGCAAAATGCAATAGATGATGATGTAGGATCTGTTGATGCACCATTCAAGACCACATCTTGTTCCATGGGGTGTTGGGTTTCCTCTACATTGTTAGCACAACAATTCGAGGACGTATATGCATTTTTATCATGGAAACAAGACATTGTAAACATATCATCATGAGATTTAGTCAAGCAATTTCTACATGATATGCAAGAACTATCAACACAAGCATGTGAAACATTTGGAGTGCTCGAAGTGTTAAAGCCCAAAGAAGGAGCATTGCAATAAGATAGTGATGAAGGATCATCCACAATAAACATACTATCATCATTGCAATGACCAACACTACTCACCAGATCATTACCTTGTGGCAAACCACATGTAGGTGAAGTAGAAGAAGTTGAGAAGACTATCTGGCCGGATGTGGAGGGAGAACAATCATCCCCACAAAACTTGGACATGCCATATTTATCTTGAAGCTTTGTCCACAACTCATGAGCATCCCGGAACGGCATGAGTTGAAATATAACTTCATTGCTCAAAGCATCGAAAAGCACATTAGAAGCTTGAGCATTGAGATAAGAGTTTTTCTCATCCTATAAAGATAATATTTGGGGATTCTTTGGAGGAGAAAAACCCATATCTACAATTCGCTCTAAATTTGGGTCCATGACCCTAAAGAGATTAAGCATGCGAATTACCCAAACATCAAAATTTGTGCCATCGAAACTAAGAGTGTCAGAGAATCCTAAACCCCTAGTCGACATCCTTACTCTCTAGGCGGTTAAGCCCTATAAAGAGAGACGAGGCTCTGATACCAACTGAAAGATCGTGGATGTCACCTAGAGGGGGGGGGGTGAATAGGCGCTTTAAAATAATTACGGTTTAGGCTTGAACAAATGCGGAATAAACCTAGTGGTTAATTTGTCAAGCACAAAACCTACAACAACTAGGTTCACCTATGTGCACCAACAACTTAGGCTAAGCAAGATAAACTACTAGGTGATAGCAAGATATATGACAAGAAACAATATGGCTATCACAAAGTAAAGTGCATAAGTAAAGAGCTCGGGTAAGAGATAACCGAGGCAAGCGGAGACGACGATCTATCCTGAAGTTCACACCCTTGCGGATGCTAATATCCGTTTGGAGAGGTGTGGAGGCCCTATGCTCCCCAAGAAGCCACTAGGGCCACCGTAATCTCCTCACGCCCTCACACAATGCAAGATGTCGTGATTCCACTAAGGGACCCTTGAGAGCGGTCACCGAACCCGTACAAATGGCAACCCTTGGGGGTGGTCACCGAACCCGTACACTTTGGCAACCCTTGGGGGCGGTCACCGGTACCCGTCAAATTGCTCGGGGCGATCTCCACAACCTAATTGGAGACTCCGACGCTTGCGCGGAGCTTTACACCACAATGATTGAGCTCCGAACACCACCAACCGTCTAGGGTGCCCAAGCACCCAAGAGGAACAAGCTCAAGGGTACCAAGCACCCAAGAGTAATAAGCTTCTCAACTTGTAACTTCCACGTATCACGTGGAGAACTCAAACCGATGCACCAAATGCAATGGCAAGGGCACACGGAGTGCCCAAGTCCTTCTCTCTCAAATCCCACTGAAGAAACTAATGCTAGGGAGGAAAATGAGAGGAAGAATAAGAAGGAGAACACCAAGAATTCCAAGATCTAGATCCAAGGGGTTCCCCTCACAAAGAGGAGAAAGTGATTGGTGGAAATGTGGATCTAGATCTCCTCTCTCTTTTCCCTCAAAAACTAGCAAGAATCCATGGAGGGATTGAGAGTTAGCAAGCTCAAAGAAGGTCAACAATGGGGGAAAAACGAGCTCAAGAGATTGGGTTCATTGGGGAAGAAGACCCCCTTTTATAGGTGGGAAAAATTCCAACCGTTATGTTCACAACCCGCACAGAGCGGTACTACCACTAGGGCGGAAGTACCCCTTTGAAAAACAACAGCGAGGAGGCAAAAGGCCAGTAGAACCGCCGGAGTGGTACTACCGCTCGTCCTCACGGTACTACCGCTCGACCTCACGGTACTACCGTAAATGGTAGCGGTACTACTGCTTGCGAGCGGTACAAAAAAATACTTCCGTGCCTACTTCCGCTGAGCAAAACACGAGATTTTGGTCCGGAGCGGTACTACCGCTTAGGAGCCGCGGTAGTACTGCTCTGGAGCGGTACTACCGCTCAGGAGCCACAGTAGTACTGCTCTGGAGCGGTAGTAAAAAATTACATCCGCTCTAGCCACGGTAGTACCGCTACAGCCTTTACAAAAACAGCCATAACTTCTGCAAACGGGCTCCGAATTCGACGAAACCAAGTTTGTTGGAAACCTAACGACATGGGCTAACACAATATTGATAGAAATATCAATAAGAAGAAAAAAAAGAAAAGTCCCATAAGAAAATGGTGCGAACCCTTCCTCGGAAAAGACCGTTAAAACCTCCAACACGGAAAACATCATAGAAGATGCATGCGAACTCCGTTTTCGATGAACTCAAGCTTGTCATCAAGATGACCATAAGCTCTAAGACTCACAAAGAGAACCAAAAAAGAACCAAGAAATATGATGCAAGGATGCAATGGTTTGATCTCTCTACGAATGATACGATCAAGCTACTCATCGAGAGCCCCCCTTGATAGTACGACAATCGATCCTATGACCCGGTCTCCCAACTACCATGATGAGACCGGTAAAATAGAAAACCTATCAAGGGCAAACCTTTGCCTTGCACATGGTCCACTTGATCTAGATGATGACGATCTTGACTCCCTCAAGTAGGACCACCTTTCTTGATTGTGTTGGCTCGATGAAGACTAGTTGATTGCTCCCCCATACTCCACTATGGGTGAGCCACTCTTCCGCACATCTTCACAAGTCCATTGTCACCACAATGGACGGCAAGCTTCAAGAATTTGATCTCTTCATGATGCTTCACTTGAATTTGCACACCGCAACCTAACCCCACAAAGAACTCTCACGAAGACCATGGGTTAGTACACAAAGAGTAATGGACAATGCTTACCATACCATGGGATCACTTGATCCCTCTGTACATCGTGTACGCTTTATGTGTTGATCAACTTGATTCACTCTTGACTTAGTCTTGATCAACCTTGATTCTTTCGAACTCTCTTCATTTGGATGATGTCTTGAAGATAAACATGAATGATCAAACAATCTTTTTCTTCAAGACATGCTTGCAATAAGCTCAACTCTCAAATGACCAATCTTTGGATAATTCCTTGAATAGCACCTTGGTCGACACAAACTCTCCTTGAAACCAACACATGTACTCCAAGAAAAGCCTATGGACAAAACCTTCAAATATAACTCAAGGCAACCATTAGTCCATAGAGATTGTCATCAATTACCAAAACCAAACATGGGGCACCGCATGTTCTTTCACCCTCTCTACTTTTTTGCACATGTTATGTGGGTGAAATGATGATAAATGCCAACTTTCAACCTTTTCAGAGTTCATTTGTAATGCTTTTCAATTCCAGGGCCATTTAGCTCAAAAAATCAGTAAATGCATGAAAAATAGTAAATGATGTCAGAAAGGGTTGAAAGTTGATGACGTGGCTTTGAATGATGCATATTGAACGCACAAAAATCCTGGAGTTGTAAGAAGTTAAAAAATGAATTGCCTTTGTATCAGATGAGTTTTCGTCCGGAACCTTGATACTTCAAAAGAGATTGTCCATTTTATACACGAAGTGCATCCAGTTTTTACCGTAACCCTCTCTACTTTTTTGCACATGCTATGTGGGTGAAATGTTGATACCATGCTAACTTTCAACCTTTTCAGAGTTCATTTGTAGTGCTTTTCAATTTCAGGGTCATCTAGGTAAAAAAATCAGTAAATACATGAAAAATAGCACATGATGTTAGAAAGGGTTAGAAGTTGATGATGTGGCTTTGAATGGTGCATACTGAACACATAAAAAGTCTGAAGTTGTAATAAGTTAAAAAAATGAAATGCCTTTTGTAACAGCCAACACATGGACAAGGCATAAAACATCGGCCTGCTTGTTTGCCTCAGCCGCAAGCAGAAAAGTATGCACGCCATCAACGAAATGGGGAGAGCATCGGTCATCGTACATCCACTGCCGGCTCATCTTCATTGCACCGCATTGAAAATACCAAATTAATACAAGTTCATACAACACTTATTCTCATAAAACAAACATACAAATAACTATCTAGCTAAAGCATTTAAATGCAACAACAAATGCGATCAAGATCGCAACTAAGTTAACAATTGATCCAACAACATAATGATACCAAGCCTCACTATCAATGGCATATTTTCTAATCTTTCTAATCTTCAAGCGCATTTTCTCCATCTTGATCTTGTGATCATCGACGACATCGGCAACATGAAACTCCAATTCCATCTTCTCCCCCTCAATTCTTTTCAATTTTTCTTTCAAATACTCATTTTCTCTTTCAACTAAATTTAACCTCTCGATAATAGGTCAGTTGGAATTTCCGGCTCACATACCTCCTAGATAAAAATATCTATGTCAACTTGATAGGCATAATTTGTCAAAAACACGAAATGTAACAAATAGTTATAAAAGAAAATATACCACATCCCGAATCATAACCCAGACGAGGGTCGATGGGGATGGATATGGAAACCATGGCACTATGAATAACAAACAACATACAGGTAAGATAATTATACAAGTAACTATATATCTAAATCACACAAACATGATTTTTTTATATAAAAAAGATAAGAACAAGAGGCTCACCACAAGGTGGTGCAGCGACAGGACGGTAGGACGATCGACGGTGGTTAGGACGGAGACGGGAGGCACTAAGTAAACCACACCTACATATGCAAACTAAGAATTATTTTTAGCTCAAATTGCCTATAAATCAAATAAACTACCACATATAATTCCTCCTAAATTACTAAAACCCACAGATTAATCACTATATAAAGCATTGTAAGAGCTAATCTAGCAATGAGATATGAAAGGACAAAATTGTTTACCTTTATGATCACTTGAATGGATGGGAGCCTTCAAATCTTGACAAAATTTGGGCAAAATGTGTGATGAGCTCGAGGGGAAGAGGAGAAGAACAGAGAGGAGAGGGGAAAGGGAAAAACAGAGCGAGCTCGGGTGGACGAAGGGTTTATATAGGACGACCTTTAGTACCGGTTCGTGGCACAAACCAGTACTAAAGGTGCTGGAGGGGCCCCAGTCTGACCACATCCTGCCACCACTCTTTTTAGCACCGGTTCGTGGCATGAACCGGTGCTAAAGGTTCGCAACAAACCGATACTAATGAGAGTGGCCCGCCTAGCCGTTGGAACCGGCACTAATGGTCACATTAGTGCCGGCTCAAATACAAACCGGGACTAATGAGCTGAACATTAGGCCCTTTTTCTACGAGAGCTGGTTGATGCTAGCTAGTTCCTCTCACCCATCCCGCTGACTCTACAGTGGAGAGAGAGACATAGCCGACTGAGTACTACTTGATGGGATCTTTTCTCATGCGGTTTTGTATAAACTCTGGAAAATATGCAGATGACGCCAGAAGCCGCCATCGCTGAGTAACACACCATCTGATCCATCAGCCACTTGAGGGATCTAAACAAGAATGCCAAGGACGTTAAAGGGAATCGTATGATGTGAGGACTCGAGGGCGAGTTTGATTAGTGATTGTGCTGATTTATATACTGCGGGAAATGAAGGGAACCATTATACAAAAAATTACTGCCCTAAACTAAGAAGCTGAATGGACTCCATTAATACTTTCTCGATCAGTTTCCTAAGTGGAACCCCAGAAGATGAATAGGGGAGAGCAGAGAAGGGGTGAACATCATTGGACCCATATGCTTTGAACCGCTCCTTGCTGACATGGCAGAATAATATTCTGTGATGGGTAAAAAAGTTAATTATCAAAATAAATGATGATGTGGCAGCTTGGTGAGGTGGGAGGGCTGCATGTTTAGATAAATGAGTTAGTGGTTGCTCCTAGTTAGTATTGATGATGTGGCATGATGATGTGGTGGATTAGGTGCATGTAAAGAGACTAGGTAGAAGTGGGGAGCAACTTCTTAAGAATGTTATATACTAGTCCCTCCAATCCACAATAAGTGTCATGGTTTTAATATATATTTGAACTAGAACCACGACATTTATTATGGATAGAAGGGAGTATGACTTAGGAATCCGTAAGCACCTCTAGATTAGAAACACTATGCACAACCCATTCTAACAAGGCCAACGTACAAACCACCGTATGTATGTGTATGAGTGAAATTCAAGACATTTCATGTAACACTCATGTTGGATTTCTGATGATCTACAACATGTACTACATTTGAAATGGTGCTTCTTGTTCAACTCTAATTGTCTGTGTGATGCAACGGGGGCATACATGCCATAGTGATCTTCCCGTTCAACGCTCAATGATGCTTTACATAATTAACGTGATCCTCACGTCCAACACTCGATGATACTTTTCATAATTAACATGATCCCCCATCTAAAGAATAATACTATTCATGATTAACGCGTCCCTCCCATGCAACGATAGATGATACTTTCCATAACTAATGCAATCCCCCCATCCAATGCTCAATAATACTTTCCGTAATTAACATGATCCTCCCCTACAAAGTATGATACTCTCAATAATTAATATGATCTTGCCGTCCAAAGAATATGATACTCTCCATAAATTAACACATTTTTTTTGAAATGTACCGATTTGATTAGATTATTCCAAGTTAATCAATGAGAAGGGGCGGAGGCAAGGAGGCGAATGTAAAAACTCCTCTTTAATAGTAGAGATACATAATGTTTGTGTATTCGTGAAAAAAAATCTTGACATTAGAAGTGCCAAGATTTTGGTGACCTGTCTTTGGATTTTGATTAATGACACACTTTTATTTCAACTGTACGCATGGATTGTTGAGTATGTATAAAACGAGGACACCCCCTGCAGGGTTACGAGCAGCAGACGAGCACGCCTAGCACTATCTCACTCCCTCCATGGCCAGGTCCATGAACAACTTCCATACAGCAGTGGTACTCTCGGTGCTTCTTCTCATCTGCTTTGCTAACCACGGGCAATGTAAGTACCCGCAGCTAGCTAATCACCAGGCCTATTGACAAACCTTAGTTAATGTGTCTTCCAAACCATTTTTCTTTCTTCGGATTGGTGCATACGGTGATCGTACCATAGAGTCAAAGACTAACATGAACATTGGCGGGTTTTTTTCTGTTCCATAGGCAGAAACTTGGAGCAAGTCATGGAAAATGGCAGCAAGGTCCACTTACCATACGGGCTCTGCCAAGCAAGAACCTGCATAGATATGCCGGATTGTTACTGCTGTTTGATAGACAACACCTGCCACCCTTCGAGTGAAACATGCATTAAAGCCTGTCAAAGCTCTTTCTCTACACGTGTTTTCCGCAGCCCTCCTATCTAATCTTTACATGCATTGCATGGCTTAATTCTAGAATAATGTGTAGTTTTTATTGCTCGGTTGCTCCACGATTCGAGTTTTCCAGTGTTGAGAATTGAAAGGTTTCTGTTGCGTTCCTCATCACAAAATAAATAGATATATGTTGTGTTAATCTATATTCGTTACCCACTGGTTTAGTTTCTTTTTTATCTTTGTCAAAAAGAAAACCCTGAATCTAGCACGCAGATGTTCTCTTCATGAAACTATAGCGCGACCAGGTCCAGCACCATCCGATTGGGCATGCATCTGTGTGCACCTAGCCTGATGATAACACCGGGATGAGGCATACAGGGAGTTGGTCACGTGTATGGTCCATCGCGCAAGTGAAATCCAATTTAAACCGCCCGGGAGAGTATTTTTGGGCCTGTAAAGACTATGGTGGCAGTGTTTAGTCTTGAGTACCTGAGAGAGCCAATTGCCGCTGATACAGACAGTTTGTTGGTGATCAATGCTGATAGGGGCTTCCCCGGCATGCTTGGTAGTATAGATTTTATGCATTGGAAGTGGAAGAATTGTCCATTTTCTTGGCAGGGCAGCATAAGAGGCACGTGAAAGGTCCCACTGTCATACTAGAAGCGGTGGCTTTACAAGATCTGTGCATATGGCATTCTTTCTTCGGCATGGCCGGTTCTCACAATGAGATCAACGTGCTTCATCGTTCTCTCGTGTTTGCAAGGCTTGCAGAAGGCCACTCCTTAGAGGTCAACTTTGAGATCAATAGCCACCATTACAATAAGGGATAATACTTAGCTGATGGTATCTATCCTCAATGGTCAACTTTTATGAAGACAATACCCAATCCGCAAGGAGAGAAGAGACAGGGATTTGCCCAAATGCAAAAGAGTGCTAGAAAGGATGTGGGACGTGCTTTTGGTGTGCTTCAGTCTTGATGGGGTATCGTTCAAAACCCTACACTGAAATGGAGCATCCAGAAGTGTCGGAATCGGGGCTCCGATGACCCAAAGGTTCGAACTCTAGGGTGCACTCATTCCTACCACCCTATCTTTCCTTGCAGCTAACCATGGCGAGGCTACGACGAGAGTGAGCTGACGAGAGCGGGCTGGTGACGCAGCGGTTACCCAGGTTCAGGTCACCTTGCGGTGTAAAATACTACTCTTGCTTGGATTGGGATTGCCTTATCAACGGAATACAAAATCTGAAAGTATATATCCCAATAATTAATAGATTGCTAGAACTAGCCTTAGTTATCTACTAATTATTACTTTTTCATGTCATTTGTTAAAGATTTCCTTATTAATAAAATACGAAATCTGGAAGAATATACAGATTTCCTTATTAATGAATACGAAATTCGGAAGAATATATAGATTTCCTTATTAATGAGTACGAAATCTGGAAGAATATATAAGGATATATTCTTCCAGATTTCTTATTTTGTTAATAAGGAAATCTTTACCATGTTAAACTGACCCAGATATTTAGCCTATTTTCCAAATATGGATACCAAATTTGGAAGGTGGACCAAAGAAATATGGACACACGCACGCGCACACACACATACGCACCCCCCAGGGCCGGCCCTGGGCCAGGGCAGCAGGGGCGACGGCCCGGGGCCCAGTGAAATTAGGGGCCCCGACCTATAGAGTACAGTGTATATATATAAGCCCTGATGAATTGGCGCAAAAAAATAAGGGGCTGTAGGCAGGGTCGCAGGGAGGCCCATCTCCAACAGAAGCCCAACTGCCAAGAGGCCCGAAGTCACGCTGGTTCGTTTTCTCGCCAAGGGGCATAGAGGCGAGCAACTCTCCTCCTCCTTAGTCTGAACGCCAGTTCGTTTTCTCGCCTGTTCGCCTTCACAGATCGGCGGACCGGGCAACTACGAGTCTTCAACAGCGGCTGCTGCCAGATGCGTTCGCAAGGAATAGCAGGAGACAAAGGTAAATCTCAATATTAATTTCTCTTAGCCATCAATCTTAATCTAGTGATTAATCTAAATTCTTCTTTTTACAACAGTAGTGTTCTTGGAGTAGAGTTCGATCTGTTGTTGCCGACTTGGTCTTGGACTTCTTGTGTCCTTGATGATTGAATTTGGATAGTTGCAGCCGATACGTCTCCATCGTATCTACTTTTCCAAACACTTTTGCCCTTGTTTTGGACTCTAACTTGTATGATTTGAATGGAACTAACCCGGACTGACGCTGTTTTCAACAGAATTACCATGGTGTTGTTTTATGTGCAGAAAACAAATATTCTTGAAATGACCTAAAACTCCATAGAACATCTTAGAAATAACAATAAAAAATCCTCGCCAAAGATGAAGACCAGGGGGCCCACACCCTTCTCACGAGGGTGGGGGGCGCGCGCCCCCCTACCTCGTGGGCCCCCTGTTGCGTCTCCGACACCAACTCCAACTCTATATATTTGCTTTCAGAGAGAGAAAAATCAGAGAGAAGAAATCATTGCGTTTTACGATACGGAGCCACCACCAAGCCCTAAAACCTCTCGGGAGGGCTGATCTGGAGTCCGTTCATGGCTCCAGAGAGGGGGATTCGTCGCCGTCGTCATCATCAACCATCCTCCATCACCAATTTCATGATGCTCACCGCCGTGCGTGAGTAATTGCATCGTAGGCTTGCTGGAAGGTGATGGGTTGGATGAGATTTATCATGTAATCGAGTTAGTTTTGTTAGGGTTTGATCCCTAGTATCGATTATGTTCTGAGATTGATGTTGCTATGACTTTGCTATGCTTAATGCTTGTCACTAGGGCCCGAGTGCCATGATTTCAGATCTGAACCTATTATGTTTTCATGAATATATGTGAGTTCTTGATCCTATCTTGCAAGTCTATAGTCACCTACTATGTGTTATGATCCGGCAACCCCGAAGTGACAATAATCGGGACCACTCCCGGTGATGACCATAGTTTGAGGAGTTCATGTATTCACTATGTGCTAATGCTTTGTTCCGGTTCCCTATTAAAAGGAGGCCTTAATATCCATTAGGACTCCGCTGCCACGGGAGGGTAGGACAAAAGATGTCATGCAAGTTCTTTTCCATAAGCACATATGACTATATACGGAATACATGCCTACATTACATTGATGAACTGGAGCTAGTTTTGTGTCACCCTATGTCATGACTGTTACATGATGAACCACATCCGGCATAATTATCCATCACTGATCCGGTGCCTACGAGTTTTCCATATACTGGTTCTCGCTTATTTACTTTTCCGCTGCTACTGTTACAATAACTACAAAATACCAAAAACATTACTTTTGCTGTCTTTAGTTTTGTTGCCGCTACCACCACTATCATATTACTTTGCTACTAAACACTTTGCTGCAGATACTAAGTTTCCAGGTGTGGTTGAATTGACAACTCAGCTGCTAATACTTGAGAATATTCTTTGGCTCCCCTTGTGTCGAATCAATAAATTTGGGTTGAATACTCTACCCTCGAAAGCTGTTGCGATCCCCTATACTTGTGGGTTATCAAGACTAATTTCTGGCGCCGTTGCCGGGGAGCATAGCTCTATTCTTTGAGTCACTTGGGATTTATATCTGCTGGACACTATGAAGAACTTGAGAGATCCGAAAACCATGATCTATCCCTCAACTACGAGGGGAGGCAAGGAACTGCCATCTAGCTCTGCACTTGATTCACCTTCTGTTATGAGTAAGTTAGCGACACCTACATCTGCTTCTACTATTCGTTCTGATATGTCGCATGTTATTGATGATGCCACTTCTGCTATGCATGATACTTATGATGAAGCTACTTCTATGCCTGATAATACTGTGCCCGTTAGTGAATTTCTTGATGAACAAATTGCTAGGGCTAGAGAAAAAGAAATTATCGAATCTGAATATGATGATGATAGTGATGATGAAAATATGCCTGTTATTCCTGAGGGTTATCTTTTTAATATGGAATCTTCTGCCGCTATTTTTGCTTGCAGAGATAGATATGAGCTTAAGAGGTTATTAATTAAATGGAACAAAGAATCACTTGGAGATAAAATGAGACCCGACCCTGCTTTTGCTACTTCACCTATTTGTGTTCCTGATAAGGATTATGAATTCTCTGTTGATCCTGATATAATTACTTTGGTCGAATCTGATCCGTTTTATGGCTATGAATCTGAAACTATTGTGGCACATCTTACTAAGTTAAATGATATAGCTGCCCCGCTCACTAATGATGAGAGATCGCGTTACTTTTATATACTCAAAATATTTCCGTTCTCATTAAAGGGTGATGCTAAGATATGGTTTAATTCTCTTGATCCTGGTTGTGTGCGTAGTCCCCAGGATATGATTTATTACTTCTCTGCTAAATATTTCCCTGCTCATAAGAAACAAGCTGCTTTGAGGGAAATATAAAACTTCGTGCAAATTAAAGAAGAGAGTCTCCCACAAGCTTGGGGGAGGCTTCTCAAGTTACTTAATGCTTTGACTGATCATCCTCTTAAGAAACCTGAAATACTTGATATCTTTTATAATGGACTAACCGATGCTTCCAGAGATTACCTAGATAGTTGTGCTGGTTCTCTTTTCAGGGAAAGAACACCGGATGAAGCTGAAATTCTATTGAATAATATGTTGACAAATGAAAATAATTGGGCACCTCCTGATCCAACTCCCGAGCCAGCTCCTGCTCCAATTACCGAGCCCATTCTTAAACCAACTCCGAAGAAGAGAGGTGTTCTATTTCTCAGTCCCGAAGATATGCAAGAGGCAAAGAAATCTATGAAAGAAAAAGGTATTAAAGCTGAAGATGTTAAGAATTTACCTCCTATTGAAGAAATACATGGTCTTAATTCACCGCCTGTTGAAGAAACATATGATCTCAATTCTTTATTTACTGAAGAACCTCCTGATCCCGATATCCCGACACAGGTAGTAAAGGTAAATTCTCTCTATAGATACGATAAAGCTGAAGTCCCTTGTCGGTGTCATAACCGGCAGATCTCGGGTAGGGGGTCACGAACTGTGCGTCTAGGCCGGATGGTAAAAGGAGGCAAGGGACACGAAGTTTTACCCAGGTTCGGGCCCTCTTGATGGAGGTAAAACCCTACGTCCTGCTTGATTAATATTGAAGATATGGGTGTTACAAGAGTAGATCTACCACGAGATCAGAGAGGCTAAACCCTAGAAGCTAGCCTACTGTATGATTGTATGTTATAATTGTTGTCCTATGGACTAAAACCCTCCGATTTATATAGACACCGGAGAGGGTTAGGGTTACACAAGGTCGGTTACAAAGGAGGAGATATCCATATACGTATTGCCTAGCTTGCCTTCCACGCCAAGTAGAGTCCCATCCGGACATGAGACAAAGTCTTCAATCTTGTATCTTCATAGTCTAACAGTTCGGCTAATGGAGATAGTCCGGCTGTTCAGAGACCCCCTAATCCAGGACTCCCTCAGTAGCCCCTGAAACAGGCTTCAATGACGACGAGTCCGGCGCGCAGTTGTCTTCGGCATTGCAAGGCGGGTTCCTTCTCCGAATACATTACAGAAGAAGTTGAATACGAGGATAGTGTTCGACCCTGCAAAATAAGTCCCACATTTCACCATAGAGAGAATAATGTTTTTTCGCAGATCTAATTTGCTAGCTTGTTTTGACAGCATGACGTCATGTCATGGCCTGGTGACTATTCAAACCGTTTCTTTTAACGAGCCCCGCACATAACGCGAGATCATGTCCCCTTATTATGGGACTCTCATTAATACGGGCATGGGTAACCCAACCACGCCATCAATTGCGGCACTTGGGGGATAAGCGAGTTTTACTAGGAAAGTGGGGACGTTTAATTTTGTCCGCCCATATAAAGGATAATGATTCACCTTTCTATCCATGCCTTCTTCCTCCTCTGCTCATCCGCTCCTGCATACTCGAGCTCTAGCGCCCAAGTCCTCACTTCCATCTCAACCTTCTCCAGCCATGTCCGGAGCGGGAGGCAAGTGGATGGTCTCCTCCGTCACGGAGGGAGACGTCAAGAAACTGAGGAGAGCCAGATACCTGCACGACGATATCGCGCACCAGCTCCCAGATGAGGGACAACTCATCCCCACCCCCGAGCCCCATGAGAGGGTGGTATTCCTCACCCATTTCCTCCACGGACTGGGATTCCCTCTCCATCTCTTCGTCTGGGGGCTCATGTTTTATTACGGCTTGGATTTCCACGATCTGGCCCTGAACTTCATCCTCAACATCTCGGCATTCATCGTCGTGTGCGAGGCCTTCCTCCGCATCAAGCCCCACTTCGGCTTATGGCTGAAGACCTTCAATGTCAAGCCAAAGGTAGTGAGCGGCCGCCAGGTGGAGTGCGAAGGCGCCATGGTGGGAAAGATTCCCAACATGACATGGCTCGAGGGCACCTTCATGGACACCATAAAGGGGTGGCAATCGGGGTGGTTCTATATCACCGAGCCGCGCGACCCCTCATGGGTAGCGGCCCCCGAGTTCCGATCTGGCATCCCCATGCGGCTCACCTCCTGGAAAGAGAAGGGCATGTCCTTGGGTAATTCAAAAGAGCTGACCGGACTCCAGTCATGTATTCAGAACATGGTGGATAAGAAGCTCAAGCTTGTCAACATAGTCCAGGTTATGCTTGTTCGCCGGATACTCCCGTTCCAACAACGGGAGTTTACCTTGTGGGAGTTCAATCGGGCGCAGCACCGAACTCTGAACAGGCTCTTCGACACGACTCGTGAAGATGCCTGGAGGGTGCTGTTCAAGGGCGCCGCGGTCCCTCCCCCCATTACTGAGGATCGCGGATTCAGCGTGAAAGTGCCACGCCAGTGCGGTAAGTTGTTTTACCTTTCACTGGATACTTGTTTTCTATATAGATTGATTCTATGTGGGATCTAAACTCCCGTGCCGTTAACAGGACTGTCAGAAGATGGCTGGAAAAATCGACTGTCCGGCTCCCTTGCCCAAAGGCCCTGTAGACGCCCTTCTGGCGAAGATGTTGACTCCAGCCCCTTATAAGGTGCCGGAGAAGACCCAGAAGGCCAAGGGAGCTCGAAAGAGTTCCCGACGCCAGGCGTCGTCAGACTCACCATCCGATGAGTCTGCGGCGCACTCTTCCCCTGAAGACGAGGAAGAGGAAGAAGAGGCTCCCCCACCGACTGGGGGAGACAATAAAATGAAGGCCGTCCCAACTGGGGAGGCCGGAGGGTCCAAGAAGGGAAGGACACTCCTTCCGGACAGCTCCACCGCCGCCGATGAAAGTGAAGACGAGTGGTTGCCCAGGGCCAAGCCCCAGGGGAGATCGTAAGTATTCGGATACCAAAGTAACCCATAGGATTCATTTGTGGCATTGCTTTCCCTAACGCCGAACTCAATTGTGCAGGCCGCCCCGAGCCAATATCGAGGTATCCTCGGACGGCTCCCTGGGCGCGTCGGACATGGATAGCGATCCAGTCCCGACCGCCACCTGCCCTCATCCAGCCGACGACACCGAGGTGCTGTCTCAAGAGGCACCAGATCGAGGGGGAACAGTCCCGGAGGCGCCTCAAGGCGACCTTCCATACTCCGGGAGCCGAGGGGACGGGGTCCCCGAGAGCTCCGAGTACGGCCCTCAGCCGAACACCGCGCCGGACCCTCCAACGGCTCCGAGCTCGGGTAGGCGTTCCCCTTGTAAGGGAGGTGAGACGCCTGTGCCGGTGACCTCTGTACATCCAGAGGCGCCGGACACTATGTTGGAAGCGCTCCACAGCGCTTCCATCAAGGAGGAGCACCGCACTATCATGAGTGCGGCGATCCAGAATGTTCAATCCGCCAAGAGCGGATTGACTGAAGCCTGTACTAGCCTTCTAATAGGCTTCGAGGTAAGTGTTTTAAAATGTAGTAGAAATATTACCGCATAGACAGTAGCCCATGATGCTTTGTTTGGTGTTCACAAAGAAAAGCCGAACAGAGGATCAAATAATATCGCAGGAGTCTAATATAAGTATGTCAATATGCATATGCAGGCTTCGCTGCTGGCGTCCGCCGCACTGACTGCGGAGGTCGCCGTACTGAAGGAGGCCCTCAAGGGATCCCAGAAAGAGCTTGGCCTTGCTAAGAGGCAGCTCGAGGAGAACAAGGGTAAGTAATACCCCGTCTATAGATGAGAAAAAGGACGTGATTGCTAAGATGACAGGATCATTGTATGTTTGCCAGGGGCCACGACCGAGGTGGCGACCCTGAAGCAAGCGCTGTCCCAGGCCGAAAAAGGCGGCCCAGGAACGCACTGAGCGAGAGAGGCACGAGGCTCGGGTGGGCGAGGTGCAGCAAGAGCTCCAGGCTCTCGTGACCAAGCACGAGGTGTTGGAGCTTGACCTAAAGACGAGAGAGTCTGAGCTTGCCGCGACCCGTGAGAGCGCGAAGAGTGCCAAGGCCGAGGCCCAGAAGGCCCTTCAGGAGATCGACGCGATGAAGAAGATAGCGGCGGGTAAGGCTTTCTATATGCAAAGCAAGCATGTAAAGGTGAATTACCGATTACTTACCCGAATCCGGAGCTCTTCAGGAGCATTCGCAGATTTGCCCCGCAGTGTGTCCGATGCCGCACTGTTCTATCAGGCCGAGGACGGAAGCTTGATGGAGAAGCTGTTCTGGTCTCAGTATGCTGAGGCCGAACATCCGGTGCCAATGAGCGACCAGCTAAAGAAGATGGCCGAGCTACATAAGGCGGCCGATCAGGCCATGAAGGGCTTCATAGTCCGGTTGTGGCCTGGTAACGGCCTTCCAAACAGCTTCTTCGGCCTGGTGAGGCGGCTTGTGGATGCCTGCCCACGATTGGAGGTCGTCAAGCGATCCGTCTGCATTGAAGGTGCACGCCGGGCCTTCGCCCGTGTAAAAACGCAGTGGGTCAAGCTAGACGCCGTGAAGCTGATCAAGGAGGGGCCGTCGGAGGGTAAGGAGCACTGGCACCCCGAGATGTACTACGAGGGTGTTCTGCCGGGCGCCCGTCTTATCGCGGATGAGTGTTCACAAAATGTAATATTTGAATGAGACTTGCTCGTTTTGTCCTATATGTATGAAAACTTGTATCGTATTCGCTATGCAACGCTTGTGTGAATTTAAAATATTACCTTCTGTTTGGATGTTTATCCAATCTGAGAGATGGCTAGTCCTCGGCTTCTGCCCCCATGCCGCTAGTGCTGGGGTGTTCGGGATAAACCTGAGCACTCTTGTTCCCATATTTAGGTCCTTCGAGGGAGGTGCTCAGCACAACGAACAAGGCAACCGGACTAATATTGCTTTATCACTCTCACTTAGCCATAGAATTCTATAATTTTAAATCACGCGAAGCCCCTAGTGTTCGGAAGGCCGAATTCGGGGTGCGATACACGCCTGTAAGCCGGACGGAGCCGGCCCCTCACCCTAAGCGGCATAAGTCTTTAGGGACTCGAAAAACCTCGTCGAATAGCGACCAGTCTCTCGCCTTATCATGACAGTCAGTTTTAGCTTTCTCTACTGAGGTGCTCGGCCCAGCAGAACCGGGGCACAATCACAATAGTTCTCCTAGCGCTACCTTAGCCGATGGAGCGGAACGTAAGGTACCAAAACATAGGAGCCGGGCAAACCCAACATTTGACCAAAGACATGATTCGGAGCTGATGCATATAATGCTATAAGTTTGGGGTGCCGCACTTGTGAAAGTGTTCGGACTTTTCACACCATATTGTGGGTACGTAAGCCCCTGGTGCATTGGCTGTACCAGAGTGTACGGTTGCTAGGCGTCATTAATGAACACATGGATATGTATACATATAACAAAAATGCGATAATAGTCATAATGTCATTCATTGTATATTAAAAAATTGCATTAAAGCAGAGTGATACAGATAGTGTAATGAGCAAAAGAGTAGGACTATGTCCCTTCCAAGGGCGAGCTGAGGAATTATATGAAATCTGTAATCCACCTGGGAATTCCGTAGTCATCGGCCTCCTTGGTTGCTGTATCATGTGTTCGGCAATAGAGCTGCCGGACAGTGTTTCCAGAGATTGAAGTCCTGAAAGAAAAAGAAAAATAACCAGACGGGAAGCCCCTGGTGCGGTTTAGGCCGCGTTTTGGGGCGTGCCGTAGTTGTGCCTCCCCCTCCCCATCTGTGCCCGTGGTATTTTTAATGCATAATTATGTACGCGTGACACGAACAACGTCGTTGGGATGGGATTGGGGTGGCCGTCGTATTGCTATGCGAGCTCAGATCGCGCCAGGCGGTCTATTTGCCGATTGCCCCGAGCGCGCTTGAAGGTGTCTGGGCTTTGAAATGCCGAACTGGTAGATTGCCTTGAGAGGCTGCTTTGCGCTTCTGCTGCAAGGGCTGCGGTGTGCTCCTCTGTTCGGAGAGAGCGCTCTGTGTTTCCATTGACTGTAATAACTCCGTGAGGTCCTGGCATCTTGAGCTTGAGGTATGCATAATGTGGTACCGCATTGAATCTAGTGAATGCGGTTCGTCCGAGCAGCGCGCGATAACCACTGCGGAACGGGACTATATCGAAGATTAACTCTTCGCTTCGGAAGTTATCCGGGGATCCGAAGACCACTTCCAGTGTAATTGAGCCTGTGCAGTGGGCCTCTACGCCTGGAATGACGCCTTTGAAGGTCGTCTTTGTGGGTTTGATCCTGGAGGGGTCTATACCCATTTTGCGCACTGTGTCCTGATAAAGCAGGTTCAGGCTACTGCCGCCGTCCATGAGGACTCGAGTGAGGTGAAATCCGTTGATGATTGGGTCTAGGACCAGTGCGGTGAATCCGCCATGACGGATACTGGTGGGGTGGTCCCTGTGATTGAAGGTGATCGGACAGGAGGACCAAGGGTTGAACTTTGGGGCGACTGGCTCCAACGCATATACGTCCCTGAGCACACGCTTCCGCTCCCTCTTGGGGATGTGGGTTGCGTATATCATGTTCACCGTCCGCACTTGCGGGGGAAACCTCTTCTGTCCTCCAGTGTGCGGCTGCCGGGGTTCTTCCTCGTCATCGCTATGCGGCCCCTTGTCCTTGTTTTCGGCAATTAACTTGTCGGCCTGCTTGAACACCCAACAATCCTTGTTGGTGTGATTGGCTGGCTTGTCTGGGGTGCCGTGTATTTGACACGAGCGATCGAGTATACGGTCCAAACTGGACGGACCCGACGTACTTTGTTTGAATGGCTTTTTCCGCTGACCGGGTTTAGAGCCTTTGAATCCGGCATTGACTGTCGTATCCTCAGTACTTTCGCTGTTAATGCGGCGCTTATGCTTGTTGCGACGTGACCTACTGCTGCCGTCCTTGGTATCTGAGGTACCATGGTTCTTTGATATGTTGTTACTGCGAGCCAACCAGCTGTCTTCTCCCGCACAAAAGCGGGTCATGAGCGTCGTGAGGGCTGCCATAGATTTCGGCTTTTCCTGACCAAGGTGTCAGGCTAGCCACTCGTCTCGGATGTTGTGCTTGAAAGCAGCTAAGTCCTCCGCATCCGGACAGTCGACGATTTGGTTTTCCTTTGTAAGGAACCGAGTCCAGAATTGCCTGGCCGACTCTTCTGGCTGCTGAATTATGTGGCTCAAGTCATCGACGTCTGGTGGTCGCACATAAGTGCCCTGAAAGTTGTCGAGGAATGCGGCTTCCAGATCTTCCCAGCAGCTAATGGAGTCCGCTGGCAAGCTATTAAGCCAATGCCGTGCTGGTCCTTTGAGTTTTAGTGGGAGGTACTTGATGGCATATAAGTCATCACCGCGGGCCATGTGGATGTGGAGGAGGAAGTCCTCAATCCATACCGCGGGATCTGTTGTGCCGTCGTATGATTCAATGTTTACAGGTTTGAAACCTTCTGGGAATTGATGTTCCATTACTTCGTCTATGAAGCATAAGGGGTGTGCGGCGCCTCTGTATTGGGCTATACCGCGACGTAGCTCGTATGGGTCCTGCCCGTTGTGTTCGGCCCGGCCGGATTTGCTTTTACTGTATCTGGCGTGACGTTTATCGTCTCGTAGAGTGGTGCGCCCTTGTGATCCGTAGATCTATCTTGAATGCTTTGCTTTGTCCTCCAATATGTCTCGCAGGTCTGGCGTATCTCCCCATGCCTTTTTATTTGGATGGCGTTGGGGCGGATGCTGAGCTTTCGGCAGGAATGCCTCTCTATCGCGGCCACAAGGTGGCCGATCAGCCGTATCGTATGCTTCTTCCTCCAGTCGGGGTAGTAACCTGCGTATTGGGTAACTCTTGGAGGGACGCTTGAGTTTATATTCCTCGGCTGCGAGGACTTCAGTCCATTTGTCAGCTAGCAGATCTTGATCAGCTTGAAGATGCTGCTGCTTTTTCTTTATGCTATTTGCCGTGGCCATAAGCCTGTGCTTGAAGCGCTCTTGTTCGACGGGATCCTCTGGTACGGCAAATTCATCGTCGCCGAGGCTTGCCTCGTCTTCGGAGGGGGACATGTAATTGTCATCCTCCTCCTCTCCGCCAGCCGCTCTCTCAGGAGAGCTGGCTCCTTCATCCTCCTGATCTAACTCTTGCTGGAGGGGATTTTTGTTGTCTTTGGCGCTATCCGGAGTGTTATTATCTCCTGTGCCGGTATCACCACTTTTGCTTTGGCGGGACTTAGAGCGGCGCCGCTGACGTCGGTGCTTGGGTTGCATCTTGGAGGGGTCATCCTCCGCTATCTCGTCGCCGTTGCCTTCATTGGGTGTATCCACCATGTATATATCATACGACGAGGTGGCCTTCTAGTGCCCTATAGGCGCTGGCTCATGTTCGTATCCTACATTGTCGCCCATACCGTTGATGTCTTCGGAGTCGAAGTCGAGCATGTCGGTTAAATCATCGACAGTGGCTACAAAGTGGGTGGTGGGTGGGCGTCGAATTTCTTCGTCGTCCATATCCCAGTCCTGTTGTCCATGATCCGGCCAGGGCTCTCCTGACAAAGAGAGAGACCTTAGTGAATTCAGAATGTCGCTGAAGGGCGAGTGCCGAAAGATATCCGCAGCGGTGAATTCCACGATCGGCGCCCAGTCGGATTCGATTGGCAGGGGCACGGATGGTTCGGGGTCCGGAGGAGAGTCCGGCACCTTGGAGTCACGGGCTGCGCAGAGGATTATGCTGGTGTTCGGCTCGATCGCCATTGAGACTGCAGCCCCTGAGGTGGCGTCTAGCCACTCGTCCTCGATTAGCGTAGCTGGCTCCGAGCTAAGGGTCGGAGCTGATATGGGTGCGGCCTCTGGAGTACCGTCCGATGGCAGAGCTAGGTCATACCTACCGCGACAGTGCGGCGCGCCCGGCTATGGCTCGAATCCGTTGAAGATCAAGTCCCCACGGGTGTTGGCCGTGTAATTCAAACTTACAAATCTGACCTGATGGCCAGGGGCGTAGCTTTCAAGCGAATTGGCCCGCAGTGCAAAGCTGCTGAATATGAAGATCTGTCCGGGGAGAAAAGTCTCACCCTGGACGGCATCGCTATCGATGATAGTAGGAGCCATCAAGCCTAACAACGACGACACAGAGGAACTCTCAATGAAAGCACCAATGTCGGTGTCAAAACCGGCGGATCTCGGGTAGGGGGTCCCAAACTGTGCGTCTAGGCCGGATGGTAACAGGAGGAAAGGGACACGGAGTTTTACCCAGGTTCGGGCCCTCTTGATGGAGGTAAAACCCTACGTCCTGCTTGATTAATATTGAAGATATGGGTGTTACAAGAGTAGATCTACCACGAGATCAGAGAGGCTAAACCCTAGAAGCTAGCCTATGGTATGATTGTATATTGTGATTGTTTTCCTACGGACTAAGACCCTCCGGTTTATATAGACACCGGAGAGGGTTAGGGTTACACAAGGTCGGTTACAAAGGAGGAGATATCCATATACGTATTGCCTAGCTTGCCTTCCATGCCAAGTAGAGTCCCATCCGGACACGAGACGAAGTCTTCAATCTTGTATCTTCATAGTCTAATAGTCCGGCTAATGGAGATAGTCCGGCTGTCCGGAGACCCCCTAATCTAGGACTCCCTCATCCCTCCTACTAAAATTGCTAGTCAGTGCTTGGATGAGTTTGATAACTTTATGTTTAAGCAAGACGACTGCAATGCTTATTTTTGTAGACAATTAAAAGAAAATGCTTATATGATTAGACGCTTGGGTGATTATATGGCTAATACTAAAGGTGAACTTAAACTTGTTAGCAAACATGCTTCTATGGTTACCACTCAAGTAGAACAAGTACTTAAGGCTCAAAAATAAGTGTTTAATGAAATGAATAGTAAGAAAAATGATTATGCTGTTAGAGTGGCTACTAGAACTGGTAGAATGAGTCAGGAACCTTTGTATCCTGAAGGCCACCCTAAAAGAATCGAGCAAGATTCTCAAAGAAATAATATTGATGTTCCTAGTTCTTCTAAGAAGAAGAAGAAGAAAAATGATAGAACTGTGCAAACTTCTAGTGAACCTATTGCTAAACCACCTGATAATCCAAATGATATTTCTATGTCTGATGCTGAAACACAATCTGGTAATGAACATGAACCTAGTAAAAATATTAATGATGATGTTCATGATGATGCTCAACCTAGTAATGACAATGATGTAGGAATTGAACCTGCTGTTGATCTTGATAACCCACAATCAAAGAATCAACGTTATGATAAAAGAGACTTTGTTGCTAGGAAACATGGTAAAGAAAGGGAACCTTGGGTTCAGAAACCCATGCCTTTTCCTCCGAAACCATCCAAGAAAAAGGATGATGAGGATTTTGAGCGCTTTGCTAAAATGATTAGGCCTATCTTTTTGCGTATGAGATTAACTGACGTGCTCAAAACAAATCCTTATGCTAAATATATGAAGGATATCATTACTAATAAAAGAAAGATACCGGAAGCTGAGATTTCCACCATGCTTGCTAATTATACTTTTAACGGTGGAATACCAAAGAAACTTGGAGACCCCGGAGTACCTACTATACCTTGCTCCATTAAAAGAAATTATATTAAAACTGCTTTATGTGATCTTGGAGCCGGTGTTAGTGTTATGCCTCTCTCTTTATATCATAGACTTGACTTGAATAAGCTGACCCCTACTAAAATATCTTTGCAAATGGCTGATAAATCAATTGCTATACCTATCGGTATATGTGAGGATGTGCCTGTTGTGGTTGCAAACGTTAGTATTTTAACCGACTTTGTTATTCTTGATATTCCCGAGGATGATAGTATGTCTATTATTCTTGGAAGACCTTTTCTTAATACTGCAGGGGCTGTTATTGATTGCAACAAAGGCAATGTCACTTTCCGAGGAAACAACCTCAAGTTCATAGTATCAACTCTATTGGAAAAATTCAATCGATTATATTTGGAGGTTTTGGATTTCCTCTTCCTACTGCCAAAAAGAAATATGATATTCTTATTATTGGGGATGTGCATACCCCCGTTGAGGTAACTTAGTGTTATTCGAAATTTCTCCGGTTTCATGATTATCGGAATGAGTTTGTTAACAAGACTTGATCAACCTTGTTAGTGGATTCTTTTCGATGAGCATGAGATGGATGAAACTAGAAGCACAACCTTTTGTACCCCACTTTTACTTTCTGTTATTTATATTAAATAAAGTAAAAATAGTATATTTCTGTCTGTTTCTTGACTTATCCGTGCAATATAAAAATATCCCGAAAATAAAAGTCCTCGGAATGCCATGCCAATTTAATATGATTTTTTCGGGAATATTTAAGGATTTACTGTGCAAAAATTACCACGGGAGGAGCTGCCACCTGGTCACGAGGGTGGTGGGCGCCCCCCCCTAGGGCGCGCCCCCTGCCTCGTGGATCCGCGGTGGCCCTCCTCCACTTATCCTAGCACCCATCTTCTTCCTCTATCTCACACAAACCCGAAGAACCAACTCAAGCACGAGTTCCAGCCACTTTTGCTGTGATTTTCGATCTCCTTGCTCAAAGCACCTCTCGCAAAACTGCTTGGGGAGATTATTCCTTGGTATGTGACTCCTCCATTGGTCCAATTAGTTTTTGTTCTAGTGCTTTATTCTTTGCAAATTTGTGCTGCATAGGTGACCATGTTCTTGAGCTTGCATGTCAAATTTATATGGTTCCAAGTAGTTCTAATGCTTGATATGGGCTCTAGGCACTTGTATGAGTAGTTGCTATCAGTTTCATTGAAGTTGGTTTACTTTTATTTTAAAGTTACTAAAAATTTCAGAATTTTTCAGAGAAAAACAACATGTTTAGGAAGATGTTCCAAGGTGGTTCCTCTAAGAAGCAAGGACCTAGGATGCTATGCGTGATGCTGACGAGGATCCACCAAGAGACGCTCCAGTACGGCCTTGCGAATGGCCATTTGAAAATTTTATGGACCGTGCGGGAATTAAAGAAGAATTCCAAGCATATTTGCACAATGCCGGTCTTGAAGATTTTGAGGCTAACAAATGCCCCCAGTATCATGATCTCACAAGTTCATTTGTGAGGAGGTTTGAGTATTCATCTTCGCGTAATTCTCCTTCAGTCATGTTTGATCTTTATGACAAATCTTATACCATGGACACAGAGGATTTCACTTCTTCTTGCGAACTTCCATCATGGGGCAGTATTAGGGATCCCCCTAAATCTGAATTTAGAAACTTTCTTGCTAGTATAACTGTGGGGGAGTCCAGAGATATAAGGCAGGATACCATAGGGAGCATTCACTTTCCTTCTATACATTATTTTGCTCTTTTCATCGGTAGATGCATAAATGCTAAGGATGAAGCATGTCACATGTGTGTCCCTGATCTCAGCATTCTTAGGAGTGCTATGTTAGGAGACCAATCTTATCATATGGGAGCCATTGTAGCTCGTAGGTTGCACCATAATAGACATAATGGAGATTTCTTTGGAGGAATTTGTGCAACCCGCTTAGCTCGTTTTCTTGAGATAGACATTCGTGAGGGTGATATGGAGTTGCCTCCTGCATATTTAGATTATAACTCTATGGCTTCGCACCAGTTTGTCGAGAGGCTTGAATCACCTCTCTTATATCGTTTAATTTTTGATAAACGACGTGTTTTCCATATTACTCTCCCTGCTCCTGCCTTCTTTGATTCACAGACAAAAGGAAGATATGTTATTACCAGAGAGGAGGCAGAAGAGTACGAGAGGAGAGCGGAGGCAGCTCGACTCCATGCTGCAGCACATCAGGCGATAACCACTGCACATCAGTATGATCCCAACTATCCTTCCTCATCACAGTACGACTCCAACAACTATTATTATGGATATCCGCCAGGCCAGCCGTGGCCATAGACCAACTTAGGCCAAAAGCCTAAGCTTGGGGGAGTATGTATTCCTCACCGACATTACATTTATGTTCACACACACTCATTGCTAGATGTCGGTGCTCATACTTTTTCACTGTAATATCCATGCTAGTTTATTTTCTTTTCCTGCTTTCTTCTTGTGTGTTTGTTAAACCTTAAGAAAAACCAAAAAAATTAGTAGTAGTTTATTTTTCTGCTGTAGTAGTAATAATTAAAAAGAAAACCCAAAAATATTTCCCGTTCTTCTTCTTCTTGTTGGGAGCTTTCCCGTGTAAATAGTTTTATTTCTTTTCTTTTCTTTGGGGGTCAGTAGGAGAAGACCATAATTAAATTGTTGAAGTGGCTCTTATATGCATTATTGTTGATTTAACCAAGAGCCCATATTACCTTGTCTTCTCCTGTTTATTGAATGCTCGCAGATTCCAGCTTAGTCCAATGCACATGCACTCTTATTATTATTCACACCGTTCGGTCGTGCAAGTGAAAGGCAATTATGATGATATATGATGGACTGACTGAGATGAGAAAAGCTGGTATGAACTCGACCTCTTTTGTTTTTGTAAATATGATGAGTCCCTCGTTCTTGATTCAGCTTATTATGAATAAACATGTTTGCAATGACAATTAGAGATCACTAGTCATCAACCCGTGCATCTGCACGGGCTAGTTATTCGTATGGCAGGCCAAGATAAATCTTTATTCGTATACTCATTTAATACACAAATATTTACATATTTAACATAGAGAAATTAAGAAATTCACCCATCAAATATTAGTTAAAATATTAGAACTTTGCTTACCATATCAAATGTTTGAGATATTGGTTGACCATTTCATATTCAAGGAAGTATATAAGTAAATCAAAAACTAAATTCAGGAAAAAAATGTGACTTTGGACCTACTCTAAATCACATATTCCAATAGTGAGCATCATATGTCAACATGAGCCATGCAATCCTTGCTTTATCTGATTTTTAATAAATCTGTGTCTATTTCACCATATACTTCGGTCTAATATTATTAGATAAGATGTGCGGACCGGGTGGACCATCTGCATAAGAGATGACAAAGCTAGTAAGAAGTGAGGAAATAATGCTAAAGTAGAGCCACGGTCAGTAGATACTAACTAGAAACAACACTCAGTTTGCCAATCAATGTGATTTTCCTAGAGCAATCCAAAGTGTACAACTATCAATGTAGTGCGACAAAAGTAAACCAATGATTTCTTTGTATGTGTGCCATAATTACGCTCCACCATTGTATGCCATGCATCTGAATGAAAAAGTAGAAAGTAAAACAGAAATAGTTAAAGACAGAGATAAAGACAGAGATAAAGACAGAGATAAACTGCTCAAATAAAATCCTTTATAACCTAAAGTGTACACATAATGAACCAACATTTGAATTCAGTATTGTTGCCAGTTATGTTCTAAATCTCTGTTAATTGAACATATCATGACCCTAAATCTAATGAAGATATTTTAAAAACAGAAATAGTTTTCAGGCTTTCGTTTATACACTGGATCAAATTTGCATGGCTCATACTTTTAGCTTTTGTGGACAAAACAAAATAAGCGAAGGGATACAAATATGGGAGAATTTACAGAACAAACATAGCGAACAATACCTCTCATGTCTTCCCTACGTAGTTGCTGCCAGCCGAGGCTTTTTCTTAGTGCTTCATGGTCACGTCCTTGAATGGATCTGACTTTTTGCTGGCTTAGCACCAAACTATCTCCATTAGGAACTCACCGACTGAGCGCGGTGCAAGATGGCACGGCAATGGCTAACATGTGCCATAGAGACTTGATTGATAGATGGATTTGGGTGTGTACGTATCGCGTAAAACCTGTTGTTAATCTTCCTTTGAAGGAGAGCCTGATGGCTGGTATGGCGCATGGGTGTAGGTTAAACAAATATGATGAAAATTGGTAGGACGGTATAACATACACTAATTCTTGTAATACCCAAAGTTATACATAGCGATCATATTACACGTAATTCTTTTGTATCATACTGTAGATAACTATCATATACACGCAGTTAGCACACAAAGAAACGGAAGGTGAGAAAACAGAGACCATACTTTGCATTTGAACGACCACTTTGCAGTACATAGTTAGCAACTCTGAGGCTGAGCGTGACTGTAGCCCGGCGTTTAGTCATCCTGCATGTTGGCAGTAGCTGATCTCGCCGAGTAAATTGATTAGCCCAGACTGTAGACCTGTAGTATGTGCATGTGCTTCCGGCCGGTCGAAATCTAGCTAGCCTTGGACTGAATATCGTATCCAGCAGCCTGCTTCCAATGCTTGATCGTATACTTCTTTGTCAACAGAATTAAGGCATTGCATGCGGCCCTAAAGGGAGCTCTTCCAACCCATGTCCGCATCATGCAGTCCACCAGCCGACCAACGACATGGTAGAATCCTAGTATAAGTTGCTTGCTGCCCGCACCATCTGATAGACCCAAAAAGTAGTGAAGCACTTGAAGAGTGTGCACCTAGGAGGACAGGAGGGCACGACAAAATCTCCTCTTGGGGCCATGGAAGAACAGGACGGGACATGGCGGCCTTGAGGACGGACTGAATATTATTTTGGATCAAACTTCCTCCTGGGGCCATGGAAGAACAGGAGGCATGCGGCGGCTGTGACACGTATTTGTTTTTCAGACCTAGAGTTGAAAGGGATGAGTCATGAGAGATAGAGAGGCGTTGGAGTCATTAGAGGTCGGTAAGCGTTGAAAGGGAGGAGTCCTGAGAGTTTGGGAGTTTCCCATCGGCTACTCATCAAAACGGTTGTAGGGGGCATGACGTATATTTTTTTAACATAGCAAGACGTGCAAGTTAGTTTTGATTTGGACTTTTTTTAATAGCAAGACGTGTAAGGTAATTCTGAATTGTACTTTGTTACGTGTAGTTTTTCCACCTTAAGAGTAGCATAAATCATGGTGTTGAAATAGATCAATCATATAGATCAATGGTGTAATTAATTTTAATGATGTGGATTAACGTGGAGCCTCGTATGATGCCTCCAATTAGTAAATATAAGATAGTTTCTTGTGCCATGCTTGATTAGCTATGAGTTATAATGGTTTATCTTGTGTGCCAACATGCTATTGAGATGATTATGATGTGGTATGATGTGGTGGTATCCTCCTTTGAATGATTTAAGTGACTTGACTTGGCACATGTTCACGCATGTAGTTGAAACAAAATCAACATATCCTTCATGATATTTATGTTCATGGTGGATTATATCCTACTCATGCTTGCATCCAATGTTTATTAATTTTAATGCATGTACATGGCTGTTGTCGCTCTCTAGTTGGTCGCTTCCCAGTCTTTTGCTAGCCTTCACCTGTACTAAGTGGGAATACTGCTTGTGTATCCAATCCTTAAACCCCAAATTTATTCCAAATGAGTCCACTATACCTTCCTATATGCGGTATCTATCTGCCGTTCCAAGTAAATTTGTCTGTGCCAAACTCTAAACCTTCAAATAATCATTCTGTTTTGTATGCCCGAATAGTTCATGTATCAACAAAGGTTGTCCTTATCTTTTGTGTTAGGTGGGTTATTCTCAAGAGGAGTGGACTCCGCTCCTCACGCACGAGAAAATGGCTGGTCACCGGGATGCCCAGTCCCATGCTTTATGCAAACTAAATCAAAATTAATCGCAAACAAAACTCCCCCGGGGACCTGATGTATGTTGGAGGCACTCGTTGTTTTGAGCAAGCCATGGATTGATGCTTGTTGGTGGTGGGGGAGTATAAACTTTACCATTCTGTTTGGGAACCGCCTATAATGTGTTTAGCATGGAAGATATCGCCATCTCTTAGTTGTTACATTGACAATGAAAGTATATCGCTCAAAATACAATTTATCTCTATTTCAAAACCGAGCTCTGGCACCTCTACAAATCCCTGCTTCCCTCTGCGTTGGGCCTATCCATTTACTTTTATGTTGAGTCATCACCCTCTTATTAAAAAGCACTAGCTAGAGAGCACAGCCGTCATTTGCATTCATTACTGTTAATTCATATTGGGTATGACTATGATTGGATCTCTTTTACCATGAATTACAATGTCTAGTCAGTCCTTGATCTTTAAAGGTGCTCTGCATTTATGTTTTGCGGTCTCAGAAAGGGCTAGCGAGATACCATCTTCTTATATCATATTATGATTGTTTTGAGAAAGTGTTGTCAACTTATATCATATTTATTATTATGACTTGCTAGTTGATTATGTTATTGATATGAGTAATTGCGAGACCTGAGAATTATTGCAAATGTGGTTAGTTATGATCTATGCTGAAAACTTGAATGCTGGCTTGACATAGTTACAACAACAAGAGCAAACAGAGTTTGTAAAAGTTTTTCTTTCTTTCTTTCAGTTTGTCAACTGAATTGCTTGAGGACAAGCAAGGGTTTAAGCTTGGGGGAGTTGATACGTCTCCGTTGTATCTACTTTTCCAAACACTTTTGCCCTTGTTTTGGACTCTAATTTGTATGATTTGAATGGAACTAACCCGGACTGACGCTGATTTCAGCA
Source organism: Triticum urartu (assembly GCF_056163025.1). Lineage (NCBI taxonomy): Eukaryota > Viridiplantae > Streptophyta > Magnoliopsida > Poales > Poaceae > Triticum > Triticum urartu. Next base: position 657,006,696 of record NC_141879.1, read on the forward strand.
GAATTACCATGGTGTTGTTTTATGTGCAGAAAACAAATATTCTCGGAATGACCTGAAACTCCACGGAACATATTAGAAAAAACAATAAAAAATCCTCGCCAAAGATGAAGACTAGGGGGCCCACACCCTTCTCACGAGGGTGGGGGGCGCGCCCCCCTAGGGCGTGCCCCCTGTTGCGTCTCTGACTCCAACTCCAACTCCAACTCTATATATTTTCTTTCAGAGAGAAAAAAATTAGAGAGAAGAAATCATCGCGTTTTACGACACGGAGCCGCCGCCAAGCCCTAAAACCTCTCGGGAGGGCTGATCTGGAGTCCGTTCGGGGCCCCGGAGAGGGGGATTCATCGCCGTCGTCATCATCAACCATCCTCCATCACCAATTTCATGATGCTCACCGCCGTGCGTGAGTAATTGCATCGTAGGCTTGCTGGACGGTGATGGGTTGGATGAGATTTATCATGTAATCGAGTTAGTTTTGTTAGGGTTTGATCCCTAGTATCCATTATGTTCTGAGATTGATGTTGCTATGACTTTGCTATGCTTAATGCTTGTCACTAGGGCCCGAGTGCCATGATTTCAGATCTGAACCTATTATGTTTTTATGAATATATGTGAGTTCTTGATCCTATCTTGCAAGTCTCTAGTCACCTACTATGTGTTATGATCCGGCAGCCCCGAAGTGATAATAATCGGGACCACTCCCGGTGATGACCATAGTTTGAGGAGTTCATGTATTCACTATGTGATAATGCTTTGTTCCGGTTCTCTATTAAAAGTAGGCCTTAATATCCCTTAGTTTCCAATAGGACCCCGCTGCCACGGGAGGGTAGGACAAAAGATGTCATGCAAGTTCTTTTCCATAAGCACGTATGACTATATACAGAATACGTGCCTACATTACATTGATGAATTGGAGCTAGTTCTGTGTCACCCTATGTTATGACTGTTACATGATGAACCGCATCCGGCATAATTATCCATCACTGATCCGGTGCCTACGAGTTTTCCATATACTGGTTCTCGCTTATTTACTTTTCCGCTGCTACTGTTACAATCACTACAAAATACCAAAAACATTACTTTTGCTGTCTTTAGTTTTGTTGCCGCTACCACCACTATCATATTACTTTGCTACTAAACACTTTGCTGCAGATACTAAGTTTCCAGGTGTGGTTGAATTGACAACTCATCTGCTAATACTTGAGAATATTCTTTGGCTCCCCTTGTGTCGAATCAATAAATTTGGATTGAATACTCTACCCTCGAAAGCTGTTGCGATCCCCTATACTTGTGGGTTATCAGCAGCCTGAAGACCACAAATTTTCACTGATTTATTGCAACCTTCAGCCTTCAAGTGCCTTCAATACTTTTCTTGCAAACATGCTGCCCAAAAAAACATTTATCTGGTTTTCAGAAAAGAACAAAGAGGAAAAGAATAAATAAGTTTATTGGAACTCAGAAGGGAGCTATGCGTAAATTTGCTGTGAGGAATGACACTACTGATAATCTTGATGAATTAGATGGCAATGGTGCTGAAGAACAACAACCTGCTAAGAATGAGACCACAATTGAGGAAAACAATGCCCATGAGACTCCTATAAATTTGAGTGGCAGTGAGAATCCTACAAGTGTTGATGAACAAGGATGTTCTCCTTTTGATATCTATGATCCTAGAAACTGGGACACTCTTGACAATAAAGCAAGAGATATTCTGATTGAAAAGGGGCCTACAAGGGAATACAATCTTGTATTCGAAACGGATAATATTGGAATGCATTTTTCGTACGCTTACTATTCAAGAAATCTTAGTAATGGGGAGGTCGGTGATTGGAAGTGGTTGGTGTACTCTAAACATGTGAATAAAGTTTACTATTTTTGCTACAAATTGTTCAAGTCTGAAAGTAGCAAAAGATTACTGGCATCTAAAGTACTAATGGAGTGGAAGCATCTAAGTGAGAAGCTCAAACTTCATGAGAATAGTGTTGAGCATATCACTAACATGAATACCTGGAATGAGGTAAGACTAAGGATAAGTTTTTCTTAACTGTGCCTGTGACGGTAGCATCAGCCGGACGAAGTTTTTCAAAATTGAAGTTGTTGAAAAATTACTTGAGGTCAACTATGTCGCAAGAAAGATTGAATGGATTGGCAATATGTTGTATTGAGAAGGATGTGTTGGATAACATTGATCTTGATACTGTCATTAATGATTTTGCATCAAAAAATGCACGAAGCAGCCGTTTCTCATGATTATTGGAGGCTTGGAGGTTCGTTAGCATATGATTTACTTTTTGTTATGCTTTGTAACTTCTATGATATTTGATTTAGAGCTGAAGTATGACGTTGTTATTTATGACTTGGAGTATTATTTACCAAGGAAAATTACCACTGTTTATTGTAGCTTTGCAAGAATTTTTTTCTATCAATGTATGGGATCATTTGTTTCCTCCAATGTCGCCACTGGGCCCATTCATTTGAGTTTGCCCCGGGGCCTCCGAAACTCGAGGACCGGCGCTGCCCCGCTTTCTCTCTCACACGCACATACACACACCTCTCTCTGACACACACATTCTAGATATGTTGCAACCTATTGCAGAATAACTATCCACCACTTTCTAATTGTTCGAAAAAATGATAAGCTAGTTGCACGTCCTATTCTAGCTAACTGCCAATCGTACTTTTCCGGCTCTGTTTTTTCGCGCTGTTTTTCATCATAATTTTCAAATTGTTTATCAGAATGACACAAATGATATACTATTGGATATTTATTGACGGGGTAAAAAAATTTAAGAGTGCTTAGAAGTATTTTGAACAAAATTTATTACAAAAAAATTCATTACACCAACATTTTGAAGTATTTTGAACAAAATTGCAAACTATTTGTCGGAATGCTGCGCATAATATATCGTTGAAAATCTATCAATTAGCCCGAACTTTCTCTGTGGAACACTTTTTAAGATGCCCCATCCTTTAAGAGTGCTTAGAAAACTAACGCCCAAACTTTCTTTGTGGAACACTTTTTAAGATTCCCTATCGTTTAAGAGAAGTTCTTAAAAAACTAACGTCATTATTTTCTTTTTTTGCCCAAACTGCTACATTACACGCTACCTGCTCGAGCAGAAGGGCTAACTGATCTACATTGATCAAGCTAATTACCAGGTTCTTAATTAGTTTGTTCGGTTTATTGTCCAGAAATAGCCAACTGCCCTGTTGACGAGCAAGCTAATCGTCAGGACTGAAATAGTTAACTTCCCATGTTAAGGAAGTTAACTTCATAGATTATAATGTTTTTTGTCCAAACATTACTAGGAAAACATTTATAGGTAGGGTCACATTAGTGGCAGCATACTCTGGACCCCGCCACTGCTATTTTTGCCAAATACCAGTGATGGGCGCGTAACGAAGCTCACCACTATTTTATGTTACAAGCGGCGAACCAATTTTCCTGTCCACCTCTGGCTTTCTTACCCTTGTTAGCCAAGGGACACTACTATGAGTGAGGGCGCCAATATATTTCCATCCACTATTATTTGTGTCAGCAGTGCTGGGAGCCTACAATTGCTTGCCACTCCTAAAACATGCAAGCATTAAAAAAACTTGCTTCGAATTTTCAAATTTTAGTGTGTTATTTTTATGACCTTCGTATTGTATGAAAAAATGATTGAACTTTCTAGGATTCCTTATTTGTTATATTCTAGATATTTTATTAATATATTTGTATTCAATTGGATATAATTCAAATGTGAACTATACTTATACTTTTCAAATTAACTTTGAAAGATTAGCATAAACACTAATAGGAAAAACCATATAGGCAGCCACCTAATAGCAACGTTGGGTAGAGGGTCTCCGCTGCTGGTAAGTAGCAGTAGCACGGGCTAAAAGACCGCCCTCCAGGTAAGCAATAGCAATAGCACGGGCTTACTAAACCCGCACTACTGCTAAGGTGTCCCCACAGTGCCCCAGGGCATGCCATAGCAGCAGCGTTCGGTCTAGGACCTACGCTACAGCTAATAGGATACTAGCAGCGCGGGCCCCACTTAGTAACAGCGTGGCCCTAGCACCCCGCGCTACAACTAATGGTCTTAGTAGTAGCACGAGCACAACGCCTTATCCCCTTCACGTGCCTATTTCCTCTTACTCCCTTTCCCCACTCTCGCTATCTGCCACCGCCGGTCGTCCTCCCGCCGTCGTCGTCACCCCTCCCCATCCTCCCTCGTCCCTCCTTCCTCCCTCATCCCTCCTTCCTCGGCTTCCTCCCTCCTCCCTCCTTCCTTCACACATCACTGCCCACTCCCTGCCACATTGCCGCAGTAGCTCTCTCCCTCACTCCCACGTCGCCGTCACCGGAACAAGGTGAGCAGCGCTCAGTCACTTTTTTTTACATATATAGCTAGCTTAGCTTACATGGTGAAATGCATGGAAATTCCACCACTAGCTAGCTTACAAAATGCATAGATCATTTACATAGGATGAACATATCAATTGCTATGGCCATTTGAAAATGCCTAGGTGTCTCATATGAAAAAGTGTTTTGGCAGAGTTTTAACATCGTTTAGGCATTTTGTTTTCTTCGTATAAATTCAACCATGCATCATATGACAAAGTGTTATCTATGAAAGTTGATCAGCATCATGTCTACTTTCTTTTTATGCAATTTTCAACTATAACTAAAATTGCCAACCCTCTGTTTCATCCAATCTAAAAGAGCATGGTGATGTTTTAGGCAGAAAAGTATAAAACTTGATAACTTTGCTCATATGTTCTGTTTAGTGCATATGGCAATTGTGTCATTGATTATATGACTTGAAACTTTGATAAATTCATATCTTAAATTCCTATTTTATTTTGAACCACATAAATTAGTGTGAAGAGGTGAGGAGGTGCACAAAGAAGGATAACCAAAGCGTCAAGAACAAGCTACATAATACCACCGAGGTATATACATGTTTCTGACCTAAAGATGAAGAGCTTGTACTTGTTAAAACTGTGTACTACTAGTGATATAGTAGTTGTTGTAGAGAAGATGGATATTTGGACATGTGTTGCTATGGAGAAGACGGATATTTGGACATTTGTTGCTTGTCTATTTGGACATGTGTATGATTTTGCAGGGAACACCTCCGAGTGGCCAATGTTTTGCCGAAATGTTGATTCATTTCTGTTCCAGCAAATTTCAGGTGCTCGATATGTCCTATTTTATCAAAGGTCATTCCAAAAAATCATGGATTTTGGCATTACTTGTGCTAGAAAGTAGGAAATATCGAGTGTCCTATCCTAGAAGTAACTAGGAGTAGTTCAAGTATGCAATTTTGTTTTGCATGCATTCTATTATATGTAATGTTGATCGATACTTAGGGTTGACTTTGAGTCTGTTGGAGCTCCTTGTGATATGGATTGATGTTCCTGGAAGAAGGATCCCGACTGTTGTCGTGGGGGTCCCTTCCTCCTCTTCTCTTCACGGTAGACCTTGGTAATGCACGAGGGAAGAGGGATGCGACCATTGATATGCCTCAAACATATCTACTTTTTCAAACACTTTTGCTCTTATTTTGGACTCTAATTTGCATGACTTGAATGAAACTAACCCGGATTGACGATGTATTCAACAGGCCTACCTTGATGTTATTTTTGTGTAGAAATAAAAGTTGTCGAAATTGGCTGACAATTTACATAGAATTATTTTGGAATTAATAAAAATAATGGCAAAAAGATCTTCTGGAGGGGAGCCACCACAGAGCCACAAGCTCAGGTGGCGTGCCATTGTGGGCTCCTCGAGCCTCCATTTTCCCTACCTTTGGTCCTACAAGTTCCGTCTCACAAAGAAGAAAAATCAAGGAGAAAGAATTATCATGTTTTAAGATATGGAGCCACCGCCACCTCCTGTTCTTAACTGGGAGGGATGATCTGGAGTCCGTTCGAGGCAACGGAGGGGGGGATTGATACATCTCCAACATATCTATAATTTTTTATTGTTCCATGCTATTATATTATCTGGATGTTTTATATGCATTAATATGATATTTTATATTATTTTTGGGACAAACTTATTAACCTAGAGCCCAGTGCTAGTTTCTGTTTATTCCTTGTTTTTGAGTTATACAGTAAAGGAATATCAAACGAGTCCAAATGAAATAAAACTTTCGCGATGATTTTTCTTGGACCAGAAGACACCAATAGGACTTGGAGATGAAGTCAGAGGAGTATTGAGGCAACCACAAGCCTCGGGGGCGCACCCTAGGGGGCGCCGTGAGGGCTTGTTGGCCCTCGGAGCTCCACCAACCCTAATTCTTGGCCTATAAATTCCCAAATATTCCCAAACGACCAGAAGCGTCCACCAAAATACTTTTCTGCCGACGTAACCTTCTGTTCCCATGAGATCCCATCTTGGGGCCTTTCCCGGCACCCTGCCGGATGGGAATTCGATCATGGAGGGCTTCTATATCAACTCTATTGCCCTTCCGATGAAGCGTGAGTAGTTTACCACAGACCTACGGGTCCATAGCTAGTAGCTATGTGGCTTCTTCTCTCTCTTTGATCCTCAATACCATGTTCTCCTTGATGTTCTTGGAGATCTATCCGATGTAATATTCTTTTGCAGTGTGTTTGTCGAGATCCGGTGAAATGTGCATTTATGATTAGTTTATCTATGAATATTATTTGACTCTTCTCGGAATTCTTATATGCATGATTTCATATCTTTGTATTTCTCTTCTGATTATCAGTTTGGTTTGGCCATCTAAATTGGTTCTTCTTGCAATGGGAGAGGTGCTTAGTTTTGGGTTCAGTCTTGTGGTGTCCCCACCCAGTGGCAAAGTAAGGGTAGCGAGGCACGTATTGTATTGTTGCCATCAAGGGTAAAAAGATGGGGTTTTCATCATATTGCGTGAGTTTATTCCTCTACATCATGTCATCTGACTTAAGGCGTTTCTCCGTTCTTATGAACTTAATACTTTAGATGCATGCTGGCTAGCGGTCGATGTGTGGAGTAATAGTAGTAGATGTAGTAGGAGTCAGTCTACTTGACACGGACGTGATGCCTATATTCATAATCATTGCCTTGGATATCGTCATAACTTTGCGTTTTTCTATTAGTTTCTCGACAGTAATTTGTCCACCTACCGTATTATTTTCCTTCGACAGAGAAGCCTCTAGTGAAACCTATGGCCCCCACGTCAATTTTCCATCATATATTTTCACATCCATAAACCAAAAAACCAAAAAATATCTTGCTGCAGTTTATTTGTTTTTATTTTGTTTCACGTTTTAGTAATCGTTTATATCTATCCCTATCAGATCTCATCCTTGCAAGTGACCTTGAAGGGATTGACAACCCCTTTATCGCATTGGGTGCAAGTGTTTGATTGTTTGTGCAGGTGCATAGATTGAAGACTTGCATGTATCTCCTACTGGATTGATACCTTGGTTCTCAAAACTGAGGGAAATACTTATCTCTACTTTGCTGCATCACCCTTTCTTCTTCATGGAAAAAACCAACGCAAGCTCAAGAAGTAGCAGGGATTCGTTACCATCGTCATCAACAACCCTTCTCCATCAATAGTTTCATGTTGCTCACCACTGGGAGTGAGTAATTCCTTCATAGGCTTGCTGCACGGTGATGGAGATGGATGAGATTTATCATGTAATTGAGTCAATTTCTTAGGGCTTGATCCCTAGTATCCACTATGTTCTGAGATTGAAGTTGTTGTGACTTTGCTATGCTTAATGCATGTCACTAGGGCCCAAGTGCCATGATTTCAGATCTAAACCCTTGATGTTTTCATGAATATATTTTAGTTCTTAATCTTATCTGCTAGTAATATGCACTTGTTATTGTTCCCAACTGTAGACCCCAAGGTGACAATAATTGGGATACTCTTGGAAGATGACTGTAATTCGAGGAGTTCTTATATTCACTATGTGTTAATGCTTTGATTCGGTTCTCTCTTAAAAGCATGCCTTAATTACCCTTAGATTTTCTTAAGGACCCCGCTTCCACGGGAGGGTAGGATAAAAGATGTTGTACAAGTTCTTATTATAACCACGTATGACTATATATGGAATGCATGCCTACATTGAATTGATAAATTAGAGCTATTGTGTATCGCTCTGATACGTCCATTCTGCATCATGCTTTTATATTGATATTTATTGCCTTATGGGCTGATAGTACACATTATATCACAATACTTATGCCTTTTATCTCTTATTTTATAAGGTTTACATGAAGAGGGAGAATGTCGGCAGCTGGAATTTTGGACTGGAAAAGGAGCAAATATTAGAGACCTATTATGCACAACTCCAAAAGTCCTGAAACTTCATGGAGCAAGTTTTTGAAATATATAAAAAAATATTAGATGAAGAAAGTACTAGAGGGGGGTGTGACAGCCTGATTTTTGGCCCTTTCTTTTTCTTTTGTTTTTCTAAGGTTTTTGTTTGAGTTTTCTTTTTCCGTGGCTTTGTGGTCTGGAAACTGAAGAAGATGCCCTCTTCTTTGTTTCCAGAGTGGCTTGTCATTCCCAAATCATTCCCTAGACCCTGTCATTTTCATCCTAGCCCAAATCCACATATTCTTTTTATTGGGAATATTCCTTTTCTATTAAAGGAATAACTCAAATTTGCCCTAGGTTGTGAAGCAACCTTTATTTCCATCACTCCTAAAATTCCCAAATAATTCTCATAAATTTTTTGGGTCATATCTTTCTCAAATATGGAAAAATATTTCATTTGTCATGTTTATCATCATGCTCAAATAATTCATTTCCTATTGTGCCCTAAATGGCACATTGTGAAGCAAGTGCTATTTTCCTTTTCCCAATTGACCTCAAACTCCTTGGACACCTTTTCCTGTCCATATTATTGCCACATGCCAAAATGCAACCTCATTTGCCTAGTAATTATTTAATTATGATTTTCCCAAAGTTTCTATCCAGAAAGAAGCTTTGTGAAGGAGGTGCAATCTAGGCATATCCAGATGAGTTGCCATTTTGCATGATCGCTCGTATGATCATATCATAGCCCTCCCACCAAAGTATAGCTCATGTCATGCCTCCATGTGAGCTCATCTTAAATTCTTTGATTCTGTCCAAAATTTCAGTTTGTGAAGCAAGTATATTTTATCTTGATCCATTATGGCTGTCAATTTTTCTAGGCCTTCTATTATCCATATAACCTACCTTCACCCATTTTGGGCATGGTTCATGAAGCCATTATTCCTCTAGAATTTTTGCAAGTTTCTGTCCAGAGGAGATGTTTGTGAAGCAAGTACCAGTTTGGCTTAGCCGATTGGTATTAGACTTTTTGAGCATCTTCATAGGACCAAATGACTCTGCCTTGCCCAATTTGAGCTCAATTTGACACTCCATGTGAGTGCACCTTCCTGATCAAGTTTCTGGACCAGATTATTCAGTTGCAAAGCAAGTGCATTAAATCTTGGTCCCTTTCCTGCCAAACTCCCCAGTATGGTAGTTCTTCCTAAGCTAATCACCCCAGAAAACTCGTTTGCCTCTAATCTCACCTCAGTTGATCACTGTTTCATGATCAAGTTTACTGCAGTAAACTTCAAAGCTCACTTACCATCTAACCACTGCGTCTTTAACCAAGTTACCACCTCAGTTGCATCCTACCCAAGAAGGACTCCACCCCAGACATCGTTTGGCATCGCTTGTGATTCTGTGTGCACCAGTGCGCGTGGTGACCACATCTCTGGCATGCCATGGACGCGAGCTGGATGGTTTCTTGCTCGGGGCCCTCCCCCTCTCGTCGGCTTCGCGTGCGTGAGCGTGTCCAGTAGATAGCTGCTACCTCTTGACCACTGCGTTGGATTTCCTTAAAGAGGAAAGGATGATGCAGCAAAGTAGCGTAAGTATTTCCCTCAGTTTTTGAGAACCAAGGTATCAATCAAGTAGGTGGCTATGCGCGAGTCCCTCGTACCTGCACAAAACAAATAACTCCTCGCAACCAACGTGATAAGGGGTTGTCAATCCCTTCACGGTCACTTACGAGAGTGAGATCTGATAGATATGATAAGATAATATTTTTGGTATTTTTATGATAAAGATGCAAAGTAAAATAAAAGCAAAGTAAAAAGCAAAGGAAGATTAATATGATGAAGATAGACCCGGGGGCCATAGGTTTCAGTAGTGGCTTCTCTCACTAGTGGCTCTTGCCACTCCTTGTTCCATAATCCATCAAATCTTTATCCAAAACTTGAAAACTTCACAACACAAAACTTAAAGTAGAAAATCTCGTGAGCTCCGTTAGCGAAAGAAAACAAAAGACCACTTCAAGGTACTGTAATGAACTCATTCTTTATTTATATTGTTGTTAAACCTATTGTATTCCAACCTCTCTATGGTTTATAAACAATTTTACTAGCCATAGATTCATCAAAATAAGCAAATAATACACGAAAAACAGAATCTGTCAAAAACAGAACAGTCTGTAGTAATCTGTTGCTAGCGGAAGATCTGAACCCTAAAAATTCTAAAATAAATTGCTGGACGTGAGGAATTTATCTATTAATCATATGCAAAATAATTAACTAAATATCACTTTCCAAATAAAAATGGCAGAAGTTCTCATGAGCGCTAAAGTTTCTCTTTTTTACAGCGAGATAACAAAACTTTCCCCAAGTCTTCCCAACGGTTCTACTTGGCACAAACACTAATTAAACACAAAACACACAACCAAAACAGAGGCTAGGTAAATTATTTATTACTAAACAGGAGCAAAAAGCAAGGAATAAAAATAAAATTTGGTTGCCACCCAACAAGCGCTATCGTTTAATGTCCCTAGCTAGGCATAAAAAGTAAGGATAGATCTAGGTATTGCCATCTTTGGTCTTAGGAAAGAAAAGAGTAAACTTGCTATCTATAGAATTAATCCTTCTATTTTGATAAAGCACATGGCTATTAATGGTAGAGGAGATATTAAGTATGTTACGGCGGTGGAATTAGGTTTTTGGCTCCGTATCTGATCGTTTGAGGGTACGTAGGTATATATAGGAGGAAGGAGTACGTCGGTGGAGCAACAGGGGGCCCACGAGGGTGGAGGGCGCGCCTGGGGGGGGGGGTAGGCGCGCCCCCTACCTCGTGGCCTCCCTGTTGGTTGCTTGACGTAGGGTCCAAGTCTCCTGGATCATGTTCGGTGAGAAAATCACGTTCCCGAAGGTTTCATTCCGTTTGGACTCCGTTTGATATTCCTTTTCTTAGAAACCCTAAAATAGGCAAAAAACAGCAATTCTGGGCTGGGCCTCCGGTTAATAGGTTAGTCCCAAAAATAATATAAAAGTGGATAATAAAGCCCAATAATGTCCAAAACAGTAGATAATATAGCATGGAGCAATCAAAAATTATAGATGCGTTGGAGACGTATCAATAGCCCTCGTCGTCGCCCACTCCCTGGACCCCTCTCCCCCTTCATCCGCTTACACATCGACACTCGCCGCCGCGTGACCATGGGCAAACAGTGGCTAGTTGGCTCTGTTCGTCGCCGTCTTCTTCCTCTCCGTGGGCTCCCTCTGCCCCGTGGGCTCCTCCCTGCGTCTCCCCGTCGCCTTCCCCCAAGCTCGAGCCTGCGCACACGCGTCCGCGGCGCCAGCCACGCGTCTACAGCAACGCCAGCACGACACTCCCTCGCCCGGCCATAAATAGCCATCCCCGGCCTCGTTCGAGCTCACCACCAGCCTCGCCTCGCTCCTCTAGTCCTCCCTAGTGCTTGCCCGAGCTCGAGCCGCTCTCCTCGACCCCCATTGCCACCATGTCGCCGCGGCCTCCCTCCTAAATTAGCTCTAGTCCGAGCCTCCCTCTCCCTATTTCAACTTCCAGCAGACAGCCCGGAGCATCCCGAACCTCCCCACATCTTCTCCTCCTCCTCGGGTGGCCTGAGTGCTAAGTCCATCATCGCCCGTAGCCACCGACCGCCGTCCTCGAACCTGCCCTTGCCTCAGTGCTCCTCGGTGGCCGTGCCCTACGCCATCAGATGTGCCGCTTCATCCAAGCATGCCGGTGTGCCCAGCTCCGCGGGAGATGGTCGGAGTCGCCGGAACTCGCCATCGCGGCGACCGGCCTCGCCTCTGCCTCTCTCGAGCGCGGGAGGAAGAAGAAGGAAGGAGGGAGGAGAGAGAGTCAACGGCGGGCCCCACCTATAATTTACCTAGGAGCCCGGCCCCGCCATTGATGACGTGGATAACTGGAAGCGCCTAGGGTGAGTGCGTTTTCATTTGCCCAAAGGCGTATTTCCAGTTGTGCGCTTTCATCGAACGAAAGCGTACTTCTTTCTTTCATCAGCACAAAATACGTTTTCCTGATCAGAAAGCATATTTCTAGTTTTGCGCCTCTGCCTTATCCACTCAGGGACCCTGCTGTGAATATTATTTTTACAGAAAAATCCCTGATCTTCTACACCTCATAACTCCGCAACCGTAACTCCGTTTGAGGTGATTCCAAAGCCCATTTCTTTGTATCGTCGAGCCCGTTTTGTTGTTCACACTTTCACCATGTGTTAATATTCTGAAAATGACATTTTTGCCCTTGCACGTAAACAGCCCCTCCGGGAGAGAACTGGTTCCGACAAATCTCTTCGCGGCTTCACCGCACTTCTTCCCGGTGCCTTCTTCATCCCGAGGCAAGACACAATACCCACTTGCATGATATTCATGTAGTAGCCATGGTTTTCAACTTGAATATTTATTAAATGATTGCTTATTTAAAATATGGCTATCGTTGTTTCGGTAATGCTTCTGGGTTAGTGCTTACTTACTTGCTATGTGGTTATGCACCTAGTTAACATGCCCTGCTAGTTGCTAGTATTACTTTCATATTGCCATGCTTGATAGTAGTACATGTTGGGTTGGTCGTGTTCTTCGGTGCATGATTAACGTCGGTTACAGAGTACTGTTAATATGCGTTGTTCCTTTGCTGTTAGTTGGTTAAGTGTTACTCGGTAATGTTATTGATGAGTTCTTGCATGGTATTTATGGTTGATGCCAGTGGTCATGTTATGCTATGAGTAGTGTTGCACTTGTAATATTTATGCTCATAATTATGCCATGTTCAGTTGGAGATTATTCATAGTATATATGGTGGATAGTTATGTTGCATCCCGTGTTTATGTTGATATCATGCTCATGCTTTGTAAATGCACCATGTTATTTTAACTGGATTAAATTGAACTTGAGCAACTGTTGGCTGAGTCATGGTGCCACCATATCGAACTAACCATTGCAACCACGCTTACCTTTATGGGAAGGTCCTAATTGGGTCTATTGTCGTGCCTCTCGCCGGTGCCTCCAACGAGGGAAGGTTATGAGCATGCGCTACCCTGATCAGGTAGGCGGACATAACCTTGTGTGCCCGTTGTTGTTATTATGGATCCGGTCCCCGTAAGGGACGGTCCCCGTGAGGGACGTTTTGGCCATGACGGTGGTCGTTGTGTCTTTGGTAGACACGGGGCCACCCAGGACTAGCCCAGTTGGGAGTGGGTCGGAGTGGCCGGGAGAGTGTCATGGTAGTAGATCGGTTTTGTCAGAACGGCGTTGGTCCACCCGAATGGGAGTGCGAGGCCATGGGTTCTGTAGTGTGGGTACAGTGTACTAACCTTTGAAGAGTGTATATTAAATCTATCGAAAGCCGTGCCCGCAGATAAGGGCCCAGTTCATGTCGGTCACACCGTGAGTCAACAGTATTAATAATAACTTGATTAATGACAACCCCGGTTCGATGATGAGACAAGTTGGTTGTGATCGCCGGAAAGATCACCGTTTGAGACCAAGTGTGGGTCATGGTTTTGATCGCCGGAATGATCACCGTGGCATCGAGGATACTGAGTTGTTGGATATTCGTGATGTTGTGCGAGAATCGTGGGTAAAGATCAAGCTCCTTGTGGTCATTTGATGATTACTATGGTATTTGTTTATACCAAGCTTGATTTGATCCTTCGTGTAATGTCTGAGGTTGGTAAGTGATGCATGTGATGGTTACGAGGTAGCCCGAGCAGAATAGATGGTGCATGTAGTGTCATCATGTTGCATGCTAGTATCATCAGATTTATATGTTCATGCCATGATCATATTGTTCTAGCGATATTGTGTTCATGTTGTTCATGCCATGCTATCCTGATAATCTCATGATAATTCCTGCTTAACCGGTAATTGCCATGCTGTTGTTTGTCTTGAATGCTGCTGGTTATTGTGAGCTTGCAAGTACATTCAATGTACTGACCTGACGTGTCATGCCAGTTTGCAGGTCATGCCTGGATTGCTTGCTTGTTTGGTGTTGTTCCTGTGTTCGCAAGCTAGGATAAGTGTTCCAGCCAGAGTCCCTGCGGATTGGAGTCCATCCTCGCCGTTCATTGTTCTGTTGCCAGTAGTTGTTGCGCTGCCTCAAATTGTTATGCTACCTGCATAGAGTAGCTGAGGATGGCGTAGTGTCACTGTGCCGATGTTATTCATTGTAATATCGGAGACCTTGTATTCATATTCGTGTATTAATAGAAAGCTGGTTTGTTCTATGCTAAGCAGTGTCGTATTCCAGAAGACTTCACCTCGATCTCTGGGCTAGAATATGGGTCATTCCAGTTTTCTCTTAGCTGGGGTGCCACAAGGGGCCACCAGCCAGCCAGAAGGGTGGAGGGCATGCCCTACCCCCTGGGCACCCCCCGTCCTTGTGGCCCCCCTAGCAGGCCTCCGGTGCCCATCTTTTGCTATATGGTGTGTTTTTGACCTGGAAAAAAAATCAAAAGGAAGCTTTCGGGACGAAGCGCCGCCGTCTCAAGGCGGAACCTGGGCATAACTAATCTAGGGCTCCAGTCAATAGGATCACCACCGATCCTTTCATCGAGAGGGGGTCAATCTCCATCAACATCTTCACCAGCACCATCTCCTCTCAAACCCTAGTTCATCTCTTGTATTCGATCTTGGTCCCAAAACCTCAGATTAGTACCTGTGGGTTGCTAGTAGTGTTGATTACTCCTTGTAGTTGATGCTAGTTGGTTTATCCGGGGGAAGATTATATTTTTAGATCCTTAATGATAATTAATACTCCATTGATCTTGATCATAAATATGTTTTGTGAGTAGTTATGTTTGTTCCTTAGGACATGGGAGAAGTCTTGTTATAAGTAATCATGTGAATTTGGTATTCGTTTGATATTTTGATGAGATGTAAGTTGTCTCTCCTCTAGTTGTGTTATGTGAACATCGACCACATGACACTTCACCATTATTTGGGCCTAGGGGAAGGCATTGGGAAGTAATAAGTAGATGATGGGTTGCTAGAGTGGCAGAAGCTTAAACCCTAGTTTATGCGTTGCTTCGTAAGGGGCTGATTTGGATCCATATGTTTCATGCTATGGTTAGGTTTACCTTAATTCTTCTGTCATAGTTGTGGATGCTTGCGAGAGGGGTTAATCATAAGTGGGAGGCTTGTCCAAGGAAGGGCAGCACCCAAGCACCGGTCCACCCACATATCATATTATCAAAGTAAGGAACACGAATCATATGAGTAGGATGAAAACTAGCTTGACAACAATTCCCATGTGTCCTCGGGAGCGCTTTGCTTTATATAACCGTTTGTCCAGGCTTTTCCTTTGCTACAAAAAGGATTGGGCCACCTTGTTGCACCTTAGTTACTTTATTTACTTGTTACCTATTATGATTTATCTCATCACAAAACTATCTATCACTGATAATTTCGGTGCTTGTAGAGAATACCTTGCTGAAAACCACTTGTCATTTCCTTCTGCTCCTTGTTGGGTTCGACACTCTTATTTATCGAAAGGACTACGATAGATCCCCTATGCTTGTGGGTCATCAAGACTATTTTCTAGCGCCATTGCCGGTGAGTGAAGCACCTTTGGTAAGTGGAATTTACTGTCACTTGTTACTATGGAAAATAATCCTTTGAGGGGCTTGTTCGGGGTATCTTCACCTCAACCAGAAGAGCAAAGAGTTGCTCCTGAACCTACTGCACCTACTGAAAATATTTATTATGAAATTCCTTCGGGTATGATAGAGAAACTGCTAGCTAATCCTTATGCAGGAGATGGAACATTACATCCTGATATGCACCTAATCTATGTGGATGAAGTTTATGGATTATTTAAGCTTGCAGGTATGCCCGAGGATGTTTTCAAGAAGAAGGTATTCCCTTTATCTTTGAAGGGAAAGGCATTGACATGGTATAGGCTATTGGATGATATTGGATCATGGAATGACAATCGTTTAAAATTGGAATTTCACCAGAATTTTTATCCTATGCATTTGGTTCATCGTGATCGAAATTGTATATATAATTTTTGGCCTCGTGAAGGAGAAATTATCGCTCAATCTTGGGGAGGCTTAAGTCAATGTTATATTCATGCCCCAATCATGAGCTCTCAAGAGAAATTATTATTCAAAAAAATATGCTTAGCTTTCTCATAATGATCGATCCATGCTCAATACTTCTTGTACTGGTTCCTATATGAAGAAGGATATTGAATTCAAATGGGATTTATTGGAAAAAATTAAACACAACTCTGAAGATTGGGAACTTGACGAAGGTAAAGAGTCAGGTATAAACCTTAAGTTTGATTGTGTTAAATCTTTTATGGATACCGATGCTTTTCATGATTTTAGCACTAAATATGGACTTGACTCTGAGATAGTAGCTTCTTTTTGTGAATCATTTTCTACTCATGTTGATCTCCCTAAGGATAAGTGGTTTAAATATCATCCTCCCATTGAAGTTTAAATAGTAGAACCTATTAAAGTTGAAGAATAAACTATTACTTATAATGTTAATCCTATTGTTCCTACTGCTTATATTGCGAAACCACCATTCCCTGTTAGAATAAAGGATCATGCTAAAGCTTCAATTGTGGTCAACAAAAGTTATATTAGATCACCTACACCCCCTGAGCAAATTAAAGTTGAACCTAGTATTGCTATGGTTAAAGATCTCTTGGTCGATAATATTGATGGGCATGTTATTTATTTCTGTGATGAAGCCGCTAGGACTGCTAAACCTGAAACTAAAAATAAGCATAGACTTGTTGTTGGCTTGCCTGTTGTGTCTGTTAAAATTGGAGATCATTGTTATTGTCAGGACCCTGATTCCAAGTCACATCGATATAGCCGGTAACACCTCATATCACTTTGCGGCCTCACGCACGGTATCCCACGGGTGTCGCCTTACCATGGCCCGGGACCGTTTGCGCCTTTTGGCTCACGTATATGATAGTGTCGCTAGCATCCATATGATAGAGAACCCGGGCCGACATGGCTAGTCATGAACCCAAAGCGGCACAGACCTATGGAGACAAGCATACATGAATCACATCGAGCATGTCGGTCATCAGCGATTGATTCCGGGCTGTAGCACTGGGCTAAAAGGACTCCGGGGAACCCGGGTTGTAGCAGGCTAGGCAGGACTCTGGAAGTCACAGCGTGACATTTCCCCGAAGGGACAGACATAGGAACGAAGTGAAACACATGCCGGCCAGTCAAGTGTCCTGAACAATAGTGCTAGGCCAGCAGGACTCCGGTGAACCAGGCTGTAGCGGACTACTATGGTTCGAGGAACACTAGACTACATTTCCCCATAAGAAAGGCTGCCAAGGATAAACAACTAGATTGTCGGATCCCACTCATACCAAGCATTTCAATCATACACACAATATGCCCGATATGAGTACATACAACATGGCATCACAACAAAACTCTACAACTCAAGTACTTTATTTAAAGGCTCCAGGGAGCCATACATAACATGTTCATACGGATAGGGGTCACATGACCCGACACTCAAGTCATACAAACATACAAGCACATGCGGAAGCAACTAGTCTGAGTACAGACTCTAGAAAGAAAGAAGGCTTCTCGAAGCCTGTCTATCTACATAGGGCCCTCCATGGCCAGGATCACCACCTGGGTGGCTAGTCACTCGTCGACGTCAAGGTCTACGTAGAACCCATCGGAGGGGGTGGTGTTGTCGTTTGAAAACAGTAATTAAGCAAACATGAGTACAAAGGTACTCAGCAAGTCTTACATCAGAACCTACTATACATGCTTATTCTCAAGAAGGTGGTGGGGTTAATGCAGCAAGCCAGCTTTGACTCTTGGCTAAGCTATCCTACGGAATTTCACCAGTAAAATAGTTTTCGCAAACGAGTCCACTACTCACCAACACAATACTCCACCGGGGATCCTCCCTCGTCATCCTACGAGAGGGCCATCCTCGGTACTCACACTTATCTTGAGTCTTTTATTAGTACCCATTAACTTGTCTATGAACTGTATAGGCAACCAAGTAGTCCTTTACCGCGGACGCGGCTATTCGAATAGTTTTATACCCTTCAGGGGTGTACTTCTTCATACACGCTTTCACCACTTACCGCCGTTTACACGACATGTACTCGGCAACCTTCAAGCGAAAGCCCAGCGAGGGTGTCGGCCACGGCCTACCTAAGCACTTAAGTCTCTAGTCCAGGTTTATCGCCTATCCAGGTTCCATCCGTAGGGAGTCCGGCCGAGGTTTCCACATACGGCCCCGAACGATGTGAACAGGGATCCCGAGACACCAAACGAGTGACTCGGTACACCGTGCCACGGTGTATCTACCGCAACATAGCCCACCCCTAGGGTCAGCGCTACGCACGACCGCCAACACATAACCTACAAACACCAGAAACTATTTGCAACTCCTGGACAGAGTACTAGGGTGGTTACTGTGGCAATGACAGGTCATGCAGAGGATAAGGGTTCAACTACCGTAGCACACAACAGTTTGAATCGCATTGTATTAATGCAGTAAACAAGAGCAGAAGCGAGAACATGGGTTTGTATCGGAATGGTCAATGGTTGCTTGCCTGATGAAGTGGTAGTGGGATACTGCCCTTCAGTTGGATACTCGTGAATATCCTCGGAGGCAGAACCTACCACGAAGAACACATCGGAACACAATCAACACATGACGATATGCAACAATATGATGCATGCTATGACATGGCAATATGAATGTGTCTTGGCCTAACGCAAGCTATAACAGAAAGGAATGAACTCATTTGAATCAAAGATTCAAATATTAGCTCATTAAACATGGCCTTAATAGTGCATTTCCTTATTCTGCTTAAACAGCAAGGTAAACATGTTTTGTCATGCATGAAACCATTACAGATGGATAGATTGAATTTTTCTGATCATTTTTCATATATCAATCTTTGCATTTGGAGCTATGGTTGATTTTCTATGATTTTTAGAAATTTTAACTATTTTCTGGAAATTCCTGAATAAAAATAAATCCAGAAAATGCATTACTGCGTCAGCACTGCGTCATGTTGACCTCAGCAGGTCAAAGGCGCCAGCCCAGGTCAAACCTGACTAGTGGGCCCCTTCTATCAGCCTCTCAGCTAATTAACAGGATTAGATTAACACTAATTAGCTGTCAGTGGGGCCTGGGCCCACATGTCAGTGACTGATTTAATTAAAATTAATTAAAACTAATCCTAAATTAGTTAGCAGACCGGCCCCACCTGTCATAGACTCAGGGGGGGGTCTACCTGGGCCCACCCAGGAGTCAAACTGGGTCAAACTCGCCGGCGACTCGACGCCGGCGAGGCCCGAGACGGTGGCGCAGCTCAGAAAACGCCCACAGGGCACGGGCAGGCTGTTCTTGGGCTCGTTGGAGAGCTCTTGCAGTCGCGCATCTAGTGGTGGTGGAGGCCGGGCCTACGGTGGCCGGAGACGACGACGGCGAGCTCCAAGGCGGCGGCTGGAGTTCGGCCATGTGCGGGGAGTGGGCTGCGGCGTGCAAACACGGAAACTGAAGCGCTAGCGAGGCACTACGCGATGCGGCAAGCACGTTGCATAGCACGGGAGGACCAAATGGTCGCCGGAGCGACGCCGGCGATGAGCTCGAGCGGAGATGAGCTTCGGCCATGGTGGAACTATGGCCTAGAGGGTGCAAACGCGTGGGAAAGAAGAGGGGAAAGGCGGCGGAGCTCACAGGGAGGTCGATGAGCAGCTCAGTGGGCTCGGGGCGACTGGAGCAAGGCGATTCGATGAACGGCGTCCGGCGGGTACCGAGGTTGAAGACAATCCGATGGCGGCGATGCAGGGCCTCCGGTGATGCGTGGCTTGGTGGGGAGGGCGAGGGCGTCCCGGCGGAGCTTCTGGACAGGTCAGAGAGGCAAGGGGGTGACGGAGAGCGCGACTACGGCGGTGAGACGGCGACAAACTCGTCGGCCATGGTGCGGGAGAGGGTGAGGGAGACGAGGGGAGAGTGAGCGAGGATGAGAGGGTGATGTGGGGGTCGCGTGGCACCCCTAGGCATCTCCAGGCGTCGGCGGAAGCAGGAGGTGGCCGGCGTGTGGCCGCGGGCGCCGGCCACGTGCTCCGCGTCCTTTTGGCGCGAGGAGGACGACGACTGGCAGAGCCAGTAGGCTGGGCCGAGCCAGGTGGCTGGGCCAGCACAGGTAAGGTCCGGGTGGGCTTCCCTCTCTCTCTCTCTCTTTTTATTTGTTTCTGTTTTTCTAATTAACTGCAACTGTTGGGCTTTAAATAAAATACTAAAACATTTCCAAAAATCCTGAAAATAATTGTGGGCTCTGTTTAGATTATTTCCAACAGCAAACATTTATTTCCAGGATTATTTGAGCATTTAAATTATTTTATAGCATTTAAATGCCCAAATTCAAATACTTATGATTTAATTCAATGACCTTCTGTTGACCTAGAAAATTGTGCACCAATTTTTCCAGAGGTTTTAACCCAAGACAAGGAGGGTGAACTTTTTAGAAGGGCATTTCAGGTTCATTGAAAATAATTTTAGTAAACCCTAGTTGTTTCCAGGGGGGTGTTGGGGGTTTCTACTTTCCCCATTTCAAATTTAAGAGAAATTTAAACATGATGCACACTCTAATGCTTGAACTAGCTAGGGTGTGACAACTCACCCCCACTCAAAAGAATCTCGTCCCGAGATTTAGGATCCTCCGGGAAGAAGGTGGGGTACTCAAGTCGAAGACGATCCTCCCTTTCCCAAGTGGCTTCTTTCTCGGAATGGTGTGACCATTGAACCTTGAGAAACTTGATATTCTGACGTCGAGTGGTACGCTCGGCCTAATCAAGGATACGAACGGGATATTCCCGATAGGAGAGGTTATCTTGTAGATCAAGCGTTTCGTGGTCCACTCCACGGATAGGATCCGCGAAGCAACGCCTGAGTTTTGAAACGTGGAAGACATTGTGAACTCTGGAAACATGCGGAGGTAGTTCCAATTGGTAGGCAACTTCTCCTCGTTTGGCAAGAATGCGAAAGGGTCCAATGTAACGAGGGGCCAATTTTCCTTTGATACTGAAACGATGGGTTCCCTTTGACGGAGTAAACCGAAGGTAAGCCTTCTCGTCGACTTCATAAGTCATAGGCTTATGTTTACGATCATATTGACTCTTTTGACGAGATTGGGCTGTTTTCAATTTCTCACGAATAACGCGAACCTGCTCTTCTGCTTCTTGAATCATATCCGGGCCAAAGAGTTGTCTTTCCCCGATTTCTGACCAGTTAAGAGGCGTTCGACATTTTCGTCCATAGAGAAATTCGAAAGGAGCCTTGCCCAAGCTGTCTTGATAACTATTGTTATAAGCAAACTCCGCGAATGGAAGGCATTTCTCCCAACTCATTCCGAACGAGATGACGGAAGCTCGGAGCATATCTTCCAGAATTTGATTGACTCGCTCTACTTGACCACTTGATTGAGGATGGAAGGCAGTACTAAAAGAGAGACGAGTTCCCATAGCATTTTGGAAACTTTCCCAAAATCGAGAGGTGAAGAGACTCCCACGGTCTGAGTTAATTTCCAATGGAACACCATGAAGAGACACTATTCGGGAGATGTATAAATCGGCTAGCTGGCTAGCGGTGATACTCTCACGAACAGGTAGAAAGTGGGCTACTTTGGAACGGTCGATCACGACGAAGATGGCATTATTCCCTCTCTTGGTCCTGGGAAGCCCAGTGATGAAATCCATATTGATTTTATCCCATTTCCATTCGGGAATAGCCAAAGGTTGAAGAGTGCCAACAGGCCGTTGATGCTCTGCTTTAACACGACGACAAACGTCGCAATTAGCAATGTATTGAGTGATTTCTCTCTTCATCCTAGTCCACCAAAACCTCTGGCGTAGGTCTTGATACATTTTAGTACTACCGGGATGAATGGTGAGAGGGGATTCATGAGCTTCCTTAAGGATCAACTAGCGCAGATGTTGTTTCTTGGGAACCACCAAACGGTTCTCGAAGAAGACAGCACCTCGCTCATCCATGCAGAAACATTTAGCAACTCCGCTAGCGATGTTTTCCTTAATCCGGGATATGCCCTTATCATACCGCTGGGCGGTTATGATTTGATCCATAAGGGTAGGTTTCGCCACCAGGGTGGATAGGAATCCTCGAGGTACAATGTGAAGGTTAAGCTTACGGAATTCCTCATGGAGAGGTGGTTGACTCTATTGTAACATCAGGTTGTTACAATAGGATTTACGGCTTAGTGCATCAGCCATGACATTGGCTTTGCCCGGGGTGTAAGTTATTCCTAAGTCGTAATCCGAGATCAACTCAACCCAACGTCTTTGCCTAAGATTCAAGTCTGGTTGGGTGAAGATATATTTCAAACTTTGGTGATCGGTGAAGATCTCGCAACGATTACCGAGGAGGTAATGTCGCCAGGTTTTAAGTGCATGGACTACAGCTGCAAGCTCTAGATCATGTGTGGGATAATTTTCCTCATGTGGGTGTAATTGCCGTGAAGCATAGGCAATTACCTGACGATCCTGCATGAGTATGCAACCTAGTCCTTGTCGTGAGGCGTTGCAATAGATAATAAAGTCCTTGGAGAAATCTGGTGGTACCAGTACGGGAGCAGATGTCAGGCGTCTTTTCAGTTCCTGAAAGCTGAACTCGCACTGTGGAGTCCACTCGAACTTTTTATCTTTCTTGAGGAGTTCAGTTAGAGGTTTAGCAACCTTGGAGAAATTCTCGACGAAGCGGCGGAAATAGCTCGCTAAGCCAAGGAAACTCCGAACTTGCTTGACCATCTCAGGTGGAGTCCAATCAAGGACGGCTTGAACTCGCTCGGGATTGACAGCAATACCCTTGCCAGAGATTACATGGCCTAGATAGGTCACTTCTGGCAACCAAAATTCACACTTGGAGAATTTGGCATAAAGGCGATGCTCTCGAAGTTTCATCAATACCAGCCTTAGATGTTCGGCATGTTCCTCTTCATTCTTGGAGTAGATGAGTATGTCATCGAGGTATACCACGACGAATTTATCCAAGTACTCCATGAAAATCGAGTTCATTAACCGAGAGAAGGTAGCTGGGGCATTGGTTAAACCGAAGGACATGACGGTGTACTCGTATTGGCCATAACGAGTAACAAAGGCCGTTTTGGAAATGTCGCCGTTTCTGATTTTGATTTGATGGTAGCCCAACCTCAAATCCATCTTGGAAAAGACTGAGGATCCAGCGAGCTGATCATACAGATCGTTAATCCTAGGAAGCGGGTATTTGTTCTTGATGGTGACCAGGTTGACAGGGCGGTAGTCCACAACCATTCCATCCGTTCCATCCTTCTTCTTGACGAAGAGGACGGGGCAAGCCCAAGGAGAGGAACTAGGACGGATGAAACCCTTTTTCAAGGACTCATCGAGTTGGTTCTTAAGATCGGCTAGTTCTAAGGGTGCCATCTTGTAGGGTCTTCTAGAAATTGGCACGGTTCCTGGAACAAGGTCTATCACAAACTCGACATCCCTGTCAGGTGGAACACCTGGCAGTTCTTCTGGAAAGACATCCGGAAAGTCTCGGACTATCGGAACATCCTCAAGGTCTGGAAGGGGGTTGGCATTTAGGGAGTAAAGCTGGCGCTTGGCCACTCGAGTTAAGACATTGACTGTCTTGCCCGATGGGTGAGTAAGCTGAACGGTTCTAGTGGCACAATCAATCTTAGCGTAATGAGCTGACATCCAGTCCATACCCAAGATGATGTTTATGTCCGTGGACTTGAGAGCTATCAAGGATGCAAGGAAGACAAGTCTATCGACAAGAATTTCGTTCCCATGACTTACTCTAGAAGTTTGCCATTTGGAACCCGGAGTTTGAATTACCATGGAAGTGGGCATGTCACAGAATGTCGTGTTATGCAATCGAGCATAGCTCTCGGATATGAATGAATGAGATGCTCCAGTATCGAAAAGAACAGATGCCGGATGGCAGTTAATAAGGAGCGTACCAAGGACGACGTTGGGATCCTCATGAGCCTCCTCGGCTGAAACATAGTTGACATGGCCACGTGCAGTGGTGGCCGGCTTGGCGTAGAATGTTTTTCCCGTGGGCTAACCACGGCCAATGGACTTTCTAGTTTGATTGGGGTTGTTGTTCTGGGGACACTCTCGGCTATAGTGACCCAGCTCTCCACACTTAAAGCATGTCACCACATTGGGGCGTGGAGCAGCATTAGCAGCGGGGCCACCATAGGGCTTGGGCGGTGCAAATTACTGGTTGGGACGAGGCGCCTCAAAGGATGGCCTTGGGATGAACCTGGGTGGCAGTGCCGTGCTTGGGATCCACACCCGGCGCTTCTGAGCTCCAGAGCCGGATGAAGAGCCAAAGTCACGGGAGTGCTTGCGTGAAGCGTCATAATTAGTCTAGCCTATCTCAGCACTGATGGCTTTATTGACCAACTTCTGAAAGGAGGTGCACTCGTGCAGACGAAGATCGCGGCGAAGCTCAGGGCTAAGTCCCTTGCGGAACCTTGCTTGCTTCTTAGCGTCAGTAGATACCTCTTCGGGAGCATAGCGTGCCCGATTTCCAAATTCACGACTATAATCATCCACAGTCAGTCTTCCTTGGTGAAGTTGCAGAACTCCTCCCTCTTGCGATCCATGAGACCTTCCGGAATGTGATGCTCGCGGAAAGCCTCACTGAACTCAGCCCAAGTAGTAACTTGGCCGACCGGGCGCATAGCTTCGAAGTTTTCCCACCAAAGGCTAGCAGGGCCTTCGAGGTGATAGGCAGCATAGGTAACCTTGTCGGCTTCGGCTACGTTGGCAGAACGTAGCTTGTGAGTGATGCTGCGAAGCCAGTCATCCGCGTCGAGGGGTTCGACGGAATGGTTAAACTTTGGTGGGTACAGCTTGATAAAGTCATTGATTGACAGCAAGTCATTTCGTGGGTGGCGTGCAGTGTTCTGCTCAATCCGCTCTAGCAGGCGGTTAGTCTCACGCTTGTTTCTTTCCGCCTCTAGCATTACTTCGGCCAGAGAAGGCGGGTGAGGCAGATTTTCACCTCTAGCTGCACTGGCTTCCCCCTGCTCCGAGGCAGCAGGGTTTCTGCGGGTGTTGACCATCCTAGGAGAAAACAAGACAATGGTTTAGATAAGGATGGCTCAAACTTAGCAAGGAGTGCAGAATGTAATGGATAACGCGGAATGCAGAGATGTTCATCTGTATGTCATGGTAATATAAAACTGCCATATATATACCAACGGTCATACACATCATACATAGTTTAGTACAAGCCCAGGCTACGGTACAACTATGATGAAATACGTTACATCTCATCGGAGGCATTCCAAGCTCCTATACAGTATTTGTCTACACCTCCGGATTTGATTACACACAAAGTCATATTCCACAAGTCTCGCAGGACAGTGGAGATACAACTACTACAATACTAGTGGTACTACTACTAACTCAGACAGCTCCGTAGTAGTCCTCATAGAAGTCACCTCCATAGCCTGGAAGTTCAACGTGACCATCCGGGAACAGACGGTCCTGAGGAGCCTGTGGACCATAGGGGCTAGGATGAGGTCTTGGACCAACAAACGGTGGCCTGCGGGGACCATGGGGTGGGGTGATGCCTCCCACATCACGCCAATCCACCATGTCTGGCAGAGCTGATCTCACAGGATACAGATCCCTTGTATCCATACATCCAGCTTGCACCGCAGGTGCAAACCAAGTCAATGTGGCCCAATGATCAGCACGGGTATTGAAAAGCTCCAGCCTCAAGGCCCGATTCTCTCGGTCCTTATCTTCGAGCATCTTGGCAGTGGTACGAGTTAATGAGTCCTCCTGAGTGGAGTCAACATAGATAGCCTGAAGATACCCTTGCGCTCTCGGAAGTGAAGCTGACATGTAACGGAAGTCGGTGTTCCGAAGCAGGCCAGTCCGGACTCGCAAGATGGTCATCATGGAATAGGCAGCATCCTACACAGCCATCTCAACAGTAACCCCGAGTCCATAGGAACAGTGAAGGGGCTCGGTAGATCCAGGATAAGAAGGAAATATCCTGATGGTGCAGAGATATTGGCTTTGATTAAAGTCGCGGAACTGCTCTTCGACGGTGTATTCGAGATACCAACGGTAGCCCGTCTCGATCATTACCCGGACTAACATAGCAGTATGACCGGGCACGTCGAGGCACCGGGTCAGGCGAACCACTTGGTTTTGAACATGGTTGGCCATCTGAAAGCACAACCACAATGCAAAGACATCAGAATTTCTAGGGAAAATTGGACAGCATAACAGCTGTAAATGCTCAGAAAAAGATTTGAGACATCCACAACAGTTCGCAATACCACTCAACAACATCATATCAAGATTCTGATCCAATTAGCAACATACTAAAATAGTAGAAACTGAACTGGGGCTTGTAGCATCAATCCTGTAAGCTACTACAGATTAGTAACACGTGAACCTGATAGAAGGAGAGAGCCTAGTCCTTAACCCACGTTGAATGAGAAGAGAATGACTCAGATCAGAGGCATAGGGTAAAGGAGTAAAAGAGCCTTACGTTCCCTCCCACAATCAATTCCCCTACATATAACAAAAGCATTTCTAGACTCGACATCGACCAGTTTGGCTCAATGAACCTACAGGCAGTCCAGCTCTGATACCAACGTTGTCAGGACCCCGATTCCAAGTCACATCAATCTAGCCGGTAACACCTCATATCACTTTGCGGCCTCACGCATGGTATCCCACGGGTGTCGCCTTACCATGGCCCGGGACCGTTTGCGCCTTTTGGCTCACATATATGATAGTGTCGCTAGCATCCATATGAGGGAGAACCCGGGCCGACATGGCTAGTCATGAACCCAAAGCAGCACAGACCTATGGAGACAGGCATACATGAATCACATCGAGCATGTCGGTCATCAGCGATTGATTCCGGGCTGTAGCATTGGGCTAACAGGACTCCGGGGAACCCGGGCTATAGCAGGCTAGGCAGGACTCCGGAAGTCACAGCGTGACATTTCCCCGAAGGGACAGACATAGGAACAAAGTGAAACACATGCCGGCCAGTCAAGTGTCCTGAACAGTAGTGCTAGGCTAGCAGGACTCCGGTGAACCAGGCTGTAGCGGACTACTATGGTTCGAGGAACACTAGACTACATTTCCCCATAAGAAAGGCTGCCAAGGATAAACAACTAGATTGTCGGATCCCACTCATACCAAGCATTTCAATCATACACACAATATGCCTGATATGAGTACATACAACATGGCATCACAACAAAACTCTACAACTCAAGTACTTTATTTAAAGGCTCCAGGGAGCCATACATAACATGTTCATACAGATAGGGGTCACATGACCCGACACTCAAGTCATACAAACATATAAGTACATGCGGAAGCAACTAGTCTGAGCACAGACTCTAGAAAGAAAGAAGGCTTCTCGAAGCCTGTCTATCTACATAGGGCCCTCCATGGCCAGGATCACCACCTGGGTGGCTAGTCACTCGTCGACGTCAAGGTCTACATAGAACCCATCGGAGGGGGCGGTGTTGTCATCTGAAAACAGTAATTAAGCAAACATGAGTACAAAGGTACTCAGCAAGTCTTACATCAGAACCTACTATACATGCTTATTCTCAAGAAGGTGGTGGGGTTAATGCAGCAAGCCAGCTTTGACTCTTGGCTAAGCTATCCTACGGAACTTCACCAGTAAAATAGTTTTCGCACACGAGTCCACTACCCACCAACACAATACTCCACCGGGGATCCTCCCTCGTCATCCTACGAGAGGGCCATCCTCGGTACTCACACTTATCTTGAGTCTTTTATTAGTACCCATTAACTTGTCTATGAACTGTATAGGCAACCAAGTAATCCTTTACCGCGGACGCGGCTATTCGAATAGTTTTATACCCTGCAGGGGTGTACTTCTTCATACACGCTTTCACCACTTACCACCGTTTACACGACATGTACTCGGCAACCTTCAAGCGGAAGCCCAGCGAGGGTGTCGGCCACGGCCTACCTAAACACTTAAGTCTCTAGTCCATGTTTATCGCCTATCCAGGTTCCATCCGCCGGGAGTCCGGCCGAGGTTTCCACATACGGCCCTGAACGATGTGAACAGGGATCCCGAGACACCAAATGGGTGACTCGGTACACCGTGCCACGGTGTATCTACCGCAACATAGCCCACCCCTAGGGTCAGCGCTACGCACGGCCTCCAACACATAACCTACAAACACCAGAAACTATTTGCAACTCCTGGACAGAGTACTAGGGTGGTTAAGAAGCCGAGAGGGTTCATTAAGGATCCCAATGCATGGTAGTAGCTGAATCTTAAATCACACATACATATCTCAGTTCTTAGGGACGGCCTCAATGAAACAACCCACCATGTACTCCTACATGGCCTCTCATCGATACCTTTACCAAAACATGTTCAACACATCCCTCACATTACCGGCATAAGCATTTCACTCTGGCCCATCACCTAGATGAACCAGACCTGACACAACTCTAAGCATAGCAGGCATAGCAAGGTAGGAATCACATACATGGCTCAATCAACTCCTACACATGCTAGTGGGTTTCATCTAGTTACTGTGGCAATGACAGGTCATGCAGAGGATAAGGGTTCAACTACCGTAGCACACAGCAGTTTGAATCGCGTTGTCTTAATGCAGTAAACAAGAGCAGAACCGAGAACATGGGTTTGTATCGGAATGGTTAATGGTTGCTTGCCTGATGGAGTGGTAGTGGGATACTGCCCTTCAGTTGGATACTCGTGAATATCCTCGGAGGCAGAACCTACCACAAAGAACACATCGGAACACAATCAACACATGACGATATGCAACAATATGATGCATGCTATTACATGGCAATATGAATGTGTCTTGGCCTAATGCAAGCTATAACAGAAAGGAATGAACTCATTTGAATCAAAGATTCAAATATTAGCTCAATAAACATGGCCTTAATAGTGCATTTCCTTATTCTTCTTAAACAGCAAGGTAAACTTGTTTTGTCATGCATGAAACCATTACAGATGGATAGATTGAATTTTTCTGATCATTTTTCATATATCAATCTTTGCATTTGGAGCTATGGTTGATTTTCTATGATTTTTAGAAGTTTTAACTATTTTCTGGAAATTCCTGAATAAAAATAAATCCAGAAAATGCATTACTGCGTCAGCATTGCGTCATGCTGACCTCAGCAGGTCAAAGGCGCCAGCCCAGGTCAAACCTGACTGGTGGGCCCCTTCTGTCAGCCTCTCAGCTAATTAACAGGATTATATTAACACTAATTAGCTGTCAGTGGGGCCTGGGCCCACATGTCAGTGACTGATTTAATTAAAATTAATTAAAACTAATCCTAAATTAGTTAGCAGACCGGCCCCACCTGTCATAGACTCAGGGGGGTCTACCTGGGCCCACCCAGGAGTCAAACTGGGTCAAACTCGCCGGCGACTCGACGTCGGCGAGGCCCGAGATGGTGGCGCAGCTCGGAAAACGCCAACAGGGCACGGGCGAGGCCGTTCTTGGCCTCATTGGAGAGCTCTTGCAATCGCGCATCTAGTGGTGGTGGAGGCCAGGCCTACGGTGGCCGGAGACGACGACGGTGAGCTCCAAGGCGGCGGCCGGAGTTCGGCCATGTGCGGGGAGTGGGCTGCGGCGTGCAAACACGGAAACTGAAGCGCTAGCGAGGCACTACGCGATGCGGCAAGCACGTTGCATAGCGAGGCGAATCGATGAATGGCGTCCGGTGGGTACTGAGGTTGAAGATGATCCGATGGCGGCGATGCAGGGCCTCCGGCGATGCGTGGCTCGATGGGGAGGGCGAGGGCGTCGCGGCGGAGCTTCTGGACAGGTCAGAGAGGCGAGGGGGTGACGGAGAGCGCGACTACGGCGGTGAGACGGCGACAAGCTTGTCGGCCATGGTGCGGGAGAGGGTGAGGGAGACGAGGGGAGAGTGAGCGTGGATGAGAGGGGGACGTGGGGGTCGCGTGGCACCCCTAGGCGTCTCCAGGCGTCGGCAGAAGCAGGAGGTGGCCGGTGTGTGGCCGCGGGCGCCGGCCACGCGCTCCGCGTCCTTCTGGCGCGAGGAGGACGACGACTGGCAGAGCCAGTAGGCTGGGCCGAGCCAGGTGGCTAGGCCAGCACAGGTAAGGCCTAGGTGAGCTTCCCTCTCTCTCTCTCTTTATTTGTTTTTGTTTTTCTAATTAACTACAACTGTTGGGCTTTAAATAAAATACTAAAACGTTTCCAAAAATCCTGAAAATAATTGTGGGCTCTGTTTAGATTATTTCCAACAGCAAACATTTATTTCTAGGATTATTTGAGCATTTAAATTATTTTATAGCATTTAAATGCCCAAATTCAAATACTTATGATTTAATTCAATGACCTTCTGTTGACCTAGAAAATTGTGCACCAATTTTGCCAGTGGTTTTAACCCAAGACAAGGAGGGTGAACTTTTTAGAAGGGCATTTCAGGTTCATTGAAAATAATTTTAGTAAACCCTAGTTGTTTCCAGGGGGGTGTTGGGGGTTTCTTCTTTCCCCATTTCAAATTTAAGAGAAATTTAAACATGATGCACACTCTAATGCTTGAACTAGCTAGGGTGTGACAGTTATCATGGCTTATGTGATGTGGGTGCTAGTGTGAGTGCAATTCCTTACACATTATATAAAGAAAGTATGAATGATATTGCACCTACTAAGATAGAAGATATTGATGTTACTATTAAGCTTGCTAATAAAGATACTATATCACCAATTGGGATTGTTAGAGATGTTGATGAAGGAAATATGCCCTAGAGGCAATAATAAAGTTATTATTTATTTGCTTATTTCATGATAAATGTTTATTATTCATTCTAGAATTGTATTAACCGGAAACTTAGTACATGTGTGAATACATAGACAAACAGAGTGTCACTAGTATGCCTCTACTTGACTAGCTCGTTGAATCAAAGATGGTTATGTTTCCTAGCCATAGACATTAGTTGTCATTGGATTAACGGGATCACATCATTAGAGAATGATGTGATTGACTTGACCCATTCCATTAGCTTAGCACTTGATCGTTTAGTATGTTGCTATTGCTTTCTTCATGACTTATACATGTTCCTATGACTATGAGATTATGCAACTCCCGAATACCGGTGGAACACTTTGTGTGCTACCAAACGTCACAACGTAACTGGGTGATTAGAAAGGTTCTCTACAGGTGTCTCCGATGGTACTTGTTGAGTTGGCATAGATCGAGATTAGGATTTGTCACTCCGATTGTCGGCCTTGCAAGCAATGCGATTAATGAGTTAGTTACAGGATGATGCATTACGGAACGAGTAAAGACACTCGGTAACGAGATTGAACTAGGTATTGAGATACCGACGATCAAATCTCGGGCAAGTAACATACCAATGACAAAGGGAACAATGTATGTTGTTATGCGGTTTGACCGATAAAGATCTTCGTAGAATATATAGGAGCCAATATGACCATCCTGGTTCCGCTATTGGTTATTGACCGGAGACGTGTCTCAGTCATGTCTACACAGTTCTCAAACCCGTAGGGTCCGCATGCTTAACGTTCGGTGACGATCGGTATTATGTGTTTATGTGATTTGATGTACCGAAGGTAGTTCGGAGTCCCGGATGAGATCGGGGACATGATGAGGAGTCTCGAAATGGTTGAGACATAAAGATCGATATATTGGACGACTATATTCGGACATCAGAAAGGTTCCGAGTGATTCGGGTATTTTTCGGAGTACCGGGGAGTTATAGGAATACGGGGAAGAAGTATTGGGCCTCATGGGCCAAGTGGTGGAAGAGAGGAGGCAGGGCGCGCGCCCCCCTAGCCCAAACCGAATTGGACTAGGGGCCGGTCCCCCTTTCCTCCTTTCCTCCCTCTCCTTCCTTCTCCCCCTTCCCCTTCCTTTCCACCTCCTAGTAGGAGTAGGAAAGGGGAGTCCTACTCCTACTAGGAGGAGGACTCCTCCTCCTGGTGCGCCCTAGGAGGGCAGGCCGGCCTCCCCCTTGCTCCTTTATATACGGGGGCAGGGAGGCAACCTAGAACACACAAGTTGATCATTGATCCCTTAGCCGTGTGCGGTGCCCCCTCCACCATAATCCACCTCGATCATATCGTAGCAGTGCTTAGGCGAAGCCCTGCGTCCGTAGCAACATCATTACCGTCATCATGTCGTCGTGCTGACAGAACTCTCCCGTGAAGCTTCGCTAGATCGCAGTTTGTGGGAGCTCATCAAGCTGAACGTGTGCTAAACTCGGAGGTGCCGCGCTTTCAGTACTTGGATCGCTTGGATCGTGAAGACTTTCGACTACATCAACCACGTTCTCATAACGCTTCCGCTTACGGACTACGAGGGTACATGGACCATACTCTTCCCTATTGTTGCTATGCATCACCATGATCTTGCGTGTGCGTAGGAAATTTTTGAAATTACTACGTTCCCCAATAGTTGAAGTCCTCTCTGGGAAGATAAAATATCCTACTGATGTTCTTGTTCTTGCTTCCCCACAAGATAATTTTTGTCCCATTATATTTGGTAGACCTTTCTTGAATACTATTAATGCTAAGATAGACTGCGAGAAATATATTGTTACTGTTGGTTTGGGGGATATGTCTCATGATTTTAATTTCTCTAAATTTCGTAGACAACCCCATGATAAAGAATTGCCTAATAAGGATGAAATTATTGGTCTTGCTTCTATTGCCCTGCCTCCTAATGATCCTTTAGAACAATATTTGCTAGACCATGAAAATGATATGTTTATGAATGAAAGAAGGGAAATAGATGAAGTATTATTTAATCAAGGACCTATTTTGAAACATAATTTGCCTGTTGAAATCCTTGGGGATCCTCCTCCACCTAAGGGTGATCCCGTGTTTGAGCTTAAACAATTACCTGATACTCTGAAATATGCTTATCTTGATGAAAAGAAGATATATCCTGTCATTATTAGTGCTAACCTTTCAGAGCATGAGGAAAAGAAATTATTGAAAACTCTAAAGAAGAACCGTGCCGCTATTGGATATACTCTCGATGATCTTAAGGTATTAGTCCCACTCTATGTCAGCACAAAATTAAATTGGAGAAAGATGCTAAACAAGTTGTTGATCATCAACGACGGATAAATCCTAAGATGAAAGAAGTGGTAAGAAACAAAATACTAAAGCTTCTGGAGGCACGTATAATTTATCCTATTGCTGATAGTCAATGGGTAAGTCATGTACATTGTGTCCCTAATAAGGGACGTATTACTGTTGTCCCTAATGATAAGAATGAATTGATTCCTCAAGGAATTGTTACAGGTTATAGAATGGTAATTGAGTTTCGCAAATTAAATAAAGCTACTAGAAAAGATCATTACCCTCTACCCTTTATTGATCGAATGCTAGAAAGATTATCCAAGCATACACATTTTTGCTTTCTAGATGGTTGCTACCTCTTGAGCACTGCGTTGGATTTCCCCGAAGAGGAAAGGATGATGCAGCAAAGTAGCATAAGTATTTCCCTCAGTTTTTGAGAAGCAAGGTATCAATCCAGTAGGAGGTTGCACGCCCGTCCCCTAGTACCCGCACAAAGCAAATAACTCCCCGCAACCAACACGATAAGGGGTTGTCAATCCCTTCACGGTCACTTACGAGAGTGAGATCTGATAGATATGATAAGATAATATTTTTGGTATTTTTGTGATAAAGATGCAAAGTAAAATAAAGGCAAAGTAAAAAAACAAAGAAAATAACAAAGTATTGGAAGATTAATATGATGAAAATAGACCCGGGGGCCATACGTTTCACTAGTGGCTTATCTCAAGAGCATAAGTATTTTACGGCGGGTGACCGAATTACTGTTGAGCAATTGACAGAATTGAGCATAGTTATGAGAATATCTACGTATGATCATGTATATAGGCATCACGTCCAAGACAAGTAGACCGACTCCTGCGTGCATCTACTACTATTACTCCACTCATCGACTGCTATCCGGCATGCATCTAGAGTATTAAGTTCATGAAAACAGAGTAACTCCTTAAGCAAGATGACATGATGTAGAGGGTTAAATTCATGCAATATGATAAAAACCCCATCTTGTTATCCTTGATGGCAACAATACAATACGTGCCTTGCTACCCGTCACTGGGAAAGGACACCGCAAGATTGAACCCAAAGCTAAGCACTTCTCCCATTGCAAGAAAGATCAATCTAGTAGGCCAAACCAAACTGATAATTCGAAGAGACTTGCAAAGATAACCAATCATACATAAAAGAATTCAGAGAAGATTCAAATATTGTTCATAGATAAACTTGATCATAATCCCACAATTCATCGATCTCAACAAACACACCACAAAAAGAAGATTACATCGAATAGATCTCCACAAGAGAGGGGGAGAACATTGTATTGGGATCCAAAAAGAGAGAAGAAGCCATCTAGCTAATAACTATGGACCCGAAGGTCTAAGGTAAACTACTCACACTTCATCGGAGAGGCTATGGTGTTGATGTAGAAGCCCTCCGTGATGGATACCCCCTCCGGCGGAGCTCCGGAACAGGCCCCAAGATGGGATCTCGTGCATACCGAAAGTTAAGGCGGTGGAATTAGGATTTTGGCTCCGTATCTGATCGTTTGGGGGTACGTAGGTATATATAGGATGAAGGAGTACGTGGGTGGAGCAACAGGGGGCCCATGACGGTGGAGGGCGCGCCTGGGTGGGGGTAGGCGCGCCCCCCTACCTCGTGGCCTCCTCCTTCGTTTCTTGACGTAGGGTCCAAGTCTCCTGGATCATGTTCGGTGAGAAAATCACGTTCCCGAAGGATTCATTCCGTTTGGACTCCGTTTGATATTCCTTTTCTTCGAAACCCTAAAATAGGCAAAAAAACAAAAATTCTGGGCTGGTCCTCCGGTTAATAGGTTAGTCCCAAAAATAAATATAAAAGTGGATAATAAAGCCCAACAATGTCCAAAACAGTAGATAATATAGCATGGAGCAAGAAAAAATTATAGATATGTTGGAGATGTATCAAGCATCCCCAAGCTTAATTCCTGCTCGTCCTCGAGTAGGTAAATGATAAAAACAGAATTTTTGATGCGAGTGCTACTAGGCATAATTTCGATGTAATTCTTATTAATTGTGGCATGAATATTCAGATCCGAAAGATTCAAGATAAAAGTTCATATTCACATAAAAATAATAATACTTCAAGCATACTAACAAAGCAATTATGTCTTCTCAAAATAACATGGCCAAAGCAAGTTCATCCCTACAAAATCATATAGTTTAGTCATTCTCCATTTTCATCACACAAGAATACTCTCATCATGCACAACCCCGATGACAATCCAAGAAATTGTTTCATACTTTAGAAATCTCAAACCTATAAACTTTCACGCAATATATGAGCGCGATCCATGGACATAGCACTATGGGTGGAATAGAATATGATGATGGGGGTTATGTGGAGAAGACAAAAAAGGCGAAAGTCTTACATCAACGAGGCTAATCAATGGGCTATGGAGATCCCCATCAATTGATGTTAATGCAAGGAGTAGGGATTGGCATCCAACTTGCTTGCTCACGAAGACCTAGGGCACTTGAGGAGGCCCATTGTTGGAATATACAAGCCAAGTTCTATAATGAAAAATTCCCACTAGTATAAGAAAGTGACAAAACAAAGGACTCTCTATCATGAAGATTATGATGCTACTTTGAAGCACAAGTGTGGCAAAGGATAGTAGTATTGTCCCTTCTCTCTTTTTCTCTCATTTTTTGGGCCTTTTTATGGCCTTTCTCTTTTTTAAATATATATATATATATATATATATATATATATATATATATTCCTCACTTGGGACAATGCTCTACAAAATGATGATCATCACACTTCTATTTATTTACAACTCAATGATTACAACTCGATACTAGAACAAAAGATGACTCTATATGAATGCCTCCGGCGGTGTACCGGGATATGCAATGAATCAAGAGTGACATGTATGAAAATTATGAATGGTAGCTTTGCCACAAATACTATGTCAACTACATGATCATGCTAAGCAATATGACAACGATGAATGTGTCATGATAAAAGGAATGGTGGAAAGTTGCATGGCAATATATCTCGGAATGGCTATGGAAATGCCATAATAGGTAGGTATGGTGGCTGTTTTGAGGAAGATATATGGAGGTTTATGTGTGAAAGAGCGTATCATATCACGGGGTTTGGATGCACCGGTGAAGTTTGCACCAACCCTCAATGTGAGAAAGGGCAATGCACGGTACCGAAGAGGCTAGCAATGATGGAAGGGTGAGAGTGCGTATAATCCATGGACACAATATTAGTCATAAAGAACTCACATACTTATTGCAAAAATCTACAAGTCATCAAAAACCAAGCACTACACGCATGCTCCTAAGGGGATAGAATGGTAGGAAAAGTCCATCGCTCGTCCCCCACTGCCACTCGTAAGGAAGACAATCAAAGAACACCTCATGTTTCAAATTTGTTACATAACGTTTACCATACGTGCATGCTACGGGACTTGCAAACTTCAATACAAGCACTTCTCAAATTCACAACTACTCAACTAGCATGACTTTGATATTATTACCTCCATATCTCAAAACAATCATCAAGCATCAAACTTCTCTTAGTATTCAAAAATACTCATAGGAATTTTTTTACTAATCTTGAATACCTAGCATATTAGGATTATTTAAGCAAATTACCATGCTATTTAAGACTCTCAAAATAATCTAAGTGAAGCATGAGAGATCAATAGTTTCTATAAAACAAATCCACCACCGTTCTCTAAAAGATATAAGTGAAGTACTAGAGCAAAACTATATAACTCAAAAGATATAAGTGAAGCACATAGAGTATTCTAACAAATTCCAAATCATGTATGGCTCTCTCAAAAGGTGTGTACAAAAAGGATGATTGTGGTAAACTAAAAAGCAAAGACTCAAATCATGCAAGACGCTCCAAGCAAAACACATATCATGTGGTGAATAAAAATATAGCTCCAAGTAAAGTTACCGATAGAAGTAGACGAAAGAGGGGATGCCTTCCGGGGCATCCCCAAGCTTTGGCTTTTAGGTTTCCTTAGATTATCTTGGGGTTGCCATGGGCATGACCAAGCTTATGCTCTTGAAACTCCTTGTTCCATAATCCATCAAATCTTTACCCAAAACATGAAAACTTGACAACACAAAACTCAAAGTAGAAAATCTCGTGAGCTCTGTTAGCGAAAGAAAACAAAAGACCACTTCAAGTTACTGTAATGTGATGCCCCGAGACCGTTGCGCCAGGTGTCTTCCAGTTATTCTTCGTCGTTGCCATGTCATTCGCTTGCATGTTTCATCTTGCCATGTCATCTTGTGCATCGCATCATCATGTTTTCAAAACTTGCATCCGTTCGGGTTCCCCAGTTTCTTCCGTTGTCCGCTCTGAGCCCAGACACACTTGCACGCGCCCGTGACACCTCCGAAATAGTATTTTATAAGTGGCCGAAAAGTGTTCTTGGATTGGGTTGAAAGTTGGCGTGTGGTCTTATTATAGTGTTGGTAGGCCGCCTGCCAAGTTTCATCGCATTCGCAGTCCGTTTGATGCCCCAACGGATAACTATAGCGGCACCGCTGCCGGTCTAACGTCGGACGTTTTCGGTCTCCGAAAACTGCTGCTGGGCCCTTTCTCTCTCTTCTCTCCTCTCAGCCTCGCCACAGTCCTCCTAGGCCCAGCCTACCCCTCTTTGCACCGTGCTTAGACCTCTCGTGCGCGTCTGAAACTTACCCGGACCCGACCCGGGCAGTCGTCACCGTTGGATCCGGATCATCCCCGAACGTCTACAAAACATCACCGTTTTCTTATTTGGACTTCCTAGTCTATTTTTCTCGACCGCTCGATTTTAATTGAAGGGACGGATTAGCGCCTAAACTCTCCCTCTTTCCTTATATATACTCCCTAGTCTAAATCTGGACAAAACCCTAACTTCTAGGGAGTTTGTCCCATCGAGCCGCTGCTAGCCAGTTCCCCTCGGGATCCATCCCCACCTACCAGCAGCCAAATGCCTGATCCAAAAATCTAGCTAGATCAACCATCTGAAGCCGCCACCTTCCTCCTCGTTTTCCAGATCGGGCCAACCACAACCTACCAACCCATCGATCCAATGCCTCCCTCGATTCCCCATCGAGCCACCTGCCCGAGCTCCTCCGTTCGAAGCCACCAGAGAGCCTCCGCCGGCTGGATGTGGGATCAAGAGGAAGCTCCTCCCGTTTGCTCCTTCCTCCATGGTGCCGTCGCCGCCAGCGCGCGCAGCCACCTAAACCGCGCCCCATCTTCTCCATCGACCAGGACCGGCCTCATCCCGCTCCTCTCCTTCCTCTCTGTCTTCCTCATCTCTCTCTCTCAACTCTCTGTCTGTCTCTGTACCAGGGACCAAGGCCCCGCCATGGATGCTTCATACCGCCGCCATCGGGAACCGCTCCGCCCCTCGCCGGACCCTGCTCGCCAGCGTCCCGTCCTCACCTCTGCTTCGAACACACACGTGTGCCATGTCCCTTCGTTGCTCCATCGCCGTTGCCAAGCCCCTGCCCTACCTCTCCTTCTTTCGAACCATGGAAGAGGACGAGCGCCCCTGCGTTGACTTCTCGTCGCGACGCTCCAGCCGGCCTCGTCCCGATTCCAAGCCCAGCGCCTCCCCAGCCCACTTGCGCAGCCTCCCAAGGCCCATGCCTTATCCGGTCTCCCGAGTCGGCCCACTCCTACACTGAACCGGGCCAAAGCCCATGGGTAAGGCCACCCCCAGCGCCCCTTTTTTCTGTTCTTGTTGGACCTCCGCTTAGATTCGGCCCATATAGTGTTTTTATCCCTGCTGCGATTTTGTCTTTTATCTAGTGTTTTTACAGATCTGCATATCATAACTCTCCAACCGTGCATCTTTTGTAAAAACTTAATATATGGAAAATGCTTAAAATTGTGTCTAGTTTAATTATATCCAACTTTCAATCATGTTTAAAATGTTTAAAATGATGTTTGCTTATATTTTTCCTATTGCCATGCTAAAATGATTTAATTCATAACTAATTAAGCGTAGCTCAGATTTAAATAATCTTTATATGTAAATGGGGTAGAAAAATGCCTAGTTTATCATGGTGCACTCATCTTGCATGTTTAACAACTCTAAAATATGGTTTAGGGAAGAACAGTACCAAACCTAAAATATGCACATGAGGATTTTTCCGGACTTGTTGTTTGTTGTTCCGGCCTCACTTAAACTTGCCTAGATAGGTAGTTTTACTTTGCTTCACCCCTTGCCATGCTAAACAACATTTAATATTGTTGAGTACATAAACGAGATCGAACTAAATAACTTGTTGTTGTGTTTCGTCAATATGCAACTCATTGCATATTGAGCTCCACTTAATTTTTAGAATTGCTTGTGCACTTTTCCATGCCATACCCTCTTTAAACCGGACATGCATCATACTTGGTTGTGCATCATGCCATGTTTATGTGGTGGTTGTTTACCATGTTGTTTGCTTCTTTCCGCTGTGCTTCTTCGGGTTGGTTCCGTTAACGTCACGTTTGTGAGGATTCGTTCGACTACGTCCATTTGTCTTCTTCATGGACTCGTTCTTCTTCCTTGCGGGATGTCAGGCAAGATGACCATACC
The DNA here is from genome assembly GCF_056163025.1 of Triticum urartu. NCBI lineage: Eukaryota > Viridiplantae > Streptophyta > Magnoliopsida > Poales > Poaceae > Triticum > Triticum urartu. The sequence goes on from NC_141879.1 coordinate 657,046,686, forward strand.
CTTGAAATCACTTCTATCTGCTTGCTAGTTGTTCGCTATTTTGCTATGCCGCTATACCTACCACTTGTTATGTCATGCCTCCCATATTGCCATGTCAAGCCTCTAACCCACCTTTCCTAGCAAACCATTGTTTGGCTATGTTACCGCTTGGCTCAGCCCCTCTTATAGCGTTGCTAGTTGCAGGTGAAGATGGAGTTTGTTCCATGTTTGGAACATGGTTATGTTGGGATATCACAATATATCTTATTTTAATTAATGCATCTATATATTTGGTAAAGGGTGGAAGGCTCGGCCTTATGCCTGGTGTTTTGTTCCACTCTTGCTGCCCTAGTTTCCGTCATACCGGTGTTATGTTCCTTGATTTTGCGTTCCTTACACGGTTGGGTCTTATGGGGACCCCTTGACAGTTCGCTTTGAATAAAACTCCTCCAGCAAGGCCCAACCTTGGTTTTACCATTTGCCTCACCACCACCTACTTTTCCCTTGGGAGTCGCTCTCCTGAGGGTCATCTTTATTTTAAGCCCCCCGGGCCAGTGCTTGTCTAAGTGTTGGTCCGAACCGAGTAGACTGCGGGGCCACCTCGAGGAAACTTGAGGTTTGGTTTTACTCGTAGGTGTTGCCCTGAGGACGAGATATGTGCAGCTCCTATCGGGATGTCGGCGCATCGGGCGGTCTTGCTGGTCTTGTTTTACCATTGCCGAAATGTCTTGTAACCGGGATTCCGAGTCTGATCAGGTCTTCCTGGGAGAAGGAATATCCTTCATTGACCGTGAGAGCTTGTGATGGGCTAAGTTGGGACACCCGTGCAGGGTTTTGAACTTTCGAAAGCCGTGCCCGCAGTTATGGGCAGATGGGAATTTGTTAATATCCGGTTGTAGAGAACTTGACACTTAACTTAATTAAAATGAATCAACCGCATGTGTAGCCGTGAAGGTCTCTTTTCGGCGGAGTCCGGGAAGAGAACACAGTCTCGTTTTATGCTTGAATGTATGTAGTTTCAGGATCACTTCTTGATCATGATAGCTTATCGACCGTGCTTTGCTTCTCTTCTCGCTCTCATTTGCGTAAGTTAGCCACCATATATGCTAGTGCTTTCTGCCGCTCCACCTCACTACCTTTTCCTACCCATTAAGCTTAAATAGTCTTGATCACGAGGGTGTGAGATTGCTGAGTCCCCGTGACTCACAGATTACTTCCAAAACCAGTTGCAGGTGCCGTTGATACCAGTGCAGATGACACAGCTGAGCTCAAGTGGGAGCTCGATGAAGATCGTGTTCGTTGGGTTGTTTCGTTTCCTTTCGATCAATAGTGGAGCCCAGTTGGGGCGATCGGGGACCTAGAAATAGGGGTGGTCTTTCTTTATTTTGGTTCTGTAGTCGGACCTTGATTGTATTCTGGATGATGTATGATACGTCTCCGTCATATCTACTTTTCCAAACACTTTTGCCCTTGTTTTGGACTCTAACTTGCATGATTTGAATGGAACTAACCCGGACTGACGCTGTTTTCAGCAGAATTACCATGATGTTATTTATGTGCAGAAACAAATGTTCTCGGAATGACCTGAAACTTCACGGAGCAACTTTTTGGAAAATATAAAAATACCTGCAAAAGATGAAGGCCAGGGGGCCCACCACCTCTCCACGAGGATGGGGGGCACGCCCCCTACCTCATAGGCCCCCTGGTGCCTCTCCGACTCCAAGTCCAACTCTATATATTGTGTTTCAGGGAGAAAAAAATTAGAGAGAAGAATTCATCACGTTTTACGATACAGAGCCGTCGCCAAGCCCTAAAACCTCTCGGGAGGGCTGATCTGGAGTCCGTTCGGGGCTCCGGAGAGGGGAATCCATCGCCATCATCATCATCAACCATCCTCCATCACCAATTTCATGATGCTCACCGTCGTGCATGAGTAATTCCATCGTAGGCTTGCTGGACGGTGATGGGTTGGATGGGATCTATCATGTAATCAAGTTAGTTTTGTTAGGGTTTGATCCCTAGTATCCACTATGTTCTGAGATAGATGTTGCTATGACTTTGCTATGCTTCATGCTTGTCACTAGGGCTCGAGTGCCATGATTTCAGATCTGAACCTATTATGTTTTCATCAATATATGAGTGTTCTTGATCCTATCTTGCAAGTCTATACACTACAAAAAAATACACTTCCATGATGATACGTGTTTGTCACAGTAGGTCGTGTTTTTTGTCATGCATGTACATCCATGATGATTTTATGACAGAATCAAGATAGTCATACCTGTGATGTCGTAGAAGTGTTCCATGACATTACCAAAATTATCATCATGGAAGTTTCCACTTCCATGACGATAAATCGCACGTCACAGAAGTGCTTTCGTCAACGGTGACCGACACGTGGCATCCACCGTAACGGAACGCCGTTAAGCTAAGGGTCGGGTTTTGGATCCAATAACACGTTAACAGCCCCGACCAATGGGGATTTTCCACGTGTAAAATCATCATTGGCTGGAGGAAACACGTGTCGGCTCACCGTTGGGACAGATGTCATCCGCTCATTGGACCGAAGGCAACTATGATACGGCGACACGTGGCACGGCCCAACAGAGGCCCATTCCTATGAAAAGGCCAGCCCGTTTGACTTGGTTAAAAGGTGGCGGGCCGGCCCACGGAAAGCCTGTTAATGGCATGTTCGCATTTACAGCCCGCTAACCCAGGGCCCGTTACTCCCTATCCGAATTAGGCCCAGGAGCGTCATCTGGGCCATCCAATATGATTCAGCCCGTTTTAACTTCCGGCCCATGTGTGGCCCATGATTTCTTTCAGCCCATATGAGGACCTTTGTAACTCTTGGCCCATTAACGGCTCGTGGTGAAACTGGCCCGTAATGAATAGTGTATAACTTTATACCCATTAACGACCTGTTATTCCATTGGGCCGTTTCCAGCCCAAGTTATCTTTCGGCCTTCTCAGGGCCCATTGATTCTGGGGCTCATTTGCAGCATTCGGTTACATACGGCCCGCTAATGTCATTTTCTGCTTGTGGGCCAAATTCAGCCCGTCGTTACAGTCGGCCCGTTTGCGGGCCGTTTTCATGTAAAAAATCCGTTGGGCTATTTTCATAGAGTTATCAAATATGGCCTATTAACGGCCCGTTATGGTCCACGAATAGTATGACCCATGATTGACGAAATGATGATACGCCTCGTAGAAGGCCCATGGATCCTACGGCCAGTATGAGGCCCATAGATAGTACGACCCGTAGAAGGCCCATGGATCGTACGACCCATAGAAGGGCCATGGACCCTACGGCCCATAGAAGGCCCATGGACCCTAAGGCCCGTATAGAAGGCCGATGGATCCTATGGCCGGACGAAGGTCCATGGATCATACGGCCTGCAGGAGGCCCATGGTTACAACAGTCCGTGTGTTGCCATGATTATTTTGGCCTAGTTACCAAAAATAGACTATTGTGGCCACTAGAAAAAAATAGAAAAAGAACTGCAGTGACTACAAGCAAACAACTAAACAAGACAATAAGGAAATAAATAAGCAAGCAATTAACGCTAGCCAATTACCGCTATTACACCTATTACATCCACTGGGCATCAAAGTTTGCCACCAGTGCAAATATAGGAAACAAAGCAGCACATTACATACATTGGCCATCAAAATTGGCCACCAGTGCAGGGTATCCACCATGCTAGCAATAAGGTTAGCAAGCTAATTAGCTTTGTCCTGTTTGGCGCTAAAATCCTCCAACGCTTGCTATTGCACCAGAAAGTATGCATCTGAATGCTCCAGGGACTTCCGCAGTTGCCGGGGTACTGATCCACGGGCACCTATGGGACCGGCGGACCGGGTCCCTTTCGGTTCGGCGGGGGCGGAGATCGTGCAAAGAGAAAATCGAGGCGATACACGTGAGCGATTTACCCAGGTTCGGGCCGCACGGATGCGTAAAACCCTACTCCTGCTTTGTGGTTTGTATTGATTTCTTGCTCGGGAGCGCGAAGTGCTATAGTACACTTCAGCAGCTAACGAGACCGAGCGTGAGTGTCTTTCGAACCAACTAACCCCCTTCTACGTAGCGCACGGGCCTCCTTTTATATGCTCAAGGGGTCACCGACAGGTGGCAACGGAGGCAAGGGGTAAAAATGGAAAGGTGCTGCGGTAGGTACAGCTACCTGCTACAGTGTATCATACCTAACCCTGACGGCAGGGGACAAGGGCCTTAAATGCCCGTCTGTGTCGCCTAAACAGTGCAAAAAAGGACCGCCAGGGACGCCACCGTTCGCCACGATGGCGATCTTGTCAGCGCCGCTTGCCACCGCACGCCGCTGGCTGCACAGCCTCCCGCCACGTATGCCTGGAAGGGCCCCAGAGCGACACGTTGGTGGATGTGCTGGAGCACGGGCCCAGAGAGGTGGCTTGCCGCGGCAAGCACCTTGCCGCTGTCGTTGTCTTGTCGCGTCCGGGAGCTTGTCGCTCACCGGGCCTTGCCGGAACGTGTGGTGCGCCGTGGCAAGTTCCTTGAAGTGCCTTGGTTGGCCTTCCCGGCAAGCTCCTCTTGCCGGGGTCTTGGGATGCTTTTGTTAGCCTTCCCGGCAAGCTCCTCTTGCCGGGGTCTTGTCTCCTTGACTTGGATACTTTGTTCTTGGATGGCTCCAAAGGAACCACGGAGGACCTTGGCGGTCACCCGGCAAGCCTTGCCGCGGGATGCTGCGACTGCCCGTGCACAAGTTCGGGATACTAGGGTACCCCTACTCTAGTACACCGACAGGAGCCCCCGGGCCTGGGCCATACACGGTGCCGAGCGCTGTTGGGCCAGGCCCAAAACAGGGCACGGGCACGCGCGGCCTAGGTTACGCCGTATCTTACTCCGTATCCACCGCGCCCTCCCCGAACGGCACGCGTTGAATGCGGCGTCGTAGGAGGGATCGTGGGTGGTTTCTTTATTCGGAAATGCGGAACGTCCGCCCCCTCCCTCTTTATAAGCAGGGGAAACAGGGGCAGTTCGCCCACTTGCCCGTTGCCGTTCCAATCTCAGAAATCTCCGCCGCTCCCTCGCCTTCCCAAAGCTGAGAGAGAGAGAGAGTAGCGCTCCGCCCCCACATCGCCACCAGCACCACCAACGCCGTCGACCTCCTCCACTGCTTCCGCCATGGCTCCAAAAGCCGACAAGGGGAAGGCCGTGAAGTCGACCGAGGCGCAGCGGCTCGCGGCGCTGTGGAAGGAGCGGGTCGTCTTCCTCCCCAAGCTTGGCGCGAAGGAGCTGAGGGAGAACTACTACCTTTTCTGGTCGGTGGAGACGCGAGCGCACCCGCACACGAAGGTACTCCCCGCCGCTGCTTGGAAGAAGGCTCCGAATGGATACCCCTTTTTTTCTCTGTTCTTCTACTGCGGGCTCTGCCCGCCTTTCTCTGAGTTCTTCTGCGACATCATGAATACCTACGGATTCCACCTCCTTGACTTCACCCCCAATGCCGTCCTGACCATGGCAGTTTTCGCACATCTCTACAAAAACTTTGTCGGAGTCCTTCCCAATGTTGCCCTCTTCCGCCACTTCTTCATACCCCGAGTAGAGAGAGGAGAATCTTTATCCGGCGGAATCGCCTGGATCTCAAGGGCCGGCAAGAAGGAAACGTATCTGGAGGGAGAATTCCGCGGCAAGTGGGAGGAGTGGAGGGCAGATTGGTGCTGGATTGACGAGGAGAGCCCGCAGCCATTCACCACCCGGCGCCGAACCCCAGTAGCACGCGGCAGCGATTGGAGTGACGTGGCCCCGGAAGATGACAGGCTGAAGATTGCCGTCACCAGGATCCTGTGTCTCAGGCTTGCCGGGCTTACTGTTGGCGCTGTTGGCGCAGACTTCCTCCGCCGCCGCATCGCCCCCTCCAGGAGCGAGGGAGGCCCACTTGGGAGTTCAAGAACGCGGCAGACATCATGAGGCCGCGGCCGGGACTCAATTACAACTTCACAGTCCTGGAGCTCAACGCGATGCTTCAGGAGCTCTTCAAGTATGACCCCCAACATCCTGAGGTTTTCAGGTTGCCGGGGGGCGTCGTTCCGCTGTGCAACAATTCCTCGCTCAACCGCATCCGTGCAATGATGCCAGAGTGCGACTCGCATGGGATTGTGCCAACTTGGCAGGAGCCTACAGACGACGTCGTGCAGCAGTTCTTCGACGACTTGGTAGAAGTGCCAATCCGCTCCGACGAGAAGGATGGCCTCACCCTCGACACCACCAACGCAGAGATGGCGCTCATCGCCACTAGGCTGGAGGAGGCAGCGGCAGCCGCAGCCGTGGGCGAGTTTGGGTTCACGGTGGAGGAGGCAGACGCAGCAGAGGCGGCAAGCCGTGCCGAGCGAGGGGAGCCCGCCGGCAAGAAGGAGCTTGCCGGGCGTGGTGCCGAGCCGAGCGAGCCCGCCTAGGGCACGAGCGGCTCGTTGGAAATCAACTCCTCTTCCACCTCGTCTTCAGACAGCCCACCACAAGTAGAGCCTCCATCCCCACCAAGAAGGCGTCTCCGCAAGGCCGGTGACGTGGCGGAGCGGCAAGCGGGTCAACAGTCGCCGCGCCGCGTGACACGCTCCACCGCGGCAAACACCGTTGCCGCGGGAGCGCCTCATGCTGCGACGGCAACTGGAGCGGAGTCTAGCCGGACTACCGCTTCAGTTCCTGCCGCTGCTCACGCCGCGCCGACAGCCGGAGCGGGATCGTCTCAGACCGCCGCCACTGCTCCCGCCAAGCGGCCAAGGGAAGCTACCCCTCCGCCTCCTCGTGCCGGGCGCGCGCCAGACTTCGACTTCTCCACGTTCAGCTCCGACGAGGAAGAAGAAGAAGAGTAAGCTTCTCTTGCTGTCCTTGCATTTCTTCAATCCTTGCTGTCTGAACTTGTTCCTCTTTAGGACTCTGGCCCAGAGAGCGGCAAAGAGAGCTAAGGTCCCGGTGATCGTCATCGAGGACGAGCCTACTGCGACAGCAGGTGGCGCGCCCGAGACAACCTTGCCGGACCCGGCGACTTTTCTCCAGGGCAGCCCCCAGCGTAAGTGTATGATTTGCTTTCCGCTGCGAGGCGCGCATGGGTACTTGTCTTTGCTGATATCTGCTTGTTGACTTGTGTAGGAGCCGAGCAGCCCCACCAGGAGCCAAGGGAGAATCCCCCGACAAGGGAGAATTCTCCGGCAAGTGAGGGCTTCCCGGTAAGGGAGAAGTCTCCGGCAAGGGACAGCACCAGCGGTCCCCCGACGGCGGAGACCACGACTGCAGAACCTGGTGCAGGTACTCCTCTTGCTTCAAAACTTCCCTTGGGTCCTTCTTCTCTTGATCTTCTTGGGTTTTTGCTGGATTTTGCTTGACTCTTCTCCCCTTGCCGGCTGTCAGACCCATCTGCTGCGGAGCGGATGGAGACCGAGGTCGCCGCCGAGGACGTAGCCGGCGCTGGTGATGCCGCCGGCGCCGAGGCCACCAAGGCTGGCGCCGCGGCGACTGGCGAGGGATCTGGCGATCGTACTGACGGCCCAGAGGCCGCAGGAGCGCCAGGCGCTACACCGACCGCCGACCCGTCCGCCGAAGCCGCAGCGCCAAGCACCGAGGAGCCCCAGCCGGGCGTTTACTTGAAGGCCGGCGAAGGCGCCTTCATCAACCTCCCCTGGGCGTCAAGCTCCAGGGCGTCAGTCGAGGGGAAGATCTTCGATGGAGAAGTGCTTGCCTCCGTGGGGTTGACGCTGGTTGATGCGCCAAGCAGCAGCAACAACGAGCCCGAAGAAGAGCGGCTGCTGCGGAAGCTGATGTCGCTCTACCGCGTGTGGAAAGCCAAGCTGGAGTCGCGCGAGGTGCTTGTCGCGAAGGCGGGAGCAGACATTGAAAAGCGCGCGGAAGAGCTCGGGGGTTTCCACCGGGAAGCCCTCCGGTCCCTGGCGGAGGAGCGGGAGCAGCTCGCTGAAGCGCAGAAGGCCTTCCTCCTCGAGAAGGCTGAAGTCGAAGAGCGGCAGCGACTTGCCGCTGTGAAGCTAGCCGCAGAGGAGGGCGAGCTGGCGCAGCGGAAGGTCAATCTCGACGCCCACGAGGAGGAGCTTGCCGTGCGCGAGGAAAAGCTCGGCGGAGCCCTTAAGCAGGCGGAGGACGCTGCCGCTGCCGCCGAGGCCGCCAAGGAGGAGTTGAAGACGAAGGTGGCGCGGCTGGAGGCCGATCTCTCCGAGAAGGGCAAAGAGCTCAGCGCCACCAAGGTCTCCAACGTGGATCTTGAGTTGAAGCTAACCACTTTGACCAAGACTCTGGACAGCGCCAAGAAGCGGGAGGCAGCCTTGAAGGAGGAAATCAAGGCCGACAAGGCGCTGCTGGAGATTGCTGCCGCCGCCCAGAACGCTTTCAGGGAGACTGTGACGCACTGGACGGAGAGTCTTGTGAATACCGCCACAGACATCGACAAGGAGTTGGCGCAGCTGGGGATGGAAGATCTCGGGTATCCCTCCGACGACAACCTCCAACCCAGCGCCAAGCTCGTCCTGTTCTTCAAGGGCGTGGCGACGGCCCTTCAGCGGCTCCGGGAAAGGATCCCCAAGCAGCTGGCCGACGAGTCGCGCAAGATCTGCGCGGGAGCTCTTCAGAAAGTGTTGATGAAGGTGGCCTTCCGCAATCCGGGCCTCCGCCTCACCAACATCCTCAGGACCTTGCCGCCGGAAGCTGATCTGGAGGAGCTCAAGGCCCTTGTCGCACCCATTGTGGACAAGGTGAGCGGGATCAAGAGGGTCGAAGGCGATCGCATAGATTAGGCCGCCCATTTCTTCTTTCCTTGTCGCTGTTTATCATGTTATGAAAACAATCTATTAGAGCTGCGACAAGCTATCTTTCTAATATAACTTTTATTCTGGGCAATGATTGCACTGTTATTCCCTTTACTTGATTCCTCCCTTTGTATGTTTTTGCCCTACGCTTTTAGGGAACTTGCCGGTGCAGGCACATGAGCCGCGAGCGCTGAGTGCGGAACGTCAGCAGCCTGCTGGCGGTGCCTCTACCGACAAGAAACCTTGTCGCAACTAGTTGCAGCTCACTTAAGTTGCTGAGCGGACTCGAAACAAAGTAAGGGCGCTAGCGGCTCACTTAAGTTGCTGAGCGGACTCGAAACAAAGTAAGGGCGCCAGCAGCTCACTTAAGTTGTTGAGCCGACTCGAAACAAAGTAAGGGCGCAACTAGCTACGAGTTGGTTCCTCCGCGCACAGGTTTTCCATACAAAGTGCGGTCGTTCAAGGGAGATAACTTAAAATTTGATTGCTCAAACTTTGGCAACTTAGCTTTTCTGTTGTTTGCTTCCCGGCAAGGCAAAACTTTTCTTCAACGACGCCTGGTCCATACCATCGTCTTCTCCTTCCCCCCCGGCAAACTTGTGGGTGAGGGGAACCTTCCTTTCAAAAGAAAGAAGAGACAATACAGATATGGGCCTTTACGGCTCGTTATTGCTTACCGTGGGGTAGGTGCTGCACAAAGTGTCAGATCATATATGCCAAAAATAGAAAGCATGAAATCGACAAAATGTGCAGAGCACATGAGCTTTACTTATGCACGGGGTCTGCGCCCGGCTTTGTACAAAGGATTACATGCAACGGCGGCAAGACTTGTACAAAAGGTGGTTGCCGGAACAGGTTCCGACAACCGCGCCTTACGGGTAAAACTTACGAAGATGCTCAATGTTCCAGGAGTTGCTCACCGGAATGCCAACTTCGGTCTCAAGGCGGACAGCGCCAGGCCTAGTGACTCGTTTCACCCGGTAAGGGCCTTCCCACTTCGGTGTCAACTTGTTGGAATTCATGGTGGACTAAACTCGCCGAAGAACAAGGTCGCCTTCCTCGAGACTTCTGGCATTAATTTTGCGGCTATGGTAGCGGCGCAAAGCTTGCTGGTAGCGAGCAGCTCGCACAGCAGCCTGAAGACGGTCTTCCTCAAGGAGCAGTGCGTCATCTTGTCGCACCTGCTCTTGCTCAAGCTCATCATAAGCGAGCACTCGAGGTGACCTGTATACGAGTTCCGTGGGGATAAATGCCTCTGCTCCATAGACTAGAGCGAAAGGTGTCTGGCCAGGGGCTCGATTTGGCGTCGTTCTGATCGACCAAAGAACCACCGGCAGCTCCTCGATCCAGTTTCTTCCGCACTTGTGCAGCCTGTCGAAAGTTCTGGTCTTGAGCCCGCGCAGCACTTCAGCATTTGCCCTCTCCGCTTGACCGTTGCTTCTCGGGTGAGCAACAGAAGCGAAGCAGACCTTGGCGCCAAGATCTTGGACGTACTGCATGAAGGTGCGGCTCGTAAATTGTGTACCGTTATCGGTGATTATCCTGTTAGGGATCCCGACGCGGCAAATAATCGACCTGAAGAACTTGACTGCTGACTGTGCTGTCACCTTCCTCACTGGTTCCACTTCCGGCCACTTTGTGAACTTGTCGATTGCAACGTACAAGTACTCAAAGCCCCCGACAGCTCGGGGAAAGGGGCCAAGGATGTCGAGCCCCCAGACCGAAAATGGCCAGGATAAAGGGATCATATGGAGAGCTTGAGCTGGCTGGTGTATCTGCTTGGAATGGAACTGGCACGCTTCACACTTGGTTACTTGTGCAGTTGCATCCTGGAGGGCTGTTGGCCAGAAGAAACCTTGCCGGAATGCTTTGCCGACAAGTGCTCTTGCGCCAATGTGGTCACCACATATGCCACCATGTATCTCTGCCAACAGCTTTTGTCCATCTTCCCGGTGAATACACTTCAATTTCACACCGTTGAGTCTTCTTATGTACAGTGTCTTGTCGACAAACTGGTACATACTTGACTACCGGGCTACTCTTTCCGCTTCTTCTTGCTCCTCGGGAAGTTCTCCTGTCTGAAGGAAACGGACAATCTGCTGCGCCCATGCTGGAGCTTGTGGCTCGACAACAAGGACTAAAGGCAAATCTGCGGCTGCGGGAACGTCCGCTTCTACGGCAAGAACCCGCGGGTCTGCCGGAGCTTGACGTTCCCCGGCAAGCTTGCCGAAGCAAAACTTGTCGGGAGCTTCTGCTTCAATGGAACAAACCCTAGGGCTCGCCGGAGCAGACTGCTCCTCAGCGCTCTTGGCATTGATCTTGGGGACTGCTGCGGGAACATCCGCTTCTACAGCGAGAACCTGCGGTTCTGCCGGAGCGTGACGTTCCCCGGCAAGCTTGCCAGAGCAAAACTTGTCGGGAGCTTCTGCTTCAACGGAACAAACCCTGGGGTTTGCCGGAGCAGACTGCTCCGCAGCGCTCTTGGCGTTGATCTTGGGGACCTTCTTGGCGGCGGCTTCAGGAAGCTCTGCCGGCAAATAGTCACCAGAAACCAACTTCCTCTTCTTGCTCTGTCCAGTTGATGGCGTCACGGACGGTTGAGTCAGCTTGAGCACAAAGATCCCCGGTTCCACAGGTAACTTAAGTGCGGCGCACTTTGACAGGCCATCTGCAATGGCGTTCTGAGCTCTTGGAACATGCTCCATCTGCAGGCCGTCAAAGTGCTCTTCTAGATTTCTCACTTCATCGACGTAAGCTTCCATCAACGGACTCTGATAATTCTTGTTTACTTGACGGACGACAAGCTGTGAGTCACCCCTGACAATGAGCTTCTTGATCCCAAGGTCTGCCGCGATCCTGAGACCGGCAAGCAAGCCCTCATACTCTGCAGTATTGTTTGTTGCTTGCTCCTTGGGAAAGTGCATCTGGACTACGTACTTGAGGTGCTCTCCGGTGGGTGCGACAAGAAGCACACCAGCGCCGGCACCTTGCAGCGAAAAGGCACCATCAAAGTACATCAGCCACTCTTTGCTTGCTTCCTTGACGAGGATGCTCGTTTCTGGAATTTCTTCATCTGGTGTTGGCGTCCATTCTGCTATAAATTCTGCCAATGCTCTGCTCTGGATAGTTGAAGTACTCTCAAACTTGAGGCCAAAGCTTGACAGTTCCAGTGCCCACTCAACAATCCTGCCTGTCGCTTCTGGATTCTGCAGTATCCTCTTCAGCGGAAAGCGAGTGACAACTGTGATCTTGTGTGCTTGGAAGTAATGGCGCAGCTTTCTCGAGGCCATGAGAAGGCCGAAAAGCAACTTCTGCACGCCAGAGTACCTTGACCTAGCCCCCTGCAGAAGGGAACTGACAAAGTAAACTGGGCGCTGCACCATCTTCTTCTGTGTCTCCTCGTGCATCTGCGCAGATTCATTTTTGTCGGGACCAGAGCTTGCCGGGGAAGCCCCCTGCTTGTCGCTGGATGCGCTTGCCGTGGTTGCTGGCTCATCATCTGCCTCCCTCTCTGCTACTAACGCAACACTAACCACTTGATTGGTTGCCGCTATGTACAGCAGCAACTTCTCTTGTGGCTTAGGTGCGACAAGTATTGGAGGGGAGGACAGGTATCTCTTCAAGTCTTGCAGTGCAGCCTCCGCTTCTGGAGTCCATTTCATTGGACCTGCCTTTTTCAACAATTTGAAAAATGGCAGGGCGCGCTCAGCAGACCTAGAGATAAACCTGCTGAGAGCAGCCACACAACCGGCAAGTCTTTGTACATCCTTGACGCGCTTTGGTGCTTCAATCTGCTCAATGGCCTTAATCTTGTCGGGATTGGCTTTAATTCCCCGCTGAGACACGAAGAACCCGAGAAGCTTGCCGGAGGGGACTCCAAACACACACTTCTCGGGGTTGAGCTTGAGGCTGATCTTGCGTAGATTTGCAAAGGTCTCGTCTAAATCTTGAATCAAAGTTGCTCTGTCCTTGCTCTTGACCACTATATCATCCATGTATGCTTCCACATTTCTGTGTACTTGCGGCTCAAGAGCGACATGGACTACTCTTGCAAATGTTGAACCAGCATTTTTTAATCCAAAAGGCATTCGTACGAAACAGTACGTGCCACATGGAGTAATAAATGCGGTCTTCTCCTCATCTTCTTCTGCCATGAAGATCTGATGATATCCTGAGTATGCGTCAAGAAATGAAAGCAAATCACATCCGGCTGTGGAGTCAACAATCTGGTCAATGCGTGGCAAAGGAAATGGGTCTTTGGGACAAGCTTTGTTAACATCAGTAAAATCGATACAAAGTCTCCATTTCCCGTTTGCCTTGCGCACGACTACAGGGTTGGCCAACCACGTGGGATGGAGCACACCTCTGACAAGGCCTGCTGCTTCCAACTTCTTGATCTCTTCTGCAATGAATTCTTGGCGCTCCACTGCCTGCTTCCTGACCTTCTGCTTAACGGGCTGCGCATGAGGACAAACGGCAAGGTGGTGCTCAATTACTTTCCTGGGAACACCGGGGATGTCAGACGGTTGCCACGCAAACACGTCGACATTCGCCCGCAGGAAAGCAACGAGCGCGCTTTCCTATTTAGGGTCGAGAGTGGCACTGATGGTGAAGGTACCACCAGTGCCTTCCTCCTTGGCGGACACCTTCTTCGTCTCTGGCGGAGCTACCATCGTCTTCTTATACTTGTCGGTGGAGCTCGATGGTGCGTCCTCGACGGCAGTGCATCACTCCGAAGAGGTGCGCTTGCCGGAGTGGGCATCAGAACTCTTGCCGGATTTGGTCTTCTTCTTCCCCCCGGGAGCTTCAGCGGCAAGTGACCTGTGATCTGCTGCGGCTGCTGCTTCCCGGTAGATCTTGTCGGCGCAGATAAGAGCATCCTTCTTGTCGCCGGGGACAGAGATGACGCTTATCGGGCCTGGCATCTTCAGCATGTTATATGCGTCATGAGAGGCTGCCATGAACTTGGCGAGTGCTGGACGGCCAAGTATCCCATTGTAAGGCAATGGAATATCGGCGACGTCAAAAGTGACCCTCTCAGTCCTGAAGTTCAGCTTGCTGCCAAATGTTACCGGCAGCGTGACTTTCCCCTTCGGCTTGCTCCTTCCCGGGTTGATTCCTTGGAACGTGCCGGTCTCTTCGAGCTCGCTGTCAGGGATCTGGAGTTTCTGGAGTACAGCGGAGGAGTTCACGTTCAAGCCGGCCCCGCCGTCAACTAGCATCTTGGTGACCTTGAGGTTGCGGATAGTTGGTGAAACCAACATCGGCAAGCACCTGACCGCAGTTGTGCGATCAGGGTGGTCCTCAATATCAAAGATGATAGGTGTGCTGGACCATTTCAGAAGCTTGCGCGATTTGATGGGTGGTTCTACTGCATTGACTTCCCGCACCCACTATTTGAGTTGGTGGTGTGAAGTATGCAGAGAAGCACCGCCGTCGACGCACAAAACTTCTGTGGCTTTCTGAAACTCCTGCTCACTGGTCTCAACATCATCCATATCTTCGTCATCGTCGTCGTCTTCATCGTTGTCGTGGGCGCGGGGAGGTCTATTTCCTTGCCGCTGCCCTGCCTTGCCGCAGCGTCCTCCCCGGCCGGCGCGCTTCTTGCCGGATTCTCCAGCACCTCCTTGGGTCCTCTCCTTGTCGCGTCGCTCGTACTCAGCCTTTTGCTGCTGGACAAGCTGCTCGACCTTCTTGCAGCTCTGGAGGTCATGGCCCTTGGTGCGGTGAATCTTGCAGTACTGCTTGTCGGAGCCGTCCTGCTTGTCGGCGACTGCCACAGCCTGGCAGTTGGCGCACGCGGCAATCTCCTTGCCGGAGCTACCAACCTTGGCTTTGTTGGCGCCACCTTCCTTGCCGGACTGCTCAACAACTAGCACTTCTTTGCCTTTCTTCTTCCTGTTCCGCCGCCGGTTCTTCTTTGTCGGGGCAGCAACCTCGCTGTCAGATCCTTCTGCTCCGGTCTTCTCTCCGGGGAGTCTCCTCCCTTCCTCAGCACGTGCACACTTGTCGGCCAGGGCATATAGCTCACTGATGTCTCTGATCCTGCACATCGCCATCTCCTCCCGCATCCTGCGGTTACGCACGTTCTGATGAAACGCGCTGATGACCGCAGCGGGGTGGACGTCTGGGATGTTGTACTGTACACGGCTGAACCTCTGAATGTACTTGCGCAGGGGCTCTCCTTCCTTCTAGACGAGCAGATGAAGATCACTCTCTTGGCCATGAGGTTTGTGGCCGCCTGTAAAGGCGCCGACAAACTGATGGCATAGGTCTGCCCAGGAGGATATGGAGTTGTCCGGCAAGTGCATGAGCCAGGACCTGACGTTGGGCTTGAGCACCAACAGGAAGTAGTTGGCAAGGATCTTGTTGTCTCGCCCCCCAGCAGCCTGCATCGCGATGGTGTAGATGCTGAGGAACTCCGACTGATGCGACTTGCCGTTGTACTTCTCTGGCACATCTGGTTTGAAATTCTTCGTACGGGGCCACTGGACTTGCCGCAGCTCACGAGTGAACGCAGGGCAACCTACCGCGTACGGCAAGTCGCCTGGTTCCCCTGGCGCTTGCATGTCGACAGAAGGCCCAGCGCGCTGGTCTGATTGACGTCGCGCTTCTCTTCGGCGCTCGATGCGAGTACGAGCGTCTTCTTGTTGTCGTTCTTGAAGAACTTGGCGCTGATCACGACGAGCTTGCGGATCTGACGACGCGGTGGAGTCGCTGTCGAGGTGGATCCGGCGAGTCGGCGATCTTGGCCTTCGGGGCGGAGAGTGCACAGAGGTTGCACCCCCACCGGTCTTGTCGCCACCGGCTCGTGCCTGGCTGACTGGCTGCGGCTGCGACGTGCTCGGCTGCCGCTGAGTGTCGCCGTTGGTGAAGCCAATGAGACTCTGAATGGTAGCCCTCCAGTCGTCGATCTTGTCCACCGTTGGAGGGTAATCTAGGAGCAGCTGAGCTCGCGCCAAAGCTTCTGCTGCAGTGGCGGGTGGCGGTGGCGAACGGTGCGAGGAGCGGGATATGCTCGGACATCTAACCACGTTAGAAGGAGCAGTATCCCATCCAGGCGACCGTGTTTCGCTCGCGCCAGCATGTTGGTGTGCATGGTGGTCTTGAGTGCTCCGAGATCCACCAGCTCGATCTTGGTCTAGAAAACGCATGGTACCGTGAGTACCATGACGCTGCCGGTCCCGCGCCTCCTGAGATGGGCGCGGTGCATGTACGGACGCCGAGGTCTTGGAGTGCACCTGGTCGTTGTGGGAGCCGGCTACGCCGCCGATGGGCAGCGCAGCCTTGTCCTTGGACTTGGCAGCACCGTGAGCTCCCTCGTCGACGCCCGTTCTTCCGCCGGCGCCCGCCCCATCAGCCGTTTGCTCCGGCGATGGTGGGTTCGGCGCGGACGGAGCAGCTGCCTCCGAAACCTTCTTCTTCAGCGGCATGTTGATGAAGATGATGAAGATCTAGCTCGCGAGAACGCCGAATCTGGTTCACACAACCTCGACGCCCCTACCTGGCGCGCCAAAGATGCCGGGGTACTGATCCACGGGCACCTATGGGACCGGCGGACCGGGTCCCTTTCGGTTCGGCGGGGGCGGAGATCGTGCAAAGAGCAAATGGAGGCGATACACGCGAGCGATTTACCCAGGTTCGGGCCGCACGGATGCGTAAAACCCTACTCCTGCTTTGTGGTTTGTATTGATTTCTTGCTCGGGAGCGCGAAGTGCTACAGTACACTTCAGCAGCTAACGAGACCGAGTGTGAGTGTCTTTCGAACCAGCTAACCCCCTTCTACGTTGCGCACGGGCCTCCTTTTATATGCTCAAGGGGTCACCGACAGGTGGCAACGGAGGCAAGGGGTAAAAATGGAAAGGTGCTGCGGTAGGTACAGCTACCTGCTACAGTGTATCATACCTAACCCTGACGGCAGGGGACAAGTGCCTTAAATGCCCGTCTGTGTCGCCTAAACAGTGCAAAAAAGGACTGCCAGGGACGCCACCGTTCGCCACGATGGCGATCTTGTCAGCGCCGCTTGCCACCGCACGCCGCTGGCTACACAGCCTCCCACCACGTACGCCTGGAAGGGCCCCAGAGCGACACGTTGGTGGATGTGCTGGAGCGCGGGCCCAGAGAGGTGGCTTGCCGCGGCAAGCGCCTTGCCGCTGTCGTTGTCTTGTCGCGTCCGGGAGCTTGTCGCTCACGGGGCCTTGCCGGAACGTGTGGTGCGCCGCGGCAAGTTCCTTGAAGTGCCTTGGTTGGCCTTCCCGGCAAGCTCCTCTTGTCGGGGTCTTGCGATGCTTTTGTTAGCCTTCCCGGCAAGCTCCTCTTGCCGGGGTCTTGTCTCCTTGACTTGGATACTTTGTTCTTGAATGGCTCCAAAGGAACCACGGAGGACCTTGGCAGTCACCCGGCAAGCCTTGCCGCGGGATGCTGCGACTGCCCGTGCACAAGTTCGGGATACTAGGGTACCCCTACTCTAGTACACCGACAGCAGTCCTTCCGCTTCTTGTCGCAGCACAGCTGATCGATGTCTTTCAGCTTGTAGTTGAGACTCAAGAAACCGAACTAATTCAGACAGTGAGTTTGAATAGCTTGTGTAAGCGGTAGTGGCCAGTAACTCAAACACTAAACCAAGACAGGACTTTGGGGTTGTCTCGCTGTCTTCAAGATAGTCTTCCTTAGCTGTTTTATCAGCATTGTTGGAGACCAACAAGGATGTGTCACTATCCTGAACCTTATCTGCATTACTTCCTTTACCATTGCTTAATAAGGCACTCTTCCCCAATATTCTGTCAGCATTCTAAAAGAAGAAACAAGCAGACACATAACAAGTTTAGCATGTACTAGTATATGAAACTCATTTCGATGAACCAGTTCATTAGTAAGGTGGACAGGATTAAACTACCAAGTCTTCTATTGCCAAGTACTAGTACATAATAAAAGCATCAAACAAACATATATCTATGTCCTATGGTCACTACATTGTCTTGCCAAATCAAAATAGAGACACGGTTCAAATCATATCAGTTCAAGACAAAGCAGCAGTGAAAGAATACAAAGCGTGGGAAACTACACGGCACAACATGATTTCAGATGGGTACCACGGGTCTACATGTATAATAACACTATTGGATTTGTTGTGATGCTAGTAATGTGCATGATATGAAAGTCAACTATATACACAATTGAAATTGAAATCAACAGGGCTATTGATAAGAGTAAACCTGTTAAAGAAACATGCGTGAACATACCTACTGTGCCATTGGAGTTTTGATTGGATCCTTCAATTTAAAAATAAGTTTGTATGAGTAAATACAGTGATACAAGAGCAAAGCAATCATAGTTAAAAAGGCACACCTAAGCGATCGCTTAAGCGCGCCTAGGCTCTAGGCGTTGGCAAAACGCATTGCGCATAACTACGCATAATCTGTGCATAACTGCGCATAAGCATGCGCTTTGGTCAGTAAAGCGCAAGGCGGTGGCAAAATGCACAATTAACGCCTAGCGCTTTTTTGAACTATGATAGCAATGGAATCTTAAATTAGAACAGTTGTTCTTCTGGTTTAGGCACTTGTTCTACATGAATAGAGTATAGTAAGACATAAGAATATAATACTTTAAAATAGAAAATGAGCTCATAGACCTTACCACATTCTTGGTTCGGGACCAGTACAGAACAAGGTGTTCCCATTCATTGTCCAGTAAATGTGTCTCAGGAGAACGTAAGGGAATTTGATGAGTTTCTTTGCCGGTGAAGTATGTTTTCTTCAGGTAATTCCGATACTGCCACCAAGCATTCTTGAAGATAGCAGAGGTATTAGCATAGGTTACCTCATCCTGAGTTTCCAAATCGATCCTTCTCTATAGAGAAAAGTGGGAAAATTTGTTGTATTATAACCATCATGGAGGTAGGATGTATGGGACGAAGCAAAGTAATTGCCATGAATAACATTACTTACACATAACTCCTGGACAAATACCTGCAACTGACATTTTCTTTCATCTTCAGTATAATATTTCCAAGATGGGAAGATACACACATACGATTTAATAACATCAAATGCGATAGATGCTAAACTACGACTAGCTGGTTGTGCTTCCTCCATAGGAATAGGCGTACTAACTGGTGGAGTTGGGGTTCGCCGTGATAGTACTAGCCCTTTGGGCACTGGAGCTGCCTTACTAACTGCTCTTGTTTGGGAGCTCTGTGGTGGAGATGGTGCTGTGTCAACAGGAACTGGGTTACTATCGGCTGGGGTTGGGGTTAGATTGGGTGAAGCTGGTTCTCTGTCCATCATAGTAGGGGTACAATCTGCGAGAGTTTGGGTTATGTGTGGTAGAGCTGGTTCTTGTGCATATACAACCGGGGTGCTATCTCCACCAAGAGGTAGCACTGTTTTATATGAAGACTGTGTTTTTAGTCCGCTAGATACTGGCATCACCCGCTCCAATTCAAATGGTTGATAAACAGGAAACATAGTTGAATGTACAGACATTGTATGAGAGACAGATGCAACAGATAGTGTGGAAAAAAGAGGGCATGAAATAGTTTACATGTATATTGTTTAACTAAAATGGATAGCATGGCATAATTTCACATATATGATGTCTATCTAAACTAGATAGCATAGCATAACATAATTCAAAGATATGATGAATAACTAAACAGGATCGCATGACATAATTCACCTACATGTTATCTAAGTAATCATGATCGCATCATTTAATTCACATATGTGATTTATATGCTAAACAGAGGGCATTCGATATGATGTCTGAAGTAAGAACATGGTGTTGAATATTGTGTATATGATGTCTAAACTATGCAATGCAAGACACCGTATGCATGATATGAGCAGTATAACCATGCCAAGTTAGATCATACACCTCAGTGGGGGAATAGGACTGGTCATCTGTCTCTAAATCCATCTCTGAGGAGCTATCGGGGCCCAACAAGAGATCTGCTTCGACAGGTAGCACTGTCTGCTCTGAAGGCCTTGTTTGCACCCCAGATTTTTCCATCTCCCACCCAAATGGCTGATTCACAGGAAGAGTAGTTTAATGTATAAACATTGTCGACAAATGGAAATGTAATGAAGAAAAGGACGGGCAAGATATCATTCAAATATATGATGCCTGGTTAAAAAGGATGGCATTGCACATTTCACATATATTATGGCTGGCTAAAAGACATGAGACTGCATAATTCCCTTATATGATATAGAAACTAAACAGGTGGCATTGCAAAACATGTCTAAACTAAGCAGATGACATATATGATGTCAAAAGTAGGCACTGCAAGGCAACATATGCATTATATGACTAACATCATCATGCCAAGGTAGAGCAAACACCTTGGGGGTAAATAGGAGTGGTCAGTGGCGTCTGAATCCGCCTCAGAACAGATATCTTCCTCTAGATTACAATCTGGAGAAGGGTGGGGAGGGTCTGCCATTGAACCCACCATGGAGCGATGTCTACATGACATTGTATTGCCGCGCAAAACTCTTCTCTTTTTCTCTACATGTTCAGCATGACTGTGTACAATATCTGACATGCATACGAAAAAAATATGGTGAGATTACGTAAGGAGAGCATGCAGAAATTTAGAGTGATGGTAACAACCAGTGGATCGATGTTTTTCTGTTGAACCAAAATAGCCCTAATGGATCGACGTGAATGTATAGTAATAAGTGATGCAACAAGTGTACGACCTCTTTGCTGTAGCCGTGTCAACCTCAGCATCATTTGGTTGGTCGCTGAAGGAGTTGAGGCAGAGGTGGCTGTCGGAGGTGTGGAGGAAGATCTGAGGAATATGTAGACGGCGTCTGTTGGGGATATAACTATCAGTTAAGACCCGCCCAGGAGAGGCCGGGTCAGCCTCAATGGCGGGTTACAAAGGAAGCCCAATAAACATTCAGGGCGATAGTTTATTAAACCTTATAGAAGGCCTAAAGGCCTAGAGGCGTCTTAAGGCCCAATATTGTAAACCATCGTATGTAAGGAAAGACTTGTAAAAGAAGGCACGTAAAAGAAGTCACCGAGCCGGACACGATTTATGAGCCGGCCGGGACTCTGTAGGCCACCAGGCGTCAACCCGTGTATATAAGGGGACGACCCGGTGGCGGCTTAGGGTAAGAAACAAGAGATCGATAACCAAGCCGGCGAACTAGCCTATTGGTAATCGAAACCCCAGCAATACCAACACAACTAGGCTTTTACCTTCATCGTAAGGGGACGAACTAGTATAAAACCTCTTGTGTCCTTTGTCCTGATTAATCCCTTTAAGCTTCCTAGTTGCGATGGCCCTACGATTAAGTCCCTCCACTAGGACATCTATCGTGACAATTCCACGATAGTGTCCAGGGCACTGCTCTGTTGTGATGGATCGTTCTGTCGTTGGAGCAGCTCCGGTGAGCCGTAATACGTCAAGGCTGAAGCAGCACAAGACAGACATCGTCAATCTCAAGTGGGATTCTAATAGCATCTCCAATAGATGATGTAAAATGGATGTAAAATTAACATCACCAAAAACCACCTGACTACAACAGATGAGGTAAAAAATGTTGACTCTGAACTTAACTGTAGAAACTGAAATTTACTATGGAATCTGAATGCTACTGTCGAAACTGAACGAAATGCTAGAAGAGAGGCACTTGACATGTAGTTTAGGGAGGGCCTGCAGTTCATCTTCAACCTGCACCCCCCTGAGCCGCCAGCCACCACCGGCCAAACCGCCGGCCCCAACGCCGCCTCGCCGCCCCAAAACAACTCGCCACCGCCGCCCTGGCCAGCCCTCTAGGCCCCCCGCCCCCACCCTGAACCCTAAGATAGATAGTGGGGTACCTCTCTGGCGAGGCCCCGTCCCTACTGCGGGTGGTTCTTCCTTAATTCCGGCGAGCCCCCCAACCCCTGAAAATCGACTGACCCAAAAGTCAATTCAGTCAACTGAAGTGTGGCTTAATCGGAGCAGAGCAGCAGCATGAGCGAGGGGGAGAGCAGCAGCAGCAACTGGGCGAGTGAGCGATCGAGCGAGAGCCGGAGCAGCAGCAGCAGCGCAAGCGAGAGCCGGAGCAGCAGCAGCAGATTCGGCTGGTATGGACGCCGCCACTGAAGGGGCCTCGCACTGGGGGAGAGCCGCATTGGAGATGTCACCCGTGGCGCCGGCTTCAAGGTAGCCGCTCCATGGGGGTGCGGGATGGACCACCGTCGGCGCTGGGAGGTCGAGTTAAGGAGAAGGTGCGAGGCGATGAGTGTACAACCTCTTTGGTGGCGCCGAGTAGGCCTCGGCTTCGTCCGAGGAGTCAGTGAGGATGTTGCGGTTCTGGTGGAGCAGGTTAAGGCGGTGCTGTGGGGATGGAGTAGCCGCGATAGACGAGGCGATCGTCGGAGCAGCTCCTTGGAGGTGGAGGACGGGGCGGCTGAACCAGCGGGATGGCGAGATGGACGACGGTTCCTCATTCGGGGAGGTGGACAAGGGACGACGTCTTTGGGGAAGAGGCTCCGGCTGGGCAGCGGTGACGTGGCGGACGGAGGAGGGTGGGGTTTCGCGGTTGGAGCGGTGAGGTTATGGCGGCTTGGGATTTCGAATGGCAAAAAGGGGGCGATGGGAGGGGGTGAAGCATGACTTAGGGACGCGCTTGTCCAAAATGTAGGGTGTGTTACAAAAGTACCCCCCACCGATTTGAACTAGCGGCCCTTTCGGCTCAGGGTTACAAGGGGGATTTCGCGTGTCGGGAATTGGCAACTGGAGGGAGTTTTCGCGCGCGTTGTAATTTCGGGATAGCAAGGCGCGGGTTGTGAAGGCGCTAGTTTTGGGAGCACGATATCTGAATTTTCGGGATATAACAAGACACGGGTTGAATTTTAGGGACAAGCCTAACGTGTAGTAATATTGTACTTGTATGTACCAAATCAATTCACACTTCCCTCAACCAAAAAGAAAATGAAAAAAATAAAACTATTCACACCACACAAAGAGAGAGTCTTGCCCTGTTTTACTATCCAGATGCTATTCAAAGGTACTCCCTCCTTCCATCTATATAGGGCCTAATGCGTTCTTCGATGCTAACTTTGACCAAATATTAGAGCAATGATATATGACATGCAACTTACACAAAGCACACCGTTAAATTCGTCTGTGAAAGGCTCTTTCAGTGATATAATTTTCACATTGTGCATGTCATGTACTATTGATCTTGTCAATAGTCAAAGGCGGTCTTTAAAATCTCATTACGCCCTATATAGATGGAAGGAGGGAGTATGAATCCACGTTATGTCCAATTAAATTTTTTCTCTTGCTGTATAATGCATGTAACCTACTCATACCAACATTTTAGTGCATTCCAAATGTCTATACTACCGCTGCAATTCGAACTAAATTTGAATTCATTTCTCTATTTCAATAAGAATCTACAATCATGATTGTTGCCAACTTCAACCATCATAGTTTCCTTGCTATCCGCCAGATATAAATCGGACGACCTATAATGCAGGATGGCAGGCACACCATCATCAACAACTCCGTTTTTTATAAGAGTAGAGATAAAATATATTAAATGTAGTATAACATGTTCATAACCACACCATGTGTATCACCGTTATATATATTCACACATGCATCGGTTTGAAACACTATGATAAATTCTTCAAATATCCAAATTCGCTTTTTATAATGAAGTATATGTGATCACTATTCGTCTTTTACACCCACACAACCCTCTTATCTTCGTAGCTAGCGCTAACTTTCTCTTGTGCATGCACACTTCCGCATCCCTCTCACCCTCCCTCAGCATTCTCTAGCTCCATCGCGCAAATTCGTCTTTTCACTTTCGGTTGTTCACCCCCGGTGTGTGTAGGCCCCCCAGCTCCTTCTTTACGGCACACATCGATCGATATGCCTCTCTAGCGAGGTGTGCCTAGCACAAACACAAGCTTCCCCTCTTCTCTTGTCACCATCCATGCCTCACTCCCACCACTCTTTTCATCGTTCTCGTACTCGCACACTCCTCCCCCTCGATATAGTATGCCTCTCGTACCACCTCCTAGCTACATGCATCCCTCTCTCTCTATCCTTCTCCTCATGCCTCATTAGCTTCTAACACACACATGCATGTATACCGATCGATCTGCCAACATATACCTAGATCGACTATAACTACCCCCCATCGATCGACGTACCTCACAAGTTATGTCTCTCCTTTCTCTAACAAAGGGCGAATGATCTTCCTATGTAGTTACGTCTGCTTACCACAGCCACATCATCCCCCCTCATCATTCGTGCATGCCTCCTGACCCGTCTCTCACACGCACGTGCACATACAACAAGAAGCCATCTCGTCTCTTTTTGATATTGCGGGTGTGCCCTCCATTTGTCTAGCAAGTCTATCCCACCATTTGTTAGAAGCAACTCCACTACCACCCCCTCCAACACTCTAGCTCTATCTCTCTCCCAACCTTATTCCTCTCCTGCACATATGCATGGATGCCGATAGATCTCCCTTAATACATGAGGCAGATCGATCTCCTGAATACATGAGGTAGGCCTCTCTCCTCCTCCACACATATACCAGCCATTATACCTCTATAGTTAATTGGGCCTCCCTCTTCCCCCACCGCACATCAATAGTCGAGCGCTGCAGGTAGGTCTCCATGCCACAGAGACAAACTGCACATGTCCCATCTCACATTCCAGTAGGCCAGCCACTCTATATCTTTGACGTGGGCACACACAAATTCGATGGCACTCTTTATCGATCGCGCGCGCGCACACACACACACATCATCCCTCTCTTTGATTCTATGGACATCTCAAGCCGATGATACCTCCACTCTCTTCTCGTGGATCACCCCCTCTCTATATATGTTATATCCAAGACTCTATTTCACACACATTGCATATGTTACATTTTTTGATTGACCCCCCCCCCCCAAAACTCTCAAGAACCCACGCACTATATCTCTCTAGGTTTGTATCTCTCTCACACAACCCCACGTATGTGGTGTGCGTATACAAGAAGAGAATAGGTGCACCGTGCATTTACTCACACTTCGTGCCCAGCCACACCTGCGCGGGTACACGGTGGAGCTCATTTCTTTATGAAATGGCAGCCCACGTGCTAATTTGAACGCCTGTAGCGGTTGTTTACCTAGGGAGGTCGTGTACCACGCATGCACGAAACAAAGTTCGACTTGACGCATTGCCGCGATATTTTTAATTAAATTTATAGCGCTCAATGGCACGTACACAGAATATAAAACGATTTTTATGGAGAAAAAGGTAGTCCGCTCACTATATACAATGGAGCCTGCCTGCCTGGTTTGTCACTCTTCAGAGTATCTCACACAAGGCTGCGGTGGCCTCTCTCTCTCTCACCATTGGTCACTGATCCGGCCGCATCCCGTCCGCCGGGGGAAAGGGAGGAAGTGCATCATTTCTCCGTTCGACGGCGCCGAGGATCTGCGGTACATGCCGTTCGCTCTGAGCAAGCTCCGGCACGGCAGGGCCTACGCCACCTGCTCGCAGATTCCGCCCGCCGCCGCTCACCTAGTTACATCCCGACGACCTCCAGGTATCCCCTCCGGCCTTGCTCCACTGCCTGTCTTCCCACATCGCTGCATGTGGATCCTCCATAGTTCTTTGCCCAAAACGTAGCTCGTCCGGCATACTTTCCATATTGCATTCTCGTCCTCACACCGTTTTAGACAAACACAACTGTGTTGTTATCTTCCCTTAGGACAAGGAATATGCTTCTTTTTTGTCGTCGCATGTGTCATCAACTATTATTGGCCAGTAATTGTTTCCTTTCTACCTCTTTTTTGCAAATAGGGCTATCCATTTCACCTCGTTGCTATTGCGACCTTTTGGTGAACTACACAAATCACTTTTTTCTTAAGAGTGTTTTGTGCAGTTGTACTAAAATGTCACACGGGCAACGTCTCTACATTTCAGTGCGACTGCACAAAGGGAGATTGGTTTTGCTCTATTCTCCTCATCCAACTCCGAGCCTAATCTTCGCCAACTAGTTAGTCTTAAGAGAGACTGCAAAGGTGACCGGCTTCTATTTGTGTGTTTATTGTTTCATCAGCAGTCCTCTGTTATTGTAATCACACTTAATATCTTTGGAACAGGGATGCTCAGCTCTATTTTAGTGGAACTGCACAAAATGCGGAATGTTGCATGCTCCAGACAGCTACTTTTTCTCCCAACATGCCTTGTTGATTTAGACAGAGCTGGGGGGACATTGCTGCCAATGAAAGCATGGATCAATTTTAATTTAACACCTTCTCACAACTCTGTCTTCAGTTGTGATGTAATTATTAGCTCTGATCTGCTAATAATTGACATGCATTAGCAAGGAAGTTAGTTTTTTATTGTTTCCGAAAGAGCATCGATGGCAAGACACGCGAAACAAAAGTTGAAAGCTCACACCATTGTATAATTTCATGTCGCTGGAAAATTATTTGTATAGTACATCAATTATGTAAACAAATGATGGAAGCTTGATAGCATTGCCAGAAGCCTCTTCATCATCCGGGTCCATGTGCCATGCACAAAATTATACTCCTTCGTTCCTAAATATTTGTCTTTTTACAAATTTCAGACGGGCATATTTTAGAGTGTAGATTCACTCATTTTGCTTCGTATGTGTACTCCCTCTGTTCCTAAATATTCTATTCGTCTTTCTAGATATTTCAACAAGTGACTACATACGGAGCAAAATGAGTGAATCTACACTCTAAAATATGTCTATATACATCTATATGTGCTAGTCCGTTTGAAATATTTAAAAAGACAAATATTTGAGTAGTCACTCGTTGAAATCTCTAGAAAGACAAATAATCCGGAGTATATTTAAGAACCGAGGGGGTAGTGCACAACCGCATGGGAGACTCAGTCTGGTCGTTGCGCCGCATTAATAGTGAGTAATGAGCAGTCAAATCATAAGCCCCACCTTTCCCACTGTAAGTTGCTCTGAAGAAGCAACCATCAATATGCTCTTATTTTAATCCGCTCATACTACTCCATCCGTCACTGTTTATACAGCGCGCTTCAGAAAAAAGAAAAAAATCTGTGGGAACAAGGTGACTAGCGATCAGCCTGAAAAATAGCATTGGTAGTTATAGCACGGCGTCTATTACTAGAGGGAAAAATGCGTACACACATGCATGCAGTGCTTCCACCCCGGGAACACACATGCATGCACTTACTCCACTCCATAGTAGTACAGTACATGGAGAGAAAATTGTGGAATTGATTGCGGTTACCACACCCTAATTAATTGAGCATTAAACCAAACGCGTCTAAAGTCTCTTTGGTGGTGGAAATGCATTGAGAGAAATGCATCATAATGAAGCGCGCCCTATAAACTGTGACGGAGGGAGGAGTAGTATGAAGGTGCAAAACCAAGTACGCGTATGGCCAATCGGTCAACACACCTCCTCTTGGCATATCACTGACATGTGGGATAGGAGTGTGAGCAAACCGATCTCAATTGACGGCAAAGAGCCAACCCACCATTCCTTGAGAGAGACGAGGAGCGAGAACACACAAACGGGCTCGCACGGAGGCCAAGATATATTTGAGCATGGTTGGTTGATCGATATCATTCATTACATGTTGGGCTGCCATTTTCCGCCCTTCCCCGGAATAAATGTGTACTTTATCAGAGATAAAAAAATAAGAGTACAGACGCTCCACCATGCGGTTCTAGTAGTAGTACTAGTCGTACTACTGCACTTGGCTCTTCGCCTCTTCGTGAAGTCGAACAATGATGGTACTCCACATGTTGGGTACTACAGTGTATGCCTCTGACAATCTGACACCGAATGGACTGATGCATGTCCACCGAGGGTAGGTTGCATCAGTCAAAAGGCGTAAGCGAGCTTCACCTTGTCCTGCAAGCTTCTCCTCGTTCTGCGAGTTGACCAGACACACCAAAAAGTAGTGCTAGTCCATACACCCTCCTTTCCGGTTAATATGGCTTAATCTTTTTTCGGTTAAATGAGAGAGCTATATTCATATATAAGCATTCTTAGGACGATCAGCCAAGACACTGGTCACCAGGAAGCGAGGTACCCCACAAAAAAGAAGTAGGAAGTGAGGTGTTTCATCAAGCCAGCTCTCTGCCACATTCAAAGTGCAGCAAGCACGGTTCGCACTGATATGTCACCAACATATCTATAATTTTTGATTGCTCCATGCTATATTATCTATTGTTTTGGACATTATTGGGCTTTATTACCCACTTTTATATTATTTTTGGGACTAACCTATTAACCGGAGGCCCAGCCCAGAATTGTTGTTTTTTTGCCTGTTTTAGGGTTTCGAAGAACAGGAATATCAAACAGAGTCCAAATGGAATGAAACCTTCGGGAACGTGATTTTGTCAACGAATAAGACCCAGGAGACTTGGACCCTACGCCAAAGCACAAGAGAGGAGGCCACGAGGTAGGGGGGCGCGCCTGCCTACCCCAGGCGCGCCCTCCACCCTCGTGGGCCACCTGTTGCTCCACCGACGTACTCCTTCCTCCTATATATATATATATATCCATGTACCCCCAAGCGATCAGATACAGAGCCAAAACCCTAATTCCACCGTCTTAACTTTCTGTATCCACGAGATCCCATCTTGGGACCTGTTCCGGAGCTCCACCGGAGGGGGCATCGATCACGGACGGCTTCTACATCAACACCATAGCCCCTCTGATGAAGTGTGAGTAGTTTACCTCAGACCTACGGGTCCATAGTTAGTAGCTAGATGGCTTCTTCTCTCTTTTTGGATCTCCATACAATGTTCTCCCCCGCTCTTGGGGAGATCTATTCGATGTAATCTTCTTTTTGCGGTGTGTTTGTTGAGACCGATGAATTGTGGGTTTATGATCAAGTCTATCTATGAATAATATTTGAATCTTCTCTGAATTCTTTTATGTATGATTGGTTATCTTTGCAAGTCTCTTCGAATTGTCAGTTTGGTTTGGCCTACTAGATTGATCTTTCTTGCAATGGGAGAAGTGCTTAGCTTTGGGTTCAATCTTGCGGTGTCCTTTCCCGGTGACAGTAAGGGCTGCAAGGCACGTATTGTATTGTTGCCATCGAGGATAACAAGATGGGGTTTTCTTCATATTGCATTTGTCTATCCCTCTACATCATGTCATCTTGCTTAAGGCGTTACTCTATTTTTAACTTAATACTCTAGATGCATGCTGGATAGCGGTCGATGAGTGGAGTAATAGTAGTAGATGCAGGCAGGAGTCGATCTACTTGTCTCGGACGTGATGCCTATATACATGATCATACCTAGATACTCTCATAACTATGCTCAATTCTGTCAATTGCTCAACAGTAATTTGTTCACCCACCGTAGAATACTTATGCTCTTGAGAGAAGCCACTAGTGAAACCTATGGCCCCCGGGTCTATCTTTATCATATTGATCTCCTACTACTTAGTTATTTCCTTTGCTATTTAATTTGCCTTTATTTTACTTTGCATCTTTATCACAGAAATACCAAAAATATTATCTTTATCATATCTAGCAGATCTCACTCTCGTAAGTGGCCTTATAGGGATTGACAACCCCTATTTGCGTTGGTTGTGAGGGTTTATTTGTTTTGTGCAGGTACGAGGGACTCTCGCGTAGCCTCCTACTGGATTGATACCTTGGTTCTCAAAAACTGAGGGAAATAATTATGCTACTTTGCTGCATCATCCCTTCCTCTTCGGGGAAAACCAACGCAGTGCTCAAGAGGTAGCAAGAAGGATTTTTGGCGCCGTTGCCGAGGAGGTCTTCGCAATAGTCAACATACCAAGTACCCATCGCATACCCTTATCTCCCGCATTACATTATTTGCCATTTTCCTCTCATTTTCCTCTCCCCCACTTCACCCTTGCCATTTTATTCACCCTCTCTCTCTCTATCCTCCCTCTCTTTCTCTATTTGCCTCTTTTTGCCCGCTTTCTTTTTGTTTGCTTGTGTGTGTTAGTTTGCTTGCTTGTCACGATGGCTCAAGATAATACTAAATTGTGTGACTTCACCAATACATACAACAATGATTTCGTTAGCACTCTGATTGCTCCTCTTAGCGATGCTGAATCTTGTGAAATTATTACTGCTTTGCTGAATCTTGTCATGAAAGATCCGTTTTTCGGCCTTCCTAGTGAAGATGCCGCTACCCATTTAAATAGCTTCGTTGATTTGTGTAACATGCAAAAGATTAAAGATGTGGATAATGATATTGTTAAATTGAAGCTATTTCCTTTTTCGCTTAGAGATCATGCTAAAGCTTGGTTTTTGTCTTTGCCTAAAAATAGTATTGATTCATGGAATAAGTGCAAAGATGCTTTTATCTCTAAGTATTTTCCTCCTGCTAAGATCATCTCTCTTAGAAACGATATTATGAATTTTAAGCAACTTGATCATGAACATGTTGCACAAGCTTGGGAGTGAATGAAATTAATGATAAGTAATTGCCTTACTCATTGTTTAAATTTGTGGATGATTATACAAAAAATTTATGCCAGATTGAATTTTGCTTCTAGAAATCTTTTATATTCGGCCGCGGGAGGCACTTTTATGGAAATCACATTAGGAGAAGCTACTAAACTCCTAGATAATATTATGGTTAATTATTCTCAATGGCATACTGAAAGATCTACTAATAAAAAGGTGCATGCGATAGAAGAAATTAATGTTTTGAGCGGAAAGATGGATGAATTTATGAAATTATTTGTTAATAAGAGTGTTTCTTCTGATCCTAATGATATGCCCTTGTCTACTTTGATTGAAAATAATAATGAATCTATGGATGTTAATTTTGTTGGTAGGAACAATTTTGGTAACAACGTGTATAGAGGAAATTTTAATCCTAGGCCTTATCCTAGTAATCCCTCTAATAATTATGGTAATTCCTACAACAATTCTTATGGAAATTATAATAATATGCCCTCTGATTTTGAATCTAACATTAAAGAATTTATTACTTCACAAAAGAATTTTAATGCTATGATTGAAGAAAAATTGCTTAAGATTGATGATTTGGCTAGGAATGTTGATAGAATTGCTCTTGATGTTGATTCTTTGAAACTTAGATCTATTCCACCTAAGCATGATATCAATGAGTCTCTCAAAGCCTTGAGAATTTCCATTGATGAGTGCAAAGAAAGAACCGCTAGGATGCGTGCTAAGAAAGATGCCTTTATAAAAGCGTGTTCTTCTAGTTCCTATGAAAATAATGATGAAGATTTAAAAGTTATTGATGTGTCCTCTATTAAATCTTTGTTTTGCAATATGATTCTTGATAATGATGGGATTGAACATGATACACCTTTACCTAGAAGGCGTTCTACGAATTCGGAATTTGTTAATCTTGATGCTAAATTTGATAAAAGTGGGATTGAAGAAATTAAAACCCTAGATGTTGCTAAACCCACTATTATGGATTTCAAGGAATTTAACTATGAAAATTGCTTTTTAATTGATTGTATTTCCTTGTTGCAATCTGTGCTAAATTCTTCTCACGCTTATAGTCAAAATAAAGAGTTTACTAAACATATCGTTGATACCTTGATGCAATATTATGAAGAAAAACTTGAATTGGAAGTTTCTATCCCTAGAAAACTTTATGATGAGTGGGAACCAACTATTAAAATTAAAATTAAAGATCATGAATGCTATGCTTTATGTGATTTTGGTGCTAGTGTTTCCACGATTCCAAAGACTTTGTGTGATTTGTTTGGTTTCCGTGATTTTGATGATTGCTCTCTAAACTTGCACCTTGCGGATTCCACTATTAAGAAACCTATGGGAAGAATTAATGATGTTCTTATTATTGCAAGTAGGGATTATGTGCCCGTAGATGTTATTGTTCTTGACATAGATTGCAATCCTTCATGTCCTATTATTCTTGGTAGACATTTCCTTAGAACGATTGGTGCAATTATTGATATGAAGGAAGGAAATATTAGATTCCAATTTCCATTAAGGAAAGGCATGTAACACTTTCCTAGAAATAAAATTAAATTTCCTTATGAATCTATTATGAGAGCCACTTATGGATTGCCTACCAAAGATGGCAATACCTAGATCTATTCTTCCTTGTTATGCCTAGCTAGGGGCGTTAAACGATAGCACTTGTTGGGAGGCAACCCAATTTTATTTTTATTCCTTGATTTTTGCTCATGCTTAATAATAAATAATTTATCTAGGCTCTGTTTTGGTTGTGTTTTTTGTGTGTTTAATTAGTGTTTGTGCCAAGTAGAACCGTTGGGAAGACTTGGGGAAAGTCTTGTTGAACTTGCTGTAAAAAACAGAAACTTTAGCGCTCACGAGAACTTCTGTCATTTTTATTTGGAAAGTGATATTTAGTTAATTATTTTTTCATATGATTAATATATAAATTCCTCACGTCCATCAAGTTGTTTTAGAATTTTTGGGGTTCCATATATTGCGCTAGATACATATTACTACAGACTGTTCTGTTTTTGACAGATTCTGTTTTTCCTGTGTTGTTTGCTTATTTTGATGAATCTATGGATAGTAAAATAGTTTATAAACCATAGATAAGTTGGAATACAGTAGGCATAACACAAATATAAATAAGGAATGATTTCATTACAGTACCTTGAAGTGGTCTTTTGTTTTCTTTTGCTAACGGAGCTCACGAGATTTTCTACTTTAAGTTTTGTGTTGTGAAGTTTTCAAGTTTTGGGTAAAGATTTGATGGATTATGGAACAAGGAGTGGCAAGAGCCTAAGCTTGGGGATGCCCATGGCACCCCCAAGATAATCTAAGGACACCTAAAAGCCAAAGCTTGGGGATTCCCCAGAAGGCATCCCCTCTTTCGTCTACTTCTATCGGTAACTTTACTTGGAGCTATATTTTTATTTACCACATGATATATGTTTTGCTTGGAGCGTCTTGTATGATTTGAGTCTTTGCTTGTTAGTTTACCACAATCATCCTTGCTGTACACACCTTTTGAGAGAGCCATACATGATTTGTAATTTGTTAGAATACTCTATGTGGTTCGCTTATATCTTTTGAGTTATATAATTTTTGCTCTAGTACTTCACTTATATCTTATAGAGCACGTTGGTGTATTTGTTTTATAGAAACTATTGATCTCTCATGCTTCACTTAGATTATTTTGAGAGTCTTTAATAGCATGGTAATTTTCTTAAAATCCTAATATGCTTGGTATACAAGATTAATAATAAAACTTTCTTATGAGTGTGTTGAATAATATGATAAGTTTGACGCTTGATAATTGTTTTGAGATATGAAGATGGTGATATTAAAGTTGTGCTAGTTGAGTAGTTGTGAATTTGAGAAATACTTGTGTTGAAGTTTGTGATTCTCGTAGCATGCATGTATGGTGAACCGTTATGTGATGAAGTCGGAGTGTCGGTGTCAAAACCGGCGGATCTCGGGTATGGGGTCCCAAACTGTGCGTCTAAGGCGGATGGTAACAGGAGGCAGGGAACACGATGTTTTACCCAGGTTCGGGCCCTCTTGATGGAGGTAAAACCCTACATCCTGCTTGATTTTATTCTTGATGATATGAGTATTACAAAAGTTGATCTACCACGAGATCGGAGAGGCTAAACCCTAGAAGCTAGCCTATGGTATGATTGTATGTTGTCCTACGGACTAAAACCCTCCGGATTATATAGACACCGGAGGGGGCTAGGGTTACACAAGGTCGGTTACAAAGGAGGAGATATCCATATCCGTACTGCCTAGCTTGCCTTCCACGTCAAGTAGAGTTCCATCCGGACACGAGACGAAGTCTTCAATCTTGTATCTTCATAGTCCAATAGTCCGGCCAAAGGATATAATCCGGCTATCCAGTTACCCACTAATCCAGGACTCCCTCAGTAGCCCCCGAACCAGGCTTCAATGACGATGAGTCCGGCATGCAGTGTTGTCTTCGACATTGCAAGGCGGGTTCTTCTCCATCTTTCGAACATTTGTAAAGAAGTGTCCGGTCCCATAAATGTTTGGACCTCTTGGCTTCTGTGCCCAATAAGGGCTATCTCCCACGCGTCGAATGAATACGAGGCGCCAGGGCATTTTTACATACGCCCCCCTAGCTAGATAAATAAATTGTCTATTAAAGGGATGGGGATTCTTAGATCCGATCCATACCATCCTCCCCCAGCAAGAATCCATCAGAGAGCGTTTCGGAAAGATCCATTCCAGCATGGCCGACCTCCGCAACTCCTCCTCCCGCCCCCGTAGCCCTAAGCCCGGTGATTGGGAGAGGTGTTCAGTCCCGCACAGTCGATTAGTCGAACTGCAGACTAAGGGATTTCTCCCTCCAGTGTATATGGTGCCCGTTCGAGCCGGGCTTGCCACCTACAATGGCGGGGAGCAAGCAGAGATCTTTCCATGTCCCTCTATGGGGGAACGGGTCTTCCTTGTTCCTTATTTATTAAGGGGACTCGGATTTCCAATTTATCCGTTCCTCCGCAGGCTCCTGGAGTTCTACGGCCTCCAATTACACAATTTCACCCCTGCCTCCATTCTACATATCGCCGGCTATGTTGCTCTCTGCGAGTTGTTCCTGGGCTGCGAGGCTCACTTCAAGCTGTGGAAAAGGCTATTTTGCCTCGTCCCTCGCACACAGAGGGGGTCACTATATCAAGTGGGCTGAGCCAAAATATGGCGCATCGCCGGTACCGGATACCTGTCCGGTACCCCGAAGAAGTCGTCCGAAGACTGGCCTTCGGAATGGTTTTATATGGAGGACGTTCCCTTTCCGGACCCTGTTCGGCAGGGTCTTCCTGAGTTCAACAATGCTCCTCTGAAGAAACGCCGAAGTTGGCGCCCACAGAGCCCCCAGGTGGAAGATAATGGAGAAGTCCTCTATCTGATGAACCAGATTAAAGCACTGGCTCAATCAGGATTGACAGTAATCGAAGTTATGTCGATTTGCATAATGCGGGGAGTGCAACCACTTCAATATCGCGGACACCCCTTGTGGTGTTTTAACGGGGCGGATGATGCCACCCGCTGCGGGCGTAAGGGTCCGGACAATGCTGCCGCTTTAGCAAAAATTTTGTTCGAATTGTTCAAGGGAGAGGAAGAGGAGTTCACCCGCATCAAGTCACGGGATGGATTCTCCATGTACAATCCTCCAAGCTGGGTAAGTTATATTTCCTTACTCCCATTTTTCCCGCATTCTTTGTCGTAAGTATTCACCTTGCCACTTTGCGGCAGGAATTGCAAAAAGCCATAAAGGAGGTCAGCAACCCTTCTCCACAACCATAGGACCCTGACCGGACCCTCGACTTTGGACTTGAAGAAGATCCGGTTGTATTCGTGGAGCTGATAGACCGGCAGTTCTATCAGTTAAGCTGTGATGATGCCATGGTGGCCATTACGGCCGACTATCCCGGACTGCTCCCTGCATCGCACGTAAGAAAAAACAAAAAAACTTAACTCCAAAAACTAGGATCCCCTTTTAGACACTTCACCCACCGTATACATATGGCATTTTTACAGGGAAGGCATTCGGGACGCCCTGCCGAACCCGCAGCAACTCGCCAACAAGAGGCACCGAGGCCGAGTAGGCCAAAAAGGAAGGCGGTCAGGACGGAGACGTCGGCTCAAAGGTATAACAAAAACCCTGCTCCATGGTTGTCGTCTTTCTCGAAATGTAATGACGCCCGTGTTTCTTTAACAAAAAAACGCTCGCCGGAATATGTCCGGCGATGTTGCTAATCATGCTTCCACCAGTCGGGCGCCAGGACCGGACATAGAGGCGGAAGACGATATGGGATGGGCGCTGGATAATCCCCCTACAGAGGATGCGGATAGATTATCCGCTACAAACTCAGAAGTGGAAAGCGCCATGAATCATAGGCGTCGCCGGGCCGTACTCCATGACGATTGTTTCTCACTAGAGGAATTTGATGCCTTCAATTCTGGAGAGGCGTACCTCCGTGCTGCTCAAGATGGTCTAGCCAGAGCCACGGATCAGTATGTAAAGGATGTACGGGTAAGTAAATCTGACGATTTATATGTATCAGTAGCCCCTGAGACTTGAAACAGTTAGCAGAACTGATTTAAGGATCATCTTTATTGTGCAGGTTCTTACAGTGAAGAATACTAGGCTGTCACAGGAGCTGGAGGAATGCAAGACCCAAACTGCGGGCTGCTGTTGCCGCATTGCAGGAACCGAAAAAGTCTCCCGCTGGTAACATTTACTTTAAAGAATGATGGTTACCATATAGTGTGCGGCGTGGCTGCAGATCTAACAATAGATGTTGCAGATGAGTCCGGAGAAAATCCGGAGGACCAGCATGTCGTGCGACAGCTAGAGGCTGGCAAATGCGTGCTGACTGAGGTTAGGCGGGAGAAAAACAATCTCCAAGATGCCAATATCAAGCTGAGCATGGAACTAAAAGACGTTCGAGCCCAGCTTGCAGACTCTGAGAAGGAGAATAAGCGGCTTCGGCGCGGCATTTTCAGTAAGTGCTTGAATGAATCCTTTTGAAGGAGTTCGGCGAAGAAGCCGACTAACAGCGTTATGTCTGTAGTTTGCTAACGGGTCGTCCCGCGGAGGAAATGCCCGGGTCTACGGGTGATCTTCTATCCAAGCTCTCACATCTGCACGAACAAGTTCGGCAGGTGATGCAAGGTGTTGCCCAGGCCTTGTGGCCATCCGCCTCCCTACCAGAAGGCGTTGCAGAGCTTACGGAGAAGCTCAAGGGAGCACGGCGGCGCTTCCGATTATGTAAGATATCGGCCTGCCGACAAGGTGCCCGAGAAGCCTGGGCCATGGTGAAGACAAGGTATACCAAGGCTGACCCAAATCACATGGCCGAGGTCGGACCTGTGGGGACCGACAAAAAAGAGATCCCCGTTAGCTTAGTTTATGGGCAAGTGGAATTAGCCGCAAAGTATTCCCAACAGGATTGTAGGCTAGACCGCCTGTTGGATGGTATAGAAGAGGAATCTAGTCGGTCTGCATGACTATGTTATTAAAGTGACATGTATACTGACTTCTAGCCGGATTGTAGATCATTTGTCATGGCGGACCTTTTCGCTTCAACCTCAGGACCCGATAGTCCGGAGTGTATCCGAATACCCGCTCAGTTATATAAGAACCGGGGTATGCGTGGAGACCAGGCGTAGGGGTCATTAGTGCTTGAACAGACAAGTGCCCAACTAGTTATGTTATATTACATGGGTAGTAAGAAACATCTTCCAGGGAGAATAGTTCGTTAAGGGTTCCTTTCCCTGGGTAAGTATGCCCTAAAGTGCATGTCCGGACTGCGATAGAAAACGCAGGAAAAACATCTGGGGGCAGATATGGAAAATAAATAAAAATCATCTTTTGTTCACCGACTGAATATTCCCTTAAGAACGCTAGCTTTCGGCTTCACCCAGTCTGAGGTACATATCCGGCTGACTCGGCAGTAACAATCGCAGAGGTGCTCCCCTTATGCCCTAGCCAAATTAACGGGAACGTAGGGCATAGATACAAGAGCCAGGCAACCCATCTTGGCCAAAATTTAAGTCATATCGATGCATATAATGGCAAAAAAGGTACATGCGGAAGCATAGCACATGTGCAGGGCACGAGGCTCAGATAGATAAATAGGCTTCTGTGAAAGAAGCCCCCAGGTATGATGAGCGCGGCTAGCGCATCTATACTGTGCAAGCGAGGCACAACTTGGCCTTTGAAGGCCTAAAGAAGGAATAAAAGAAAGAGAGAAAGAAAAACAAGGCAGATAATGTATATGCAAAAATGGACAGAGGAAGGAGACGAGCATAGAGTCCGGCGCTAGGCGTAGAATCTTCGGAGCCTGGCCGCGTTCCATGGGTTCGGCTCGAGTCGATTAGTCGATGCATCCCGCAGTCGGTACGATCCACCGGTCAGCACTTGGTCAATAATGAAGGGACCTTCCCATTTGGGCTCGAGCTTGTTCTTTTTCTTATCCGACAGGCGTAGAACTAGTTCGCCAACGTTATAAGTTTTGGCCCATACTTCTCTGCTTTGGTATCTGCGAGCCTGTTGCTGATAAAATGCGGAATGGGCTTTTGCTATGTCGCGCTCCTCCTCCAGGGTGTCCAGACTGTCCTGCCAATCGAGCTCGGCTTCTATTTCTTCATACATGCACACTCGAGGTGAGTCATGAATTATGTCACAGGGCAAGACTGCCTCTGTGTCGTACACCATAAATAAAGGTGTATATCCGGTACTACGATTCGGCGTGGTCCGCAGCCCCCAGAGTACGGTGTCAAGCTCCTCTACCCATTGCGTGTTAGACTCCATTAAGGAATGCACTAATCTTGGTTTAATGCCGCTCATTATAAGACTGTTTGCTCGCTCAACTTGGCCGTTGGTTTGTGGGTGATAGACTGAAGCATAATGGATCTTGATGCCCATTTTGCTGCACCAGAGTTTTACCTCATCGGTAGTGAAGTTCATGCCGTTGTCAGTGATGATGCTGTGGGGGATGCCATAACGGTGTATGACCCCGGATATGAAGTCTATCACCGGTCCAGATTCGACTGTTTTAACAGGTTTGGCCTCAATCCATTTGGTGAATTTATCCACCATGACCAGTAAGTATTTCTTCTTGTGGGTTCCCCCTTTAAGGGGTCCAACCATGTCAAGCCCCCAGACCGCGAAGGGACACATAATGGGGATTGTTTGGAGGGCGGTGGGTGGCATGTGGCTTTGATTTGCAAAGAGCTGGCAACCGGCGCAACGTTGGACCAAGTCCTGTGCATCTGCCCGGGCCGTTGGCCAATAGAATCCTATACGGAAGGCCTTGCTTACAAGAGCCCGGCTGCAGCGTGGTGACCGCCGAGTCCGACATGAATTTCTGCCAAAAGGTTCCGCCCTTCCTCTTCGGAGATGCACACCTTTGAAGGACTCCGGTAGTGCTTTTTTTATACAATTCTCCCTCATGGACCCTGTAGGCCTTAGATCGCCGCACTATGCAGCGTGCCTCATTTTGGTCCTCCGGAAGTTCCTGCCTAGTTAGGTAGGCCAGGAATGGTTCTGTCCACGGGGCTATGTGGCCATCATTACATAGGCTTAAGGTGTTATTTCGGTGGCGGAGCCTCCGATTGTGTCAGAGTGTTCGATATCGGGTATTTTGGCTGGGTCCGGACTATTGTTACTGGTGTCCCCTTCCCATACTACGGATGGCTTGAACAGCCTCTCCAAAAATATGTTGGAGGGGACCGCATCGCGTTTTGCGCCGATGTGGGCGAGGATATCCGCCGCCTGAATGTTTTCCCGAGCCACATGGTGAAATTCGAGCCCCTCGAACCGAGCTGACATTTTTAGGACGGCATTTCGGTAGGCCGCCATTTTCGGATCCTTGGCATATTGCGAGGTTT
Organism: Triticum urartu; assembly: GCF_056163025.1. Classification (NCBI taxonomy): domain Eukaryota; kingdom Viridiplantae; phylum Streptophyta; class Magnoliopsida; order Poales; family Poaceae; genus Triticum; species Triticum urartu. The sequence continues at coordinate 657,085,807 of NC_141879.1, forward strand.
GAATCCCCACACACCTCCAGGCGTTGAATGCCCATGGAGACTGCCATCCGAAGACCACGCAACAGAGCTCCGTGTTCGGCTGCGTTGTTGGAGTCTATATATAACATTTGCAGTACGTACTGAACGGTATCTCTGGCTGGGGACGTCAGGACGACGCCAGCCCCTAGACCCGCCAGCATTTTAGAACCGTCGAAGTGCATGATCCAATTGGAGTATGCGCCGTACTCTTTAGGGAGTTTGGCCTTCGTCCATTCGGCGACGAATTCGGCCAATACTTGCAACTTAATGGCTCGTCAAGGTTTGTATGTTATGTCGAATGGGAGGAGCTCAATGGCCCATTTGGCAATCCGGCCCATAGCGTCGCGATTGTTTATAATATCATTAAGTGGCACTTCCGAGGCTACTGTAATCGAACACTCTTGAAAGTAGTGTCGCAGCTTCCGAGATGCCATGAATACCGCATAGGCCATCTTTTGATAATGTGGGTACCGTGATTTGCATGGAGTGAGGATAGTGGATACATAGTATACCGGCTTTTAAAGAGGGAATTTATGTCCGTCCGCTTCCCGTTCGACGACGAGCACTACGCTTACAACTTGATGAGTTGCCGCAATGTACAACAGCATTGGTTCGCCGATGTTTGGCGCGGCCAGGATTGGGTTGGTTGCCAAAATGGCCTTTATTTCTTCCAATCCAGCTGTGGCCGCGTCCGTCCACTCGAAGTGTTTGGTGCACCAAAGGAGGCGGCAAAAGGGGTAAAGCCTTTTCTCCTAAGTGGGAGATAAAGCGGCTTAGAGCCGCCACGCATGCAGTTAACTTCTGGATTTGTTTGAGGTCTGTTGGGGTAGCCAACTATGACAAAGCTCTGATTTTGGTCGGATTAGCTTCAATACCTCTACTCGAGACAATGAAACCCAGGAGCTTTCCGGCTGGTATGCCGAAAACGCATTTTTCTGGATTGAGCTTGATGTCGTATGTTCGGAGGTTGTCGAATGTGAGCCTCAAGTCGTCTATCAAAGAGTCGACGTGTTTGGTTTTGACGACGACATTATCTACGTATGCCTCTACTATTTTGCCGATTTGTTTATCTAGACATGTCTAAATCATGCGCTGATATGTTGCGCCGGCGTTTTTGAGCCCAAAAGGCATTGTGTTGGAACAGAAGGGACCGTTTGGTGCGATGAATGCCGTTGTGGCTTGGTCGGACTCCACCATATTGATTTGGTGGTAACCGGAGTATGCGTCGAGGAAACACAATGACTCGTGTCCGGCGGTAGCATTGATAATTTGATCGATGCGGGGGAGGGGGAAGGGATCCTTTGGGCAAGCTTTATTGAGGTCCTTGAAATCGACACAAAGGCGCCAGGATTTATCCTTCTTTGGTACCATCACCAGGTTTGCTAGCCAGTCCGGGTGTTTTATTTCTCTGATGAATCCGGCCTCCAATAACTTGGCTAGTTCCTCTCCCATGGCATGTCTCTTAGGTTCGGAGAAACGCCGAAGAGCTTGCTTGACCAGCTTGAATCCCTTTAGGATATTGAGGCTATGCTTGGCCAGCCTGCGTGGATTCCTGGCATTTCTGAGGGATGCCATGTGAATATGTCCCAATTCTCGCGTAGGAACTCTCGTAGTACGGCGTCCACGGCGGGGTTTAACTGTGCCCCGATGGAGGCTGTTTTTGTAGGGTCCGTTGGGTGGACTTGGAATTTGACTATTTCATCCGGTGGTTTAAAAGAGGTGGACTTGGATCTCTTATCAAGTATCACATCGTCCCTGTCCACTGTAGAGCGTAGCGTGGTTAATTCCTCGGCCGGGAGGGCTTCGGATAATGCCTCGAGGGCCAGTGCGGCTGTTTTGTTTTCAGCACGTAGTGCTATGTCCGGGTCACTAGCGAGGGTGATGATTCCGTTGGGCCCGGGCATTTTGAGCTTCATGTACCCATAATGGGGTACGGCTTGGAAGGTCGTGAACGCCTCACGTCCTAAAAGGGCGTGGTATCCACTGCTGAACGGGGCCACTCGAAATGTAATTTCTTCGGACCTATAGTTCTCTGGCGTACCAAATTCCACATCTAGTGTGATTTTCCCAGCGCATCGTGCCTCCCGACTGGGTATGATTCCCCTGAAGGTTGTGCTACTTTGCTCAATGCGGTTCCAGTCTATTTCCATTTTTTGAAGAGTTTCCTCATAGATGAGGTTTAATCCCCTGCCGCCGTCCATGAGGACTTTGGTGAGTCAAAAGAAGTCCACAATTGGGCCGAGGACCAGTGCGGCTGGTGCTCGGGCTGTTCGGAATTTAGGTTCGTCACTGGCATTGAAGGTAATAGTCGTGTCACTCCATGGATTTATTGCTGCTACATGGCAGATTTCGGCCATGCTGCGGAGTGTTTGCTTGTGCCTATTATTTGACGCGAAGGTCTCAAAGACTGTTAACACCGTCTTGTTATCCATGGGATGGTGCTCTGTGGCATTTGGGATAAGAAGATCCTCACCACTTTTGGCCACCTGCCGGAGTATCCAACATGCTCTAAGGCTGTGCGTTGGTATTGTATCCGCTGTGCTATGAATTTTGCAGGGTCCGTTAAGCCATCCCTCTAGTACGGTTCCATTCCCTGTAGAGGGTTTTTATTTCTTTGCAACTAGCTCGGGTGTCTTATGTTAGTGCACCCTTTTACTTCGGACTAGGTGTATATTCAGAGCCGGATTATCCCAAAATTTTGTTTCGGTTTTCCAGGCGCTTTCCATCACACAGTACTTTCATACTATGGACGCCAAGTCAGCAAAGTGTGATATGTCACGGCGACTTAAGGCGTTAAGGATTCCCTTGTCCGTGCAATTATTGTAGAAAAGTGAGACTGCATCTTCCTCGTGACAGTCCTTAACCTTGTTCATCACTAGGAGGAATCTGGCCCAATAATGATGTACTGTTTCATGGGGCTCTTGCCTGATGTGGGAAAGATCGTTTATGTCTGGGTGGGTGGGTGGATTTGAGTCCGAACCCCTACCCGATCTGAGACCCAGGGGCCGAGGAGTTTCCAATCTTGGAAGTTCGGGTTCCGGAGTGTTGCCCGATAAGTCTGGCCCGCTGCCTGATTCTTGGTTCAGGGCTTGGGTGATGTCCTCCCGTAAGCGGGTATCCGGCTCGGAGAGCTTAGGAATCCGGACGTAGTTAGTCCTCAAAATAGAGGAGTTGCCGCATTGTTCCTCCACCACCGCAGCGTGATGGGTGACTGATGGAGAGTTAATCTCCCTTTGATCGGGTTTAAGCCCAATCCAATCATAGTCCGTATCGACTCCCAAGGTGGCGATGCGATCCAAGTGTTAGTTTAGGGAAGAGAGCTCCATTGGATCCATCAGCTCGGCAAATTCCGAGCCGACGTGGAGGCTGTTTTTGATGACCCTAGAAGTCATCGTCGGTGCAGCGGCCGAACAGGCAGTCATGACGAAACTGCCTAGCCAGAGAGTTTGGCCGACAGCCAGAGCTCCCCCGGCGGTAATGTTGTTTTTAGCAACGAGATGAGGCATCCTTCCTTACGGCGACGTCACAAAGGAACTCTCAATGAAAGCACCAATGTCGGTGTCAAAACCGGCGGATGGTAACAGGAGGCAGGGAACATGATGTTTTACCCAGGTTCGGGCCCTCTTGATGGAGGTAAAACCCTACGTCCTTCTTGATTTATTATTGATGATATGAGTATTACAAGAGTTAATCTACCACGAGATCGGAGAGGCTAAACCCTAGAAGCTAGCTTATGGTATGATTGTATGTTGTCCTGTGGACTAAAACCCTCTGGACTATATAGACACTAGAGGGGGCTAGGGTTACACAAGGTCGGTTACAAAGGAGGAGATATCCATATCCATACTGCCTAGCTTGCCTTCCACGCCAAGTAGAGCTCCATCCGGACACGAGACGAAGTCTTCAATCTTGTATCTTCATAGTCCAATAGTCCGGCCAAAGGATATAATCCGGCTGTCCGGATACCCCCTAATCCAGGACTCCCTCACGGAGCATGATTTATTTTTTGATTGTATTCCTTACGAGTGGCGGTCGGGGACGAGCAATGGTCTTTTCCTACCAATCTATCCCCCTAGGAGCATGCGCGTAATACTTTGCTTTGATAACTTGTAGATTTTTGCAATAAGTATATGAGTTCTTTATGACTAATGTTGAGTCCATGGATTATACGCACTCTCACCCTTCCACCTTTGCTAGCCTCTCTAATACCGCGCACCTTTCGCCGGTATCATACACCCACCTTATACCTTCCTCAAAACAGCCACCATACCTACCTATTATGGCATTTCCATAGCCATTCCGAGATATATTGCCATGCAACTTTCCACCGTTCCGTTTATTATGACACACTCCATCATTGTCATATTGCTTAGCATGATCATGTAGTTGACATCGTATTTTTGGCAAAGCCACCATTCAATATTCTTTCATACGTGTCACTCTTGATTCATTGCATATCCCGGTACACCGCCGGAGACATTCATATAGTCATATTTTGTTCTAAGTATCGAGTTGTAATTGTTGAGTTGTAAGAAAAATAAAAGTGTGATGATCATTATTATTCGAGCATTGTCCCAGTGAGGAAAGGATGATGGAGACTATGATTCCCCCACAAGTCGGGATGAGACTCTGGACGAAAAAAAAGAGAGAAAGAAAAGAGGCCATAAAAAAGAGAAAAGGCCCAAATAAAAAAATGAGAGAAAAAGAGAGAAGGGACAATGCTACACTACAACAGGACCCCCACTATAGCAACGCCTTTTTCCGTATCTAAATGTCCATATATGCGTTGCTAGGGTCTTTACCAACGGTTTGGGATGCGTAGCCTTATGCAGTGTTGCTAGCGCATAATGCAATGCTTATACTATCGTTGGGAAAAGGGTCCGTTGCAAGAGAACAACAGATAAAACGGACTTCTACAACAATTTTATGTGTTGGTGCTTGATGTACATGAATCAAAATCCCATTGCTTGGCAATGGAGAATTTCCAACATTTCAAGTGTTGGTACATATATAGTGTCAATAATAATATTACATGTATATATAATTATATATTGCTAGCAATTAAATTAATGCTCCATGTAAAGGCGATAATTATGTATTTCAAGTGAACGAAAAACAACACAATATACTCACGAGAGGAAGAAATCATATATTAGATCAAAACTGTTGGATTACAATAGTGGATATTACAAGAGGAACATCATCCAAATGTGATGCATAATCTAACAATATTATTGACCGCGAAACTTAAACTGAAAATATCCATCTTAACTGAGGAACAACATCCGACAATATAACTAAAACTAAATGCATCCGTCATCATCATCATGAAATGGATCATCGACATCATCATTGCAGTATAATCGCCACGCTCCCATATACTCATCCATTTATCTTTTGAATCTACAAACAAGAAAACAAAACTGAACTGTTAACACACAATACCTTGACATGATGCAAGTAGTAATATAGGCAAATATTAGTCACGTACAAAGGTTGAAGGCCATGGAAGCTTTTATTTTTATGCATTACCGAGAGTATTGCAGTTTTGCAACTTCATACCAAATATTCAGTTTGCACTAGTGCCATATCGACATGCACTACCCAGAATTCATTTCTAATTTCAAGACCATCAAGTTTAAATTTAGGATCAGAACTTACCATTGTATCTAGAGCTATGCCCTTGTTATGATTTTTCGGGCTCTTCAAGAATACTATAGTTCCTGCCTGTTAGAAAAAATAAAAGTTGCCATATGAGAAGACAGAAACAAAACAGGGGAACATATGAAATGAATTTGAGCACAACAGATAGTTCATTGGCATCCATCCAACTCAGGGAACCACTTCGAGCACTCTTACAGCATGCATTAGCACCTTATGTTGTTTTTGTAGTCTGGACAACAGACTGATAGCAAAGAAGTAATAAACAACTAAACAAGCCACAAATAGTCTAAACAAAATTTGTATGTGATTATGAAAGGATACCGCTTGATTGCAACAGAAGTTTTTTCTCCCTGACATGCACTAACATTCTTGTTTTTAACAACATTTAGCAAGACGACCATTAGATACATAACCATTGGAGCAACATATTTTGAACATATTGTATATGGGAATGGATATATACCTTATGTGCAGCAGAATCTATTTCCCTTCGCTCGTGCACTGAAATTCTTGTCCATTACATATCTGCTGCAATATGACAATGACCAAAACTTTAAATAAATTATGTAAAAGACAATATTCTGTGGTCCTACTCGACCTTATGATAGTCATCCCCACAGATGTGAAGACGATTAATTCAGATTTCAGCTCAAACAATCATATTTTGAAGTAATTTCTGCCCCTACAATCAATAAAATAAGTCTTACCACATTTATTCCTTATCAAATCAAAATAGCAACTCATTTAGTACTAAGTAGGTACTCGGAATAAATCAAGCTATTCCTATTTCATAGTGAAAACGATGAACTAAGACATGAAACCGCTACTCTGAAATGTAAATTTGCAAGGGGTCCATTATTTTGTTCATCGGGTGTATAAGAAAAAGAGCAAGTAACAAAATGAAACTCCATATAGCAGCTCTTTCAATGACCCCATGCTTTTTAGTTTTTTTCTATGCTGGGAACATTACTATGAATAAAATGCAGTTATCTTTCGATACTAGTAATTTAACTGTTGATCTATTTCAGTTGCTTAGGGAAGATGAACTTGTACTTGTGTGGTATGATGTTTAACTTGGTTTTTGCAGGGGGGAACACATGTTCAGGTTTAACACTATCCACGGATAGTAAGAGGATCATAAGCTCAAGGACACCCAAGTTCATTCTCTTTGGTCTTAAGGAGGTTTCGTCCATGCGCAAGCATTAGAGCTAGGCTGATGAGATTTTTAAGTTGGAACTGTGAGGAGATCCCATGGGCCAAGGCTGATTGTGTTGCAGAGTATACATGTGTTTTCACTATCGTGCACATGGTTGTTCACTAACATTTATTTTCAGAACAAGTGTGTCGTTTTGTAGACTGGACTTGTAGTTGTGCTGTTGCAGATCATGTTCTGATATTCATAATAAAATTAACATTTTATTAGGGCCTCACTAGTCTACATGATACATACTGCAATTTGTCCATAGGTACGACCAAGATAACACTTCTTCTAGTCACTCCATCCTTCATTTTCTACAAATGACACCCCAGCCAGAATACAATATGATAGCAATAAGAAAATAACAAGGTCACAAATGTCTGCACACACACGAAGAAAGAAATAAACTATGCTAGGTGTTCAACCACAAAATGTTAGGCAAGAACTAACCCAACTGTACTACCCAACTAGAATAGGATAGTCAGAATTGGAGTTCCATGAAGAAAGTCTATGAAGAGATTGAACTCACCAAGGTAGTAATGGTGCAAAACTACATTGAAATATTGCACGCGTCCACACCTGAAACCTTAATAGTTACTAGATTTAAGCCACCTCTTATGTTCAGTAAACCTACGAACACCAAAACAAGGAGGCGTCAGGGCACTATAATGAATAAAACCTAAAAAGCTATTCTCAATCAAATAGGGAACGTGTAAGCTTATAGAAGAAGAATCTGAAACAACCCCCTCTATCTCAAGGCCCCCAAAATTCTGAACCAATAACAGAGGACAGCTATCAAACACTTGGTGTGCACTACCAAATTCACACAAGAGAAGAGTAATTAGAAAGCATAGAAGGGACAGATCTGAACCAAGGGGGGAGGAGGCAAAATCGTCAAGTCGTACTAGTATTTACCTTGTGTTTCTATGAATCAAGGGTGGGGACTGATCTGCTTTCCATCCCAGTTGCTGAACAAGACATGCCTCTTGTGCCCTCAACCTCAAATCCTCAATGAATCGGCGGGGTGCGCTACGAGGTTCAGGAGGGAGGGCAGGCCATGATCGATCTCCTCAAGATAGAGATCCTATGAGACGAGGAAGGGAACTATGTTGATATGGGGAAGGGGGAGGTTTCCGATTTTGATGGCGCAGTTACCTCCTCGCGATGCCAAATTTTGGTCTGCGTTCTTCATTCGTATGGCGGGTGGGGCCATCGTAATCAAGCGCGCGTGCTTATTCGCTATCGCGGGAGAGAATGGAGGGAAAGGAAAACTTTGGTGCGAGATCACAAAAGAATACCAGTAGTAAAAAATTATGCGAAATAATTTATAATTTTTGTTATTATCATATCTGGCCCTTGACACGAACATGTACATATATTTGTGCCAAACACAATGTGCTTCTTCTATGTTTGTAAAAATTCAATGCAAGATGGGTGAAGTAATATTGATTTTTTTTGCTCAAACCGGGCCTGATTGGCCGCGAATTGCCGCTCGCGGTGTTTCTTCTCAACTTCATTCGTCGTTGCGCGCATGGTACCGTCAGCCGCGGACACCACCCCGCTCCACTGCCCTTCCCTTGCCCTTGTCGGCGACGAGGGCGGCGGAGCGCAGCTGCTAGGCCAAGCCGATCATGACCAATTGGTCATCGGGGCGGCACCAACGCCGCGCGCAGACATCTTCACGGTGGTCTTCGACTGGTAGATGGTATAGGCCTTCACCAGCGCGGCGTTTGCGAGGACCCAGTCTGGCGCAACATCTAACAGTGTGAATACGGCAAGATGATGCGCATTGCGCCATGTCATGAAACTCGGCCGTCACTAGAGCACCGCGGCGACATTCTCCTGTTGTAGCGTTTGAGCTACGGCACGAGGTGCCCGTGTGCATTCGTGAGCTCCAGGTATGGATCCAGCTTCATAGCGACCGGGCTTCGATAGGGCGGCAATCAGCGATGAGGCGGGGAAGGCAGTGGCGAGGGCGGCGCCGAATTGCGGTCACGGAGGGAGCTCGAACTATCACTGAAACACCTTGTCCATTGCGACAGCATCGGCCAGGAGGGTGACTGTTGCTACTCTTGGTCATCCAAGGAGAGCACGACCTCCTTCTTTGATGGCGTAGAGGAGAATGATGGAACAAAAGACCACGCGTGGGCGGCGCCACGATCTGAAGGAAGATCTTCCGCCGGCGCTGAGAACAATCCGGAAGAGCCTGACTAGCCTATCTTGCCGGTCCAGGAGAGGATCGAATTGGATGCTATGGTTGTGCGGAGAGGAGCGAAGATGAGATAAAGATGGGGTTGGTCGATGCCGGAGCCGTACTTAATTAGCCCGGGCGGGCGGATTGATGTTGCTTCAATGCGGCGCGGTGGTCGGAGTATGCTTCTTGGTCATTGCGCCCGCATTGAAGCGGTGCCACACTCCCTTTCTGTCAAGTCACTCCGACCGACATCAAGGCCGCTGAGTTGTGTCCATTCTGGAGTGGCTGGCCGACATCGATATGCGGGCGCAGTTCCTACAGCGGTTCGCGTGGAAGAGTGTTTTGTTGGAACTGCGTACATTAGCACGAGTCCGGATGCCTTCAAACTTCCCCAGCTTTGGTTCCGTTTCAAGATTTTGGCTCACGTACTTAACTGTATATGTGCGTGTTAATACCTTTAATATATTATAACAAAAGAGTATAAAATCATTCTTATTTTCGGTAATGCCTCATTATTTTGTGACCTCGTAATATTTCCCTACCGCTCAAAAAAATGCCTACAATTCATAGTCCACCGCTGCTTATTTTTGATTTTTTATTTCAATTTACGCCTACGGCAAAAAAAGATCTATTTATGCCTGGGGTATGAAATTTTGTCGTAGAGCAGTTCACGCTGGAGAGTGTTCTTGTGGAACTGCGTACATTAGCACGAGTTCGGACGCCCGCAAACATCCCCCAGCTTTGATTCCGATTTGAGGGGATTTTGGCTCGTGAACTTAATTGTATATGTGCGTTTTAATACCTTTAATATATTATAATAAAAAATCAATCTTATTTTCTGTCGTGCCTCATTATTTTGTGACCACGTAATATTTCCCTGCCGCTCAAAAACAATCATGCCTGCAATTCATAGTCCAATGCTGCTTAATTTTGATTTTTTTATTTCAATTTACGCCTACTACGGAAAAAAATCTATTTATGCTTGCATTATGAAATTTTGTCCTAGAGCGGTTCGCGCGGGAGAGTGTTCTGGTGGGACTGTGTACATTAGCACGAGTACGGACGCCCGCAAACCTCCCCCAGCTTTGGTTCCGGTTCAAGGGAATTCTGCCTCGCGGACTTAATTGTATATGTGCATTTTAGCAGTAGGGAATTTATGCCTACGGCAAAAAAAGATCTATTTATGCATGGGTATGAAATTTTGTCGTAGAGCAGTTCACGCTGGAGAGTGTTCTTGTCGGACTGCGTACATTAGCACGAGTTCGGACGCCCGCAAACATCCCCCAGCTTTGATTCCCATTTGAGGGGATTTTGGCTCGCGAACTTAACTGTATATGTGCGTTTTAATACCTTTAATATATTATAATAAAAAATCATTCTTATTTGCTGTCGTGCCTCATTATTTTGTGACCACGTAATATTTCCCTGCCGCTCAAAAATAATCGTGCCTACAATTCAGAGTCCAATGCTGCTTAATTTTGATTTTTTATTTCAATTTACGCCTACTACGGGAAAAAATCTATTTATGCTTGCATTATGAAATTTTGTCCTAGAGCGGTTCGCGCGGGAGAGTGTTCTGGTGGGACTGTGTACATTAGCACGAGTACGGACGCCCGCAAACCTCCCCCGGCTTTGGTTCCGGTTCAAGGGAATTCTGCCTCGCGGCTTAATTGTATATGTGCATTTTAATATCTTTAATATATTATAATAAAATGGTATAAGATCATTCTTATTTTCTGTCATGCCTCACTATTTTTTGACCTCGTAATATTTCCCTACTGCTAAAAAAATATGCCTACAATTCATAGTCTAACGCTGCTTAATTTTGCTTCTTATTTCAATTTACACCTGCTGCGGAAAAAAGTTAATGCCTGTGATATAAAAAAATTGTCAAAAAACAACCATGCAGAAGTTCGAACAAACCCTACTAGAATGGACGCAAGGAAATCACCAACAGGATAGACTAGTGTTTACAGTACATATGATTATGGCTACAACATTTATTTATTTCTTGTTTCTTAAGGAGAACTTGTTGGATCGATGGGAGAAAAGAATTCGGCCCTACAACAACGAGTTCAACTTGCCTTTCTCTTCAAGCCCATCTCTTATCCCGGGACGATCTGCAGGGTAAGCTGTTACTGGGCTTATTTTCCCTCCAAGCCCATCTCTTAAGCCCTCCTGTTTTTTTTCTTTTGGATGTGTTGTGCTTCTGATTGACGGAAAAAACCGGCCAACGGTTAACACAATTTTGAAATGTTCATAGAATTCCGAAAAAGTTCACAATTTTCTAAACAAATCATGAAATTTAAAAAGTTCATCAATTTAAAAAAATGTTCATGAATTTCAAAAAAAGTTCGTCGATTTGGAAGAAGTTAGCAGAAACAAAAAAACATATATTTGAGAAACTTTTTATGAAATGGACAAAAATTTCACGAATATGAAAATTTTCATCAATTTTTAAGAAAGCTCATCGATTTCAAAAAATGTACATTGAATTAAAAAAAACGTCCATCGAATTTGGAAAAAATTCATCAATTTTCAATAAAATTTCCCAAATTTCAAACGAGTTCATCAATTTTGAAAAACAATCATCAATTTAGAAGCAAATCTCAATTTTGAAAAAAGTCCATCGATACTGAAAAAAATTCATGCATTTTGCAAAAATTAAAAAATATAAATAGAAAAAAATGAAAGAATAAACAAACAAAAGCGGTCTAGAAAAAACCCGTCTAGGGAAGCTTCCCAAAACCGGGGGCTTCCCTGAACTGAAGAAAGAATAAAATGGGAAAATGAAGTTAGTAGGCACAAGCATTTAGATATTCTAGTGGTTACTGGGTGTGGATTTGAAAGAAGATGTCTAGAGTTCAATCCCATTGCCACTCATCATTTTTTGTTCTTTAAGCAGAAAAAAGGGTCAATGGGGTGCGCCCGTTTGTAACGATGCCTTTAACCGAATAGGATTTAACCTGATGTGGATCGGAGAATAAAATGAAGGGACTACGTGCGATTTGGTTTTCGCTCGAATGGTTAGCAGATATTTTTGCCACCACATTCATTATGTTTGTCGGCGTGTCTAATTTTTATTTTTAATTATGTAAATTTGCAGTCTTATAACAGACATAATATAGAACAAATACAAGGCAACATATAAGATCTGTTGCAATCTATGTATGACACTATGGTCATGAGATGTAAGTCTACAACGCATATGCTGCAACGCTTATATGCGTATCTCTTGTGAATTTTGCAACCTATGGTCAAAATGTTGTAGAATATGTGTTGCTTTATAGGGGTTATCCTTGTAGTGCTACTATCCTTTTACCACACTTGTGCTTCAAAGTAGCACCATGATCTTCATAGTAGAGAGTCTCTATTGTTGTCACTTTCATATACTAGTGGGAATTTTTCATTATAGAACTTGGCTTGTATATTCCAATGATGGGCTTCCTCAAAATGACCTAGGTCTTCATGAGCAAGCAAGTTGGATGCGCACCCACTTAGTTTCTTTTTGAGCTTTCGTATACTTATAGCTTTAGTGCATCCGTTGCACGGCAATCCCTACTCATTCACATTGATATCTATTGATGGGAATCTCCATAGCCCGTTGATATGCCTAGTTGATGTGAGACTATCTTCTCCCTTTTTGTCTTCTCCACAACCACCACTCTATTCCACCTATAGTGCTATGTCCTTGGCTCACGCTCATGTATTGCGTGAAAATTGAAAAAGTTTTGAGAATGTCAAAAGTATGCAACAATTGCTTGGCTTGTCATCGGGGTTGTGCATGATTTAAATATTTTGTGTGGTGAAGATGGAGCATAGGCAGACTATATGATTTTGTAGGGATAACTTTCTTTAGCCATGTTATTTTGAGAAGACATAATTGCTTAGTTAGTATGCTTGAAGTATTATTATTTTTATGTCAATATGAACTTTTGTCTTGAATCTTTCGGATCTGAATATTCGTACCACAATTAAGAAGAATTATATTAAAATTATGCCAAGTAGCACTCCGCATCAAAAACTCTGTTTTTATCATTTACCTACTCGAGGACGAGCAGGAATTAAGCTTGGGGATGCTTGATACGTCTCCAACGTATCTATAATTTTTGATTGCTCCATGCTATATTATCTAATGTTTAGGACATTATTGGGCTTTATTATCCACTTTTATATTATTTTTGGGACTAACCTATTAACCGGAGGCCCAATCCAGAATTGTTGTTTTTTGCCTGTTTTAGGGTTTCGAAGAAAAGGAATATCAAACGGAGTCCAAACTGAATGAAACCTTCGGGAACATGATTTTCTCAATGAATAAGACCCAGGAGACTTGGACCCTACGTCAAAGCACAAGAGAGGAGGCCACGAGGTAGGGGCGCGCCTGCCTACCCCAGGCGCGCCCTCCACCCTCATGGGCCCCCTGTTGCTCCACCGACGTACTCCTTCCTCCTATATATATCCACGTACCCCCAAACGATCAGATATGGAGCCAAAACCCAAATCCCACCACCGTAACTTTCTGTATCCACGAGATCCCATCTTGGGGCCTGTTCCGGAGCTCCGTCGGAGGGGGCATCGATCACGGAGGACTTCTACATCAACACCACAGCCCCTCCGATGAAGTGTGAGTAGTTTACCTCAGACCTACATGTCCATAGTTAGTACCTAGATGGCTTCTTCTCTCTTTTTGGATCTCAATACAATGTTCTCCCCCTCTCTTGTGGAGATCTATTCGATGTAATCTTCTTTTTGCGGTGAGTTTGTTGAGACCGATGAATTGTGGGTTTGTGATCAAGTCTCTAAGAATAATATTTGAATCTTCTCTGAATTCTTTTATGTATGATTGGTTATCTTTGCAAGTCTCTTCGAATTATCAGTTTGGTTTGGCCTACTAGATTGATCTTTCTTGCAATGGGAGAAGTGCTTAGCTTTGGGTTCAATCTTTCCCGGTGATAGTAAGGGAAGCAAGGCACGTATTGTATTGTTGCCATCGAGGATAACCAGATGGGGTTTTCTGCATATTGCATGAGTCTATCCCTCTACATCATGTCATCTTGCTTAAGGCGTTACTCTGTTTTCATTAACTTAATACTCTAGATGCATGCTGGATAGCGGTCGATGAGTGGAGTAATAGTAGTAGATGCAGGCAGGAGTCGGTCTACTTGTCTCGGACGTGATGCCTATATACATGATCATACCTAGATATTCTCATAACTATGCTCAATTCTGTCAATTGCTCAACAGTAATTTGTTCACCCACCGTAGAATACTTATGCTCTTGAGAGAAGCCACTAGTGAAACCTATGGCCCCCGGGTCTATCTTTATCATATTGATCTCCTACTACTTAGTTATTTCCTTTGCTATTTAATTTGCCTTTATTTTACTTTGCATCTTTATCACAGAAATACCAAAAATATTATCTTTATCATATCTAGCAGATCTCACTCTCGTAAGTGGCCTTATAGGGATTAACAACCCCTATTTGCGTTGGTTGCGAGGATTTATTTGTTTTGTGCAGGTATGAGGGACTCGCGCGTAGCCTCCTACTGGATTGATACCTTGGTTCTCAAAAACTTAGGGAAATACTTACGCTAGTTTGCTCCATCATCCCTTCGTCTTCGGGGAAAACCAACGCAGTGCTCAAGAGGTAGCACGCACGAAGATGCGCCGCAAGGTTTGCTGACCTGGTTACATGCTGAATAACAAAAAAAAGAGGAAATATTACCGAGCGCTACTATTTGTAACAGGATATGATCCAGAATTAAGAGAGAATTGTGGCGAGTGTTCCATGCAATCAACTTCCATTATCACATGCAATAACCCTCGAAGAGAACCAAATGTGTTGAATATTGCTTTATCACATTTTAAAATTATAATAAGAGTGCAGACGGTCCTCCATCCGGTTCCTAGTACTAGTATAGTGCGTACCTTTATAGACTATAGTTGTAGTACTAGTAAACTTTGCGCTTGGTTGTTCGCCTATTCGTGAAGTCGAACAATAATAGCACTAGTAGTATAGTGTATGCTTCTGGCAATCTGACACCGAATTAACTGTTGCACGTCCACCGCCTGAGCGAGGGAGAGCTTGCATTAGTCAAAAGTTTCTCCTTGTCCTGTGAGCCACTGCGCGCAAGCTTCTCCCGTCTTGCAACCTTCTCCTCGTTCGGCAAGTTGACGGGACACAGCAAAGTAATGCTAGTCCATACTGCCTCCTCTCCGGTTAATATGGCTTAATTTCAAATGAGATAAATACACTGTCTGTCACTGTATATTTGTAAAAATACGGTCAGTGGACTTCATAATACGCTCATTGCAGTCAATATATATTTTCCGGTGTTTATACGGTCACTAGCTCACCCTGACTGAGTATGTGTGTGCATGCACGTGTAGGTTGAGCACTTGAGCATGACCGTGTGTGTTCCGTCGTGTGCTCGGACATGCATGCATTAGGGCGTCGCGCGCATTTTTGCGTCCATGTGTATGTGTGACTGTTGCATACACGTAGGGGGAGTACGTGTAGGGGCCACTAAGGAGCAGTCAAATCACACAGTAAGTTAGTCGGAAGAAGCAACCATCATTTCACTCTTGAATGACACGTACGCAATATAAAATGGTTGATATGGAGAGAAAAAGAAAACCACTATATATACACTAGCAGGAGCCTAAGCTACAAGCCTGCTTGCTTAGGTTTCTCTCTTCACAAGCATAGAACGACGGGCCTGATCCCGCAGCTGGGGGAAGGGAACAATGTTCTGTGTAGACGCGGTCGACATCGGCAGGGGAGAAAACCCACAGCCGGTGCGTCCCAATCGGGGGTCACCGCGGTATGGATCGATGTCGCGTCCGAAACGCCCTTCTAGCTACAACCCGACGTCCCAGGTAGTCCATCTTCCTTTTGGAGCCGGCTTGCTCCACTGCCGTAGCTCCATCTCCATGTCGATCTTTCTCTACTTCTACCGGCTTCTACTTGTGATGAGTTTATGTCTCATGAACTAGTGCTAGTACTATTATTCTAATCACACTTCTTCAATATCTTTGCCATCAGGGATGCTCAGGTCGATTTTAGTGGAACTGCACAAAAGCATCGTATGATCCGAGGGTGTCAGCCGTCTTTCCTTCGACAGGTTCTACCTGGCCAGGAAATTAAATCATATTTAGGGTTTAGGGTTTAAGTCGTACTGACCCCATCAGTAGTTTTTCTTTCGTACACGCTCTCACAACTTTTTTCTTTAGTTGTGAAGTAAATATTGGCTATGATCTGTGAATCATTGAGATGCATCAGCATGTGTGTTAGTTTTCCTTTGTATTTGATGGAATGTTGTAATGGGGCAACCTTGGAATAGGAATGAAAATGGAGTGGAAAGTTTCCGTTTTTCTGGAGAAAAAATGGAAACAGAGAGAAACCAACGTTTCGTTTCATTGGATCGCGCCATCGAGCAAAACCAACATTTAAATCACGTCTGTCGTGTTCGTGTCTCACCCTCCTCCATGGCTCGACCCCACACGGTCGCTCGGCATGCCACTCACCGCAAACTGAGTATACGATAACTTTCCCGCCTGCTTGTCGATGGATCGCGCCATGGAGGACTAGCATTACTGGAAGAGATTGACGAGTTGGGGGAGGACAGCTAGCTGTAGCATGGACTCCCAAGAACTTTTTACATGCATGTTGTAGCCGGCTATTGCGACCTTTGAATGCAGAGCAGCCGCGTGCACCCGGAAGCGGCGCGGGTGACACTCTCTCGGCCGGCGCGACGCTTCAATGCCGGCGCCAGTGAGAGGTCGCGTCCGCTCTGGCCGGGCATGGATGCGGCAATGACCGTTTCGGGCGGGAAGCACGTGCAGGTGATGAAGAGGGTTCGGGTTGGTCAGGACCGGTCGTGGCAGCGGTCCGGACGTGCGCAAACAAGAGATGTTGTACGTTAATTTTGCTATGTATATAATTAACAACGTAAATAATGTGCTAGTTGGACAAATATGATTGGAGATGGAGATGGAAATGGAATTTTACGTAAACACAGATATGCATGTCTATGTCTATGTGTGTGTGTGCACGACGACTCTTGCGACCTGGAAGTGGGGGCGTGTTTTTGATCGAGTTTTCTTTCTTGGTATGTTAGAAAATCAGTTTGTCTAATTCACATCAAGATGTTATTTAAGGATATCACATCTAAGCTCCCACAAGTATATAATGTAGCAACAAGAAACAAAAAAACTAGGGAAAAATAGACCACAAACAGAGTGGACATCAACTTAGATGTGACATAACTATGTCACATCTAGATGTGTCCTAGACAGAGCCTTAAAAAATTGTCCACCAGTTTTCGTTTCTTTTTTCCGGGAACACGCGTATTCTATTTAAAACCACTGCTATGGAGAGATTTTTTACTCCATTATAGCCTCTTGTTTGATAGAGTTTCTCGCGTCTCGCTCTCTCACCCTCTCCATATCAAAACAAGATGACAGTGTCCACTCTATCTCTCTCCTCACCGGTTGTCACAGATCCAGTCGAATCCCGTCCGCTGCGGGAGGTGAGGAGGTGTAGCGTTGACGTTGTCGCCGTCGGCGACGAAGGAAGCCGATGCGCACCGTCCTCTCGAAGCCAGCACTGGCGCGGATGAAGATCCTCCGCGCCCTTGTTCGCTGCCGTCGTGTGGGCAGATCCCGCCCGCCCGCCTAAACGACATCTCGCCCACCTGAGGTATAACTTCTTGTACTGGTCCAGCTCCCCAGGTCGCTGCATGCGGGTTTTCTTCTATGCGACGACTCCCCAGCTCCCCATGCATAGTAGCTAGGGTTCGCGGCTGGTCCAACATCACCTACTAGTACTATTATGGAGGAAATGCCACTCGAAAAGTTGTCCTGATTTATGCCTCGTTGGAGGTATACATGTTGTTTCGACAAAAAGTACATGGTGGTTGTGCGGTCATTGTCCATATGGTGGTAGTACTATCACTCGTTAAATGAAAAAAATTGCTTTTTTCTTGGGTATCCTGGTTTAGTTCCCATCAAGATAATTATGATGCTTCTGTTTGTTGGTGTACTTTTCAATAATTCTTATTGACAATTGAGATGTCATTGCTAATCCTTTTTTTATATTTTTGGAAACAGCGATGCGTGTCTCCATACCCGGGCATGTCTTCCTCAATTTTAGTGGAACTGCGCAAAATTGGATGGCCATTGTTGTTCCGCCTCACTGTCCTCTTCCACGTGGTTCTTCCTTCCTCGAGCTTGATTACTGAGAAGAAACAGACCACAGTGAGGATTTGTCAAACTTCATAGGTGCCTCACCCAAACTTGATGCCAAATGGATGATGCATCACCACGATGACCTATTGATGCTCATGGTTGCGCCTCATGGTTGCGTCGGCTGGTGAAGCTGATCGATTTTCAATGAAAAATAAGTTGTCTTCCCTCAATGCTCTTTGCTTGTTACGCACAAAGATGACATCCTTCGTCAGTTCACCTTGGTTGCGTTGGAGACGCAGTCGTCTTTCACGTTGGTGCAATTTTATCACACAATTGGCTATGAACCAAATGTTTCCTCGAAGAAGGATCGTCGTTGGTACTAAGAGCATAAGTTTTGTATTGATTTCTAAGCCTTCTCACAACTTTGTCTCCAGCTGCCCTGTAATTTTATTTGTCCAGCTATTAACTTTGATTTAAAAAATGGTGTGGACTAAAAACACGGTTGGACGTAGTAGCCCTCCATTTTTATTTACTCCGCATATTAGATTTGACTGAAGTCAAACTTCATAATACTCTCAAACCTTCCCGATAATTGAAATTAAAATTCTTTATTTGTACACACTCTCACACGTTTCCGATAATTTGGCGCATGTGTGGTTGTTCACTTAAGGGAGGGTAGTGTATAGGGATGGCAATGGGTACCCATTACCCGCATACCCTGTGGGTAAAACCCTATTAGGGTAAGGGTATGGGACAAAAAATTACCCATGGGTACTTAAATGGGAAAATATCATACCCATCGGGTAGAGAGGGTACGGGTATGAGATCGTATAACCCATGCCCGCGTACCCATGTACCCATCTAAAATGTTAACATGTGGGTTTCCGTTAATATCCCAATGTATTCATTTCCCCTCTTAATCACGCTAGGTAAAAACTCTAATGTGTATTCAAATTATCTCTATAATTTATCATGATTTCGTGAACTTAAAGAGTATGCATATGTGTTGTTATTTATGATTATGTGTTCTTATTTATCATTTTTATATGTCACTTTATAGGAAAGTATTTTTGTTTATGAGAATATGTTGTTGTTACAATATGTTGTTGTACATTGTTGTTTAAAATGTGTTGCCATTAATAATTTATGATTATATGTTACTTTTTACAACTATTTTCTACTCAATTGATGTGCTGTAAACGCGGGTATTTTTACCCGCGGGTAAGGGTAAGGGGTAGCTCCACCCGTACCCATACCCTGCGGGTGCCATCCCTAGTAGTGTACCACACGTGAAGGACAGAAGTGCGACCAGGACGCATGGGCGTGGATCGTTAGTTCATCAGAAGTAGTACTAGTTTTCTTCATTGTACATTAAATAAAGAGTTTCGTTTCGTACTTACACAATTTAAAACGATTGTTATGGAGAGAATAAGAAAACCACTCCACTATATATTAGTCGTATACACGAGAGTACTATATGGACGCAGCTTCATTGACTTAGTGCACCTGCCTTTGGATTTATGATAGGTGGGCCCAAAATGTGGCTGGCTCACCTGTAATACAGCCAAAAGCAGTTGCAGTGACGGCACCGGAGCTCAGTCCGTACTACAGTAGTATATATATAAGCGGGAGCCTCAGCGCTTGTTCGCTAGGGTTTGCACTCTCCACACGCTCGCCGCACTACATATATGTTACACGCTGGAGGCTCAGCGTTCATTTGCTAGGGTTTGCTATATTCACAGTCTCTCACCCTCTCTTCACCAGATCTAAACAAGACTGCGTTGGCCTCTTGTCTCTCTCCCCCTCACAGCTGGTGCAGGAGGCGTCCGTATCTCGTCGCACCGGGAAGGGGAGGAGGTGCAGCATTCACTCTATCGCCTTCGGCGAGGGAGGCAATCCACTGCAGGCTGCGTTGTTCTCTTTCACCCAGCGCCAGTTCGGGAGGGCCACCGACCCCTTATTCCTCGCTGTCGTACTTAGTGTGGGCAGATCCGGCCTCCTGCTGCACGCCTTGCCACATCCTGACGACCCTAAGGTATAAGTTTCTTTGAAACCGTCGTTGCTCTAGCTGCATGTGGATCTTTTTCGATCTGTAATCGAATCTAGGTCTTGGTTCAAAGAGGAAAGAAGGGTGCGGTGGGCTGGAGCAAGAATCTAGGACGTGGTTCAATGAGGAAAGGAGGGGCGGAAAGTAGTATAGACTGGCTATCCAGCCGCTTTGTAGGTCGAAAAGGGGAAAAGGGGGTAACCCAGTACACACATCTGTAAGGAACCGATCTCTTTGTTGAAAAGGGAAAGAAACTGGGGGGTCGGGTAGTTTGTGCAGGACTAGATTTGTTTCCCGCACATAGGAAGAAGGTTCAAAGAGAACAAATATGGGACCAGCGCATATATTCTGCTTGGCTACATACTCTGCATCACCCATTTATACGTGTGGACGCACATGGTGCTGGCATGTCCCATACAGCTACTTTGCTGTTGGTAATCTAAGAATGCTGCCGGAAAATTGAAGCAATGCCACTGTTAAAAGTAAATTAAATTTTTTAACGAATGTTGTTTCAAGAGAGTGTTTCTATTAATATGAATCAATGCAGCCATTTTAGAAATGCTACTGTCCTACTTTGTTTTCCATCCAAGATAAGTTAGATGCTTCTTTCTGTCACCGTTTGTTTCATCCTCCTTTATCGGCAAGTAATTGTTTCCTTTTTTGCCTCAGTTAAAACAGGGGTATCGATTCAACTTGTTGCTATTGCGACATTTTGCTTCGCTACTCGAAACACTTATGTTTTAAGAGTATTTTGTGAAGTTCAACTTGAATGTCACACCGATGACTTTGCTTAATTTTGGTAGAACTGCACAAAAGGAGATCGAGATTTGTTTCTAGTCTTCATGGCGAGTTGTTTCGAATCTTGGTCTCAACCACATGATGTGCAGTGTGCTTTGAGATGTTGTGCTACTTATTTTGGTACTGTTTTAAATAAATGTTGAATTGAAGCTATTGTATTGCTGTCTTTTCCCATTAAGTAGTGAACAAAAATGGGACCAACCCAAACATGATGCTTGTTGCTTTGTTACAACAAATTCAGCATCACCCCGTTTATAAGCCAGTAATTGATGCCACTCTCAGAATTAACTACTGAATCTTATTTCAAAACTGGAACACTTGTTAGGGATTGGCGGGATTACCATTTTTGTGGCCGCATGCTTCATTCTCCTTTATTAGCCAGTAATTGATTCCTTTTTTGCCTCTGTTTAAACAGGGATATCTATTAACCTTGTTGCTATTGAGACATTTTGCTTCGCTACGCGAAACACTTTTCTTGATTTCAGTGCAACTGCACAAAACGAGATTGGATTTCCTATTCGTGTTGGCAGATTCGTATTTTATCTTGTCCGTCTCATGAAAGGTCAGTACAGGCCTTCATCCACATGATTGTGCAGTGTGCTTTAAGATGTTGTGCTACTTGTATTGGTACTGTTTTAAATAAATGTTGAATTGAAGCTATTGTATTGCTGTCTTTTCCCATTAAGTAGTGAACAAAAATGGGACCAACCCAGACATGATGCTTGTTGCTTTGTTACAACAAACTCTGCATCACCCCCTTTATAAGTAGATGGAAGCACATACTGTTGTTGCGCCCACTCTCCCCTGGAACTGTTTATGCTTTTCGTTAATCTAATGCCGCTGGTAAAATTAAACAATGCCACTCTCAGAATTAATTAACTACTGAATCTTAGTTCAAAACTACAACACTTGTTAGGAATGGTACTATCTTGCTTTGTAGTTCTTTCTACATGTTTAACCAAGGTATTGTTAAGATAATGTCTCTGTTAAAATGAATCAGTTGCATTGTTTTAAGAATGGTACTTTTCTGCTTTGTCGTTCTTTATACATGTTGAAACAAGGCGTTGTTAAGATAATGTCTCAGTCAATATGAATGAATCACACTGATGGAGAATTGCTACTCTCTTGCTTTGTTTCCCATTAAGATAAAGTAGATCAATAGATGCTTTTCTTCTGGGAATACAAGTTATCAACCATTATTTCTCAGTAATTGTTTCCCTTATACCTATTGTTGCTTACAGGGATATCAAAATTAAAGCTCGGTTTTATTCCGACTTCGATTTTAGTTGAACTGCATAGAAGGAGCCAATGTGTCCAAGGAAAACTGCTGCATTACTGGGTCTAGTTGGTCGTTCCACTTTGCAGAAATAAGCAGTCACTGTTTGTGCTACATTATAGAAGGAATGACCGAGAAGCTTTACAGAGTATTATTAGACACCGGTGACATGACTAGTCTACACAGACCATTGGCAATTTAACAACACGTGGAGTGCCCTGGGAAAAAAGTGCCCAAACAAGTACAAGAAGCTACGACAGGACACCACGATGATAGGCATTACATATTTTGAATGGGAAAAGCTTGTCAATGTTTAATCATTGATGTTAGCAAGAAGACTTTAGTTTAATATATTGGAATTGGAAAACCTTGTCAAAATTTTCTCATTGATGTTAGCCAGAAGACATGCATTTGATATTTTTGAGTGGGACGCCCTTGCTGTGAGCAGCGTCGAGTGTTCAGTTTAGAAGTAAATAGTTACTCTGCTGAGATATTCCTGTGTTAAGAGTTTGTTCTGAATATTGTCTATGTAATGCCAGGCCTGGTGTTTGATTGCAAAGTTGAGCTTGGAATGTTGTGGCATGCGGCATCACGAGCTGTTCACCGTGCCTCCTGAGAATAATGCTTCGTATTGTTTTGCATGTCGATCTAATGCCAGTGATTTGCTTGTTAAGAAGATCATCCTCTTCTGTTGTTTCCGTGCTTAAGAAGTTCATCATCTGATGTTTCATTCATAGCCTATACGACAAGTCGGGAAGGTTAGACGTGAAACCATATGATCTTCTGACCAACTCATGATATTAGGCCATGTTTGGATCGTCGTTTTCCAACCAAAACCGCTTGTAAAACTGACGCTTGTAAATTAAAGCAGATGGTCTCGGGCGAAGGCGCTTGGTTGGTCGATTTCGACTAGTAAAATATCGGAAGTACTTCACACACGATAAAAACGCTGAACGACACTCGGACGATTGCTAATCCAGCCGTTAGCTGTTGTTTCATCCTTGCCCATGGATGGCATGATACGCATGTCGTGCATGTATTGTCTAGTAATGTGGTCCATATAGCAGTACTCGTAAAATATACACTGGTCTCTCAAATTACACGCATAACCGGCCGGTTTTACTTACAGACCTCGGGCCCTCAGTTTCATTACGCCTGTATTTTATGCGTTGTTTCCGATGACGAGTAAATTACACTTGTATGTTAATACATGTTTGAAATAAACCGAAGCTCCCAAGCGCGGCCTTACCGTTTCATGCCGTCACAGTTTCTCGAAGGAGCTCATAGGTGTCTGATGATCCTGGCTTGCTGAATGAGCAGCGGGCGCTGTATCAGACCATCCGTAGGGCCTGCGAGGCCCTCTCCGTTGTCCTTCGAGTTGTTGCGCTCACTATGGCGCCGAGCATTGTTAACATCGTCAACGAACATGAGGATTCAGGAGATGACTTTATTTTGACTGGATGACACTAGGGACCCACTAGGGCCATAGGCGTACGTACGCAAGTGCCTCCTTATTATGTACAACTATATTTTTTTTGCTTTCTCCTGGTTTCCTAACATCACAGTCCCACACCATTGTCAACCTATGTAGTCAATATAAACGAGAGAATTGCACAAGGTGCGGCCGACAGCTGGGACCAAGCAGCTCGAGCAGTATTTGTGTTTTGGAGGCGTGAGCACTGCAGAGTTTTTCTTGGTGATGATTTCGTTGTTGTTCAGAGGAGAGCAGGGTATTAACTGGGCGGGCTGTGGCCCGTCTAGCCCAGGCCAGATGTCCAGCCCAGATACTAATTTTTTCAAGATGAAAATGGCTAGCCCAGCTATACGTCTTTTTGAGGAATACCCAGGCAAGGTCAACTTGTTATTCTCCGCCCCGCTGGGCTGCAAATCTTTCCTAGGAGGGATGCATTAGGCTTAACAGGAAAATAGGCTTTAAAAAATAATAAATGGGATGTAATTATAAAAACTGGGCAGTAACTATAAAAAATGCACCAAACACGAAATTAGTTTATAAAATATTAGTTATGGATTTTGAAAATGTTAAATTTTCATTGTTGCGCACGCAATGTTTCGTTGGATTTTTACGTAATACAAATTTGTATTTAATCTGACTAGAAATTTCGGGATAAAAATATTTCAGATCCCATCAAAATGTGGGAAATTTTATTGAATTCTGTCTTCAATGGTTGGTTGAAATTATTAATCGTTGTCCTAGCTAGAAAATGGGTTGTACTTTTAACAAACTGTAAATGGGCTGTTGTAAATTCCATTAGAATTCAAAAATGGGTTGTACATTCTTACAAAATGCAAATGGGCTATAAGTTCTCTGCCACACACTTGTGGGCCTACTAAGTGACGCGTCCCCTAAAAAAATAAGTTGACTCATATGCAAGGCTTTGTCAACTTATTATAGTCAACACACGGTTCTAGCAGCAGTGGCCGTTGGATGTCTATCCAACGGATGTCGTGCTTCTTCTTCAATCTCGGATATTCTTAGCTTCGGACGTCGAAAAAATGATTCCTCCCCCTAACATCTGGGGCGCACCGTTTCAGAGGCTGACCTGTGGGCCTACTAAGTTGGAGCGTACCAAGGGCTTTGTCAACTTAGTCAATATAAACAATTCTAGCTTCAGGGACCGTACAATGTCCATCCAACGGCCGTAGTGCTTCTTCAACCTCCGGTCTTCTTGGTCCAGCCGCCCAAAGCAGCGCCGGTCGTGCCGCCTGCTCCTGTCTCCTGTGGCCGGCTGTGCTACCACAGAGGCCTCACCGCCCCCACAGTACTCCCACCGCTGGCTAGGCCATCCCTCCACTCACCCACAACCCCTGTTATTCTGCGGCGATGGCAGCCTCACACCGCAGCCGAACTAGTGAATCCTCGTACTCCTCTCCGCGCGGGCTTCCACTACAAAAAAATACACTTCCGTGACGATACGTGTTTGTCACAATAGGTCACGTTTTTTGTCATGCATGTACATCCATGACAAATTTATGATAGAATCAAGATAGTCATACATGTGCTGTCGTAGAAGTGTTCCATGACATTACCAAAATTATCATCACGGAAGTGTCCACTTCCGTGACGATAAATCGCGCGTCACAGAAGTGCTTTCGTCAAGGGTGACCGACACGTGGCATCCACCGTAACGGAACGCCATTAAGCTATCGGGTCGGGTTTTGGATCCGATAACCCGTTAACAGCCCCGACCAATGGGGATTTTCCACGTGTAAAATCATCATTGGCTGGAGGAAACACGTGTCGGCTCACCGTTGGGACAGATGTCATCCGTTCATTGGACCGAAGGCGCCTATGATACGACGACACGTGGCATGGCCCAACAGAGGCCCATTCTTGTGAAAAGGCCGACCCGTTTGACTTGGTCAAAAGGTGGCGGGCCGGCCCACGGAAAGAATATTAACAGCATGTTCGCATATACCCCATTTACAGCCCCGCTAACCCAGGGCCCATTACGCCCTTCCTGAATTAGGCCCAGTAGCGTCGTCTGGGCCGTCCAATATGATTTAGCCCATTTTAAGTTCCGGCCCATGTGTGGCCCATGAATTCTTTCGGCCCATATGAGGACCTTTGTAACTCTTGGCCCATTAACGGCCCGTAGTGAAACTGACTCGTAATGAACAGTGTATCACTTTATACCCATTAACGGCCCGTTATTCCATTGGGCCATTTCCAGCCCAAGTTATCTTTCGGCCTTCTCAGGGCCCATTGATTCTTGAGCTCATTTGCAGCATTTGGTTACATACGGTCCGTTACTGTCATTTTCTACTTGTGGGCCAAATTCAGCCCATCGTTACAGTCGGCCCGTTTGCGGACCGTTAATACGTTGGGCCGTTTTCATGTAAACAAAACCCCGTTGGGCTGTTTTCATAGAGTTATCAAATACGGCCTATTAATGGCCCATTATGGTCCATGAATAGTACGGCCCATGATTGGCGAAATGATGATACGCCCTGTACAAGGCCCATGGATCCTACGGCCCGTATGAGGCCCATGGATAGTACGACCCGTAGAAGGCCCATGGATCGTACGGCCCGTAGAAGGCCCATGGACCCTACGGCCCGTAGAAGGCCCATGGACCCTAAGGCCCGTATAGAAGGCCGATGGATCCTACGGCCGCACGAAGGCCCATGGATCATACGGCCCGTAGAAGGCCCACGATTATTTTGGCCTACTTACCAAAAATAGGCTATTGTGGCCACACAAAAAAACAGATAAAGAACTGCAGTGACTACAAGCAAACAACTAAACAAGACAATAAGGAAATAGAATGACATAATTTCACATATATGATGTCTATCTAAACTAGATAGCATAGCATAACATAATTCAAAGATATGATGAATAACTAAACAGGACCGCATGACATAATTCACCTACATGTTATCTAAGTAATCAGGATTGCATCATTTAATTCACATATGTGATTTATATGCTAAACAGAGGGCATTCGATATGATGTTTGAACTAAGAACATGGTGTTGAATATTGTGTATATGATGTCTAAACTACGCAATGCAAGACACGGTATGCATGATATGAGCAGTATAGCCGTGCCAAGTTAGAGCATACACGTCAGTGGGGGAATAGTACTAGTCATCTATCTCTGAATCCATCTCTGAGGAGCTATCGGGACCCAACAAGAGATCTGCTTTGACAGGTAGCACTGTCTGCTCTAAAGGCCTTGTTTTCACTCCATATTTTTCCATCTCCCACCCAAATGGCTGATTCACAGGAAGAGTAGTTTAATATACAAACATTGTCGACAAAGGGAAATGTAATGAAGAAAATAATGGGCAAGATATCATACAAATATATGATGCCTGGTTAAACAGGATGGCATTACACATTTCACATATATTATGGCTGGCTAAAAGACATGGGACTGCATAATTCCCATATATGATATAGAAACTAAACAGGTGGCATTACAGAACATGTCTAAACTAAGCAGATGACATATATGATGTCCAAAGTGGGCACTGCATGGCAACATATGCATGATATGACTAACATCATCATGCCAAGTTAGAGCAAACACCTTGGGGGTAAATAGGAGTGGTCAGCGGCGTCTGAATCTGCCTCAGAACAGATATCTTCCTCTGGATTACAATCTGGAGAGGGGTGGGGAGGGATAGACATTGAACCCACCATGGAGCGATGTCTACATGACATTGTATTGCCGCGCAAAACTTTTCTCTTTTTCTCTACATGTTCAGCATGACTGTGTACAATATCTGACATGCATACGAAAAAAATATGGTGAGATTATGTAAGGAGTGGATGCAGAAATTTAGAGTGATGGTAACAACCAGTGGATCGACGTTTTTCCGTTGAACCAAAATAGACCTAATGGATCGACGTGAATATATAGTAATAAGTGATGCAACAAGTGTACAACCTCTTTGCCGTAGCCGTGTCGATCTCAGCATCATTGGGTTGGTCGCTGAAGCAGTTGAGGCAGAGGTGGCTGTCGGAGGTGTGGAGGAAGATCTGCGAAATCTGTAGACGGCGTCCAGGGCACTGCTCTGTTGTGATGGATCGTTCTGTCGTTGGAGCAGCTCCGGTGAGCCGTAAGACATCAAGGCTGGAGCAGCACAAGACAGACATCGTCAATCTCAAGTGGTATTCTAATAGCATCTCCAATAGATGATGTAAAATGGATGTAAAATTAACATCACCAAAAACCACCTGACTACAACAAATGAGGTAAAAACTGTTGACTCTGAACTTAACTGTCGAAACTGAAATTTACTATGGAATCTGAATGCTACTGTCGAAACTGAACACAATGGTAGCAGAGAGGCACTTGACATGTAGTTTAGGGAGGGCCTGCAGTTCATCTTCAACCTGCACCCCCCTGAGCCGCCAGCCACCACCGGCCGAACCGCCGGCCCGAGCGCCGCCTCGCCGCCCCGAAACAACTCGCCACCGCCGCCCCAGCCAGCCCTCTAGCCCCCCCACCCTGAACCCTAAGATAGATAGTGGGGTACCTCTTCGGCGAGCCCCCGTACCCGCTGCGGGTGGTTCTTCCTTAACTCCGGCGAGCCCCCCAACCCCTGAAAATCGACTGACCCAAAAATCGATTCACTCGACTGAAGTGTGGCTTAATCGGAGCAGAGCAGCAGCACGAGCGAGGGGGAGAGCAGCAGCAGCAGCTGGGCGAGCGAGCGATCGAGCGAGAGCCGAAGCAGCAACAGATCCGGCTGGTATGGACGCCGCCGCCGAAGGGGCCTCGCACTTGGGGAGAGCCGCCGTGGAGACGTCGCCCGCGGTGCCGGCTTCAAGGTAGCCGCTCCATGGGGGTGCGGGATGGAGCACCGTCAGCGCCGGGAAGTCGAGTTAAGGAGAAGGTGCAATGCGATGAGTGTACAACCTCTTTGGTGGGGCCGAGGAGGCCTCGGCTTCGTCCGAGAAGTCGGTGAGGATGTTGCGGTTCCGGTGGATCTGATTAAGGCGGCACTGTGGGGATGGAGCAGCCACGATAGACGAGGCGATCGTTGGAGCATCTCCTTGGAGGTGGAGGATGGGGCGGCTGAACCGACGGGACGGCGAGATGGACGAGGATCCTCATCCGGGGAGGTGGACAAGGGACGTCGAGCTGTTGCGGTGGATGACGTCGTCGGGGAAGAGGCTCCGGCTGGGCAGTGGTGACGTGGCGAACGGAGGAGGGTGGGGTTTTGTGGCTGGAGCGGAGAGGTTATGGCGGCCTAGGATTTCGAATGGAGAAAGGGGGGCGATGGGAGGGGGTGAAGCATGACATAGGGACGCGCTTGTCCAAAATGTAGGGTGTGTTACAAAAGTACCCCCCACCGATTTGATATAGCGGCCCTTCGGCTCAGTGTTAGAAGGGGGATTTCGCGTGTCGGGATTTGTCAACTGGAGGGAGTTTTCGCGCGCGTTGTAATTTCGGGATAGCAAGGCGCGGGTTGTGAAGGCGCCAGTTTTGGGAGCACGATATCTGAATTTTCGGGATATAACAAGACGCGGGTTGAATTCTAGGGACAAGCCTAACGTGTAGTAATATTGTACTTGTATGTACCAAATCAATTCGCACTTCCCTCAACCAAAAAGAAAAAAATAAAATAAAACTATTCACACCACACAAAGAGAGAGTCTTGCCCCGTTTTCCTATACAAATGCTATTCAAAGCTACTCCCTCCTTCCATCTATATAGGGCCTAATGTGTTTTTCGATGCTAACTTTGACCAAATATTAGAGCAATTATATATGACATGCAACTTACACAAAGCACACCGTTAAATTCGTCTGTGAAAGGTTCTTTCAATGATATAATTTTCACATTGTGCATGTCATGTACTATTAATCGTGTCAATAGTCAAAGGCGGTCTTAAAAATCTCATTACGCCCTATATAGATGGAAGGAGGGAGTATGAATCCATGTTTCGTCCGATTAAATTTTTATGCTTGTTGTATAATGCATGTAACCTACTCATACCAACATTTTAGTGCATTCCAAATGTCTATACTACCGCTGCAATTCGAACTAAATTTGAATTCGTTTCTCTATTTCAATAAGAATCTACAATCATGATTGTTGCCAAGTTCAACCATCATAGTTTCCTTGCTATCCGCCAGATATAAATCGGACGACCTATAATGCAGGATGGCCGGCACACCATCATCAACAACTCCGTTTTATAAGAGTAGAGATAAACTATATTAAATGTAGTATAACATGTTCATAACCACACCATGTGTATCACCGTTATATATATTCACACATGCGTCGGTTTGAAACACTATGATAAATTCTTCAAATATCTGAATTCACTTTTTATAATGAAGTATATATGATCTCTATTCGTCTTTTACACCCACACAACCCTCTTATCTTTGTAGCTAGCGCTAACTTTCTCTTGCGCATGCACATGCCCGCATCCCTCTCACCCTCCCTCAGCATTCTCTAGCTCCATCGCGCATATTCGTCTTTTCACTTTAGGTCGTTCACCCATGGTGTCTGTAGGCCCCCCAGCTCCTTCTTTACGGCATACATCGATCGATATGCCTCTCTAGCCAGGTGTGCCTAGCACAAACACAAGCTTCCCCTCTTCTCTTGTCACCGTCCATGCCTCACACCCACCACTCTTTTCATCGTTCTCGTACTCGCACACTCCTCCCCCCTCGATATAGTATGCCTCTCATACCACCTCCTACATGCATCCCTCTCTCTCTATCCTGCTCCTCGTGCCTCATTTGCTTCTAACACACACATGCATGTATACCGATCGATCTCCCAACATATACCTAGATTGACTTTAACTACCCCCCATCGATCAACGTACCTCACAAGTTATGTCTCTCCTTTCTCTAACAAAGGGTGATTGATCTTCCTATGTAGTTATGTTTGCTTACCACAGCCACATCGTTCCCCCTCATCATTCGTGCATGCCTCCTGACCCGTCTCTCACACGCACGTGCACAGACAACAACCAGCCATCTCCTCTCTTATTGATATTGCGGGCGTGCCCTCCGTTTGTCTAGCAAGCCAATCCCACCATTTGTTAGAAGCAACTCCACTACCATCCCCTCCAACACTCTAGCTCTGTCTCTCTCCCAACCTTATTCCTCTCCTCCACATATGCATGGATGCCGATCGATCTCCCTTAATACATGAGGCAGATCGATCTCCTTAATACATGAGGTAGGCCTCTCTCCTCCTCCACACATATACCAGCCATTGTACCTCTATAGTTAATTGGGCCTCCCTCTTCCCCCACCACACACCGATAGTCGAGCGCTGCAGGTAGGTATCCATGCCACATAGACAAACTGCACATGTCCCATCTCACATTCCAGTAGGCTAGCCACTCTATATCTTTGATGTGGGCACACACAAATTCGATGGCACTCTTTATCGGTCGCGCGCACACACACACAGCATCCCTCTCTTCAATTCTATGGACACCTCAAGATGCATTTGTATGAGTAGTTTATCTTGTGCGAGAAAAGGTTAAATGAGGGAAGGTGTCGGTGTCAAAACCGGCGGATCTCGGATAGGGGGTCCCAAACTGTGCGTCTAGGCCGGATGGTAACAGGAGGCAAGGGACACGAAGTTTTACCCAGGTTCGGGCCCTCTCGATGGAGGTAAAACCCTACGTCCTGCTTGATTAATATTGATGATATGGGTAGTACAAGAGTAGATCTACCACGAGATCGAGGAGGCTAAACCCTAGAAGCTAGCCTATGGTATGATTGTTGATGTGTATGTTGTCCTACGGACTAAAACCCTCTAGTTTATATAGACACCGGGTAGGGTTAGGGTTACATAGATTCGGTTACAATGGTAGGAGATCTATATATCCATATCGCCAAGCTTGCCTTCCACGCCAAGGAAAGTCTCTTCCGGACACGAGACGGAGTCTTCAATCTTGTATCTTCATAGTCCAGGAGTCCGGCTGAAGGTATAGTCCGGCTATCCGAACACCCCCTAATCCAGGACTCCCTCAGTAGCCCCTGAACCAGGCTTCAATGACGACGAGTCCGGCGCGCAGATTGTCTTCGGCATTGCAAGGCGGGTTCCTCCTCCAAGTACTTCATAGAAGGTTTTGAACACGAAGATAGTGTCCGGCTCTACAAAATAAGTTTCCACATATTGCCATAGAGAGAATAATATTTACACCAATCTAATCTGCTGAAGTATTCCGTAGTGTGTCACACCATGGCCAAGCCGTTATCCGAGTCGTTTTATTATCCCACCTCAGCGCGTTATGCGAGGTGGTTACCTTGGCACGTCTTGTTAAAGCAGAGATCGTGTCCCCTTATCCTGGGATTCTCATCAATACGGGCGTGGGTAACACAACCGCTTCTAGGACTCCTAGATTATAGGCAAGTCCAAGTGGACACGGAGAGGACGCTTGATATTCACCCTCTTTATAAAGGGGACAAGGCTTTTATTTTTCCCTCCCGTGCTCAATTGAATCCTTCCCCCACCTCAAGCCCAAAAGCCCGAAGTTCAGGTCAGGTGCTCTGAACCTCCAGTCATGTCCGGATCTAGCCTTCAAGGCCGATGGATGCCTTCCTCCGTCACGGAAGAAGACATCAAGAAGTTGAGGGAGGCCAGATATCTGACCGCCGAGATTTTGCATCGGCTGCCTCCCCAAGGGCAGGCCGTTCCCACCTCCGAACCCAACGAGAACATCGTGCTCGTCTCCCACTTCCTCCGAGGTCTAGGCCTTGCTTTGGATCCGTTCGTCAGGGGTCTGATGTTTTACTATGGGCTAGATTTTCATGATCTAGCTCTAGACTCCTTTCTTCATATCACGACATTTATTATCGTGTGTGAGGCCTTCCTCCGGGTTACCCCTCACTTTGGCCTATGGCTCAAGACCTTTGAAGTGAAGCCGAAGCTGGTCGAGGGGCAACATGCAGCGTGTGGAGGTGCCTCAATACGCAAGATGACGGGAGCTCCGTGGCCCAAAGGTTCCATCCCGGAGGTGTCTGAATTGTGGCAACGGGAGTGGTTCTACATCACGGCTCCTAGAAGTGCCAAGTGGGTGCCCCCCCCCCCCCGTTTTCCGCTCGGGCCCCCCACCACAGCTGATGTCATGGATCAGCAGAGGTCTGAGCTAGGGTCCAGTCAAGGACGTGCCTATACTGCAAGGCCGCATTCGAGATTTCTTCAATGGAGATTTCAGTTTGGTTGCGGTGATACAGGTTATGCTGGTTCGTCAAGTCCAGCCTTGCAAACGCCGGCCTCTTCGCCTGTGGGAGTTCAATCCCGAGGGACCGCGCGCCATTCAAAATTTTCTCGGCCTGACGCACGAGGAGATGTACAAGCCATTCTTCAGACCTCAGATGGAGTGTCCGGAAATCACCGAGGATGTGGGTCTGAGTAGTAACCGCTCCGCCGAACAGGTAAGGCATCTTCCGGGCAAACATACTATCTCTATTTTGTTACGAAGTTATTTCTGAGAGTTCGCTTTTTGACCAGGACTGGCTAACAAAGGCAAAGTTGATTCGGTGTTCGGCCCTCCTCCCTGAGTGTTTGGAAAATCCGGTATTGGAAAAGATGCTCCAGACCGCACCTTGCCTGGAGCCCTTGAAGGAAGATATTGTGGAGGATAATGCGGGCGGACGCGGGCCCCCAACGCTGTCCATTCTGGCCGAGGGAGCAAGCGTCTCCATGAGGGAAGGCGGCCAGAAGAGGAAAAGGACTGCGTCCGGGTATTCGGAAGCCGAAGCTTCCCAACGGGAGAAGAAGTCTCCCACAGAGGGTCCCACCTTGGGGGGCGCTGTTGCCGCACAAAGTCCGCGGGGGGATCAAATCTCCCACGAGTCGTAAGTGATCCGAAATACCTTTAATAGTACATATGTGCCATTTTTCTTCTGAGAAAATAACCACCGCATATATTTTGCAGTTTGGGCCTTAGCCCCTCTCAAATGAGCTCATCTTCGGGGGATCTTCTTCCAGAGATGATGGAGAGCGAAACGCCTCCTCCGGACTCCTCCGCTCCAGAAGCGGGCGACCCTGAAGTGTCGTCGCGGAGGGCCTCTCCGAGTCCGGTGAGGCCAGAAGATAATCCCATTGACCCCCGAGGCTCCCAGTGTCCGGCTCCCGAAGGGAGCAGACAAAAGAGTCCGACCCCGTCTAGCATGCGATCGGATGTTCTGAGGGAGTTGGTGGGGCGAGCGGCCATCTCAGATGGGCACCGTGTGATGATGAATACAGTGATGGAGAGAATATCGTCCGCCGAAAGCGGAGTGCATGAAGCTTTTTATGAGTCTACTGACAGGCTTTGAGGTACGTAAAAGAATGTATGATAATCCTGCACATGCTAGGTGTGCCCGGTGTAGATAGTAGCCCCTGAGACTCCGGTTGTCGTCGGAAATGACGACGAACAGAGGATCATATTCCCAGGAAATAACCATACTGCCTCTATGTGCAGGTGATGGAAGCTTCGGTGGCTAGCCAGACTAGCGAGTTTGCCCATTTAGAGCGGAAGTTAGATGCGGCAGACGCCGACATCGAGCTTGTTAACAAAAGGCTTGACGAGGCACAGGGTAAGTGTCAATATCTGGTAAACGTCACATAGGAAGAGCAGCATGATGCCAGTATCTTAAATATGTTGTGACTACAGATGGAGCTGCCACTGTGGAAGCTTTACGAGCAGAACTTGCCCGAGCCAAGGAACAAGCGAGGTTAGGTAATGCGTCTGCTGTGAAAGCGGCCGAAGAGTTGCAAGCCGAGAGGGCCGCGCATGGCGAGACTAGAGACAAGATGGCCAAGATGGCTATAGAATTAAAAGTCGCCGCCGACCGCTGCCGGGTTCTTGAAAAGGAAAACCAAGCGAAGGCATCGGACCTTGAGAAGGCTGCTGCGACGAAAAAGGATCTCCGCTCTACTATGAGGGCAAAGAAGGAGGAGCTGCGGGAAGCCGGGGATATTGTAGCTGGGAAATCCTTTATGTTGCGGAGGAAATTCGGAGATCCACAGTATGCCCCTCTGGATCGGCTGTGGAGTTCGAAGGATGTGTATATGGATTTGGTGGCGAGCGCTGCCGATGCGGCCAAGTACTTCCAGGGTCAGACGGACCATGGAGTAGACCAGCTGTTTTGGAGGCAATTCCATTCTCCCGAGCGTCCACTTTCATTGACTGACCAATTAGCCGAGTGGGCCGAACTAAATAGGTTGTCCGGACTCTCTATGAGGTCTGTTGTGGATCAGCTATGGCCGAGAAGGCCAAAACCGAATAGCTATTTCAGCTTGGTGCAGCAGGTCCTTGACGTGGTGCCGCGTATTGATGCGATGAGGAGGTCGGCGTGCATAGAGGGTGCACGGTTGGCCTTTGCCTGTGTTAAGGCATATTGGGCCGAGATCGATGCTACCAATGTTGCAGCGCGGGATTCGGCTATAGGTCGAAAGGCTGCCGAGCACTACTTTGAAGAAGTTCTTGAGGGTGCCCGTTTGATAGAGACCCAGTGCTCAAAAAATATTATGTTTGAGTGATATGTAATCTCATTGTAAGCGAAATGCTTTTATCCCCTAGGCTCTCTCTAGGCAACCCCTAGGCGTCCACCGCCGGTGGCCACTCCGGCCCCGGCGGCCACCACTCCCCCCTCCGGCTGCCACTCCGGCGCCGGTGGCCACTTCCCCTCTGCCACTTGTCACCCTGAGGGTGATAGCCACCTTTCTTCTCCGGTTACTTTGCGGGAAGTGTTGCTCCTAGGATGGCCATGGATCCTCCTTCACTCAACTTTGCTCGAGGTAAAGATTTCCAGCTATCCATGAGGCAAAAGTTTGGTCACCCTGTAGTGTTTTCGCCTGGTTTTCATCAACCGGAATTCTCTATGGTGGTTTCCTTCTGCCGTGCTCGTTTTCGGTTGGATTGCCACACGGTTAGTATCAGGTTGCAATCATGTTTTGGTGGTTATCCTCAAGGTTTCCGTGTGCTTCATCTCAAAGACAGAACGTTCAAATTTTCTGTTGCCTCAAAAGCAGTGGGTTTTGAGATCTATAACCATGGCTGGATAGTTGAGAAGGATTTTGAGTTAGTTTTCAATCTTTGGGGTTTTGGTGGACCTAACTGGTTACGTTAAGAACAACTCTACTACCGTGAGGATGAAGCTTCCTAGACTAGAGTTGTCAATGGAGCGCGTACGCGTGCTGTCACCGGCAGAGTCTCCGGCGAGCAACCCCGGCAGTAAGTTTTTGCTCAATTAGCGGATATTCCGACCACCAGCAATAATGTGGTCACAGACTTTAATGTGCCCTCAATGCCCAATATTACTACCTCAGGAGAGGATCATGCAGCGACTGCTGCGGGCAGGAATCTGGGTCATTCAAATGCTTCGTTTCAGTGCTACGCGTGTGGCAAGATGGGCCACTTTGCTCGGGAGTGTCGTGACACTCGCCTTCCTGGGCTCTACCCCTCTCTCAGGTTTGCTACCTTCCCCGGCCCACCTAATGAGGCCTAGGACCTGGATGCGGTCCACGATTGGTTCAAGTCCGTTGGCCTGGCCCGCGACCCTTCGCGAGTTTCCTCTTTTCGCGAGCTATGTTTGGGATCTTTTCCTAATTTCCAGCCTCATCCTACTCTTGCCTCCTCAACTTCTACGCTCTGCTCCTCTGTTTCAACACTCTGCCTGCATTCCGCCAACACCACCTTGAGCTTGTCTGTGCCGGCGAGCGCTGCAGCTCCGATGGCCAACATCCCGATTGATCGGCGTCCTTTCGTGCCCCATGGCTTCGACATTCAGCAAGTCCCTGGCCGCAATGGAGTGGCTCGGGTGGTGCTGCCGCAGCGTCCCCGTCTCATGAAGATTGGGCGATTGCGACCATCCATCCTCTCCCTGCTGATGCTCCATTCAACAATGTAAGAGATGTTCTTGAGGAATTTATTGTTGAACATAGGCAGTTAGGATTGAGGGACTTTCAGCGTTGCCCGTTCGGCGATGCATATGTTCGGCTCCCAAGGGTTAGGGACAGGGATAAACTGGTGCTAGATAGTCCTCACGAATTTGGGGACGTGTTCATTACCTTTGTGAAGCATGATGAGGGCAGAAATCACAGGATGGTTCATTTCAATCGAACTGTTTGGTTGCTTCTGACGGGAGTTCCTTTTGATTTCCGTAATACTGAAGATTTAGCTTGTGCTGTCAGTAAGTTTGGCTGCATGATTTCATGGGACAAGGAGGATGATCATATGGGCCGTATTGTGGTCAAGGCCCGAGTTATGAACCTAGATATCATTCCTAAAAGTATGCGCTGGTCTAAAGGAGATGCATTCGAGGAAGATGGCTGGTCCTCCTCCATTGAAGTGCTGGCAAGTGAGCTCCTTGGTGGAGGTCCTGCAGATGAGGACCCTATCCCTCCTGCCAATGTGGATCGACACCCTCTCCCCGAAGATGCTGAGCAGGCTCATATTTTTCATGATGATGCTGCCAACAATAATGATATGGATGCTCAGGTTACAGAGAACTGGGATAACTGGGAAGAAATTTAGCAGAATGAGCAGAATGATGTCCTTGAGGATCTCTTGGATGCGATGCAGTAGGAAGAATTGGCTTGCGAAGATGGAGAAGAGTTGCATCCTGCACCAAGTAACAGCAGTTTATCTTCTAATATGTTTTTCTCTGAGGGTGACAACACAAATATGCTTATGGCCCCTGTTGCAGTCGAGGTTTTTCCTCCAAGGGAGGCAGTGCCTGCTATCCCTCCTCCCCCTGCCTTGGTGATTGCTAATGGTTTGCAGAACATCATCCAAGCCTATCAGTCAGATGATGAGGAACCTCCTCTATTGCAAGAGATCTTCCAGGTTGCTGCATTAGTTGATGCTGTTTTGCCTGATCAAGTTCGGGTTGTTGCAGAGCAACTGCGACTTGTTTCTCCCAACAGTGATGGAGCTCATGCTACTGATGGTGTTTCTGCATCTTCTCATTTGGATATTGCAAAACCTGTGCTGCTGGAAGTTGCATTGGAGGCTCCATTGGGCTCTGATCCACCTGTGTCATCAGATGGTCAAGCCAAGTTTCCCCTTATAGCTGGACCTTCATCTGAAGTTGTGGCCTGCAATCCTGAGCATGTTAATACTGCCAGGGGAAGTCTGCAGCTAGTGGAGAACATTGAGGATCTACAGTCTGGGTTACAAGGTAATTGGGTTACTCAAATTAATGAGCATTTTAGCATGGCACCTTCTCTCCTTGGTTTAAAACGTATTCAGATGGCTGCTGCTGCTTCTAATGCCTCTTCTGTCTCTGAAGAAGGCATGCACCTGTGGAAGCATCACTTTAAGGACCACTCTTTGGAAAACAAGAGCTCTTTCTCAGTCAACATTCCTGTAAGTTGGTTCAACTTTATTGTTCACTTGCTTCTGTCCCCTGACAAGTTTGATTGGACTGTTAATATGCTAAAATCTGGAATGTGGGAACTGTTCACTGCTGTGGAAAATATGGATCAAGCATTTCTGTTTCATATACCTGAAAAGTGCCCTACCTCTCATGCACCAATTTGACAGGCCATGGAGGATGGGGGCAAGGGCAAGGAAAATATTGGTGGGGCAGCCAATATGCAGGATGAGGAGTCCCAGGCCCTGTTGCAGCCTTTTGGTCAAGATAATCTGAGGAAGAGAAGAAGTGGAAAGACTCCACTAGTGGAAACAGAGGTAAGGAGAAGTGATAGAATGAAGAATGACAATGCTGGTTACAAGAGAAACTCCTGCTCTAATAATAATTGTCTACCTTGCAATGCTGTCCCTCCCACCATACAAAAATCAGTTGTTAAAAACCTCACTGCCTCTTTCTGTAAGGTTGCTGAGGGGGGAGCTGGAGGACAAGCTGTCCAAGAAGCCCAAGAGAAGGCAAGAGGTTAATTTGGACAGTGCCCTTGGCCAAAGGAGAAGGACACACCTCCAACCATTCATAATGTTTAGGGCCTTTTATTGGAATACTCTTTGGAGGGTGTGTGTTTGTGCCTTCATTCCTAGTTTGATGCTGCTTTTGACTGATGTAAGACTTGGATATTGGAACTTTATGAACTCTAAAGATCTGGTGATATGTTATCCTATTAATACCTCTTTGCTGTATGAGTGGATGCACTACTGGATATGTGTTTGGCTGTGGATCTTGTTTTTGCTTAAACTTCTTTTATGTGTGCAAGATCAAGTGCTGGTACTTGACCTCTGGTACAAAAAAACTAGGTGTTTCCATGAATAACACAAACAGAAGCTGGAATATTCTCAACTGAAATTCTGAGGACAAATGGTTGGCCTTGAGGCAAAAAATCAATGAGAGTGACTGCAACATTTTGTGTCTTCAAGAAACCAAGAGGGAGATTTTTGACACAGCTTACTTAAAAAAATTGCCCTCCCAGACTTAATAAATTTGCCTTCCTACCCTCTGTTGGAGCTTCTGGGGGTCTCCTTGTGGTTTGGAATGGCTCTCAATTCTCTGGAGAAGTTATTGCACAAATCAGGTTTTCACTTTCAGTGCAGTTTACCAGTCTGCTCTCCAACCAGTCTTGGATTATCTCTAATATTTATGGGTCCTGTGATCCACAAGACAAAATTGAGTTTATTACCTGGTTCTTAAATATCCACATGCCTGATAATTTTGATTGGATTTTAATGGGAGATTTCAATCTTATGAGAGCACCATCAGATAGGAACAGACCTGGGGTGATGTCAATGATATGCTTTTGTTTAATGAGGCTATAAGCAATCAAGGTTTAATTGAATTACCTTTGCATGGCAGAAAGTTTAGTTGGAGCAATATGCAGCATGATCCTCTGTTGGTAAAACTGGATTGGTTTTTCACTTCTGCCTCTTGGATGACTACCTTCCCAAACACAATGGTGCTACCCCTTGCAAAACCTATTTCAGATCATCTGCCATGTGTAATTAAAGATGGTACTTCTATTCCAAAGGCAAAAGTCTTCAGATTTGAAAACTACTGGCTCCAACATTCTGATTTTAAACAAATAGTGGCAAATGCATGGAATATCCCAGTGGGCAATCTTGATGCTGTCAAAACCTTGAATGCTAAGTTTAAAAACTTAAGAAGAGCTTTGAAGCTATGGGAAAAAACCTTATCCTGTCTGAAAACTCAAATTGCAAAGCTGAATGAGCTCATTTTCATGTGGGACCTCTTTGAAGAATTTAGAGAGTTGGACATTCATGAATGGAATTGCAGGGATATTCTTAAAGAGCATCTACTTATTCTTTTGAGGAACCAGAAGATTTATTGGAAACAAAGAGGAAAAATCAAAGGAGTGAAGTTTGGAGATGAGAACACAAAGTTTTTCCACACTAAAGCCTCAATTAATTACAAGCATACCATATTGCTGTTCTCCAAAATGATAACCAAGTTGAGATATCTAACCATGCTGGGAAAGCTGCAATCCTTCTAGACACTTACAAAAAAAGAATGGGCACATCCCAAAATACTTCAATGCATTTTGACTTGGCTTCCTTGTTTGGGCAGAGACAACACTTAGATATCTTTGCTAATCTTGAACTGCCTTTTACTGAAGAGGAAATTGATGATGTGGTCAAAAATCTTCCAACAGACAAATCACCAGGCCTAGATGGTTTCAATAATGAATTTCTCAGGTCCTGCTGGGACATTATTAAGGGAGATGTGCTCAGATTCATATATGACTTTCATACAGGGCAAATTTCTCTTGAGAGCATAAATACTTCATACATTACTCTCATTCCTAAGGGAAGTAATCCCTTGACAGCAAATGATTTTAGACCAATATCTCTACTAAACTACTGCCTGAAGATTATCACTAAACTGCTGGCTAACAGGTTGCAGAAAGTGATTCTTAAATTGGTACATATTAACTAATATGGTTTTCTGAAAGAAAGATCAATACATGATTGTTTGGGCTGGGCATATAAATACCTACACCAATGTCATAAATCTAAAGATGAGATTATTGTGCTTAAATTGGACTTTGAAAAGGCTTTTGACACAATTGAGCATCAGGCAATGCTGGATATTTTAAAGGCCAAAGGTTTTGGGGACAGATGGATTTCATGGATCAAAATCCTCTTCACTTCTGCCTCATCTGCTATCTTGCTAAATTGTGTCCCAGGAAAAAAGTTCTATTGCCTTAGAGGTGTGAGACAGGGAGACCCTCTTTCCCCTCTTCTGTTTGTGCTTGCTGCTGATCTCCTTCAGTCAGTTCTCAACAAGGCAATGCACATGGGATTGTTATCTACCCCCTTGCAAGTGCAGTCATGCCCTGATTTCCCAATTGTCCAGTATGCTGATGACACCCTGGTTATTCTACAAGCAGATGCAAAGCAACTTCATTGTCTTAAAGCCCTCCTCAATACATTTGCAGATGCCACTGGACTTAAAGTAAACTACAATAAATCCAGTATGATTCCAATAAATGTGCCAGAAGAGAAGATGGAGATTTTGGTAAATACTTTTCATTGCAAGAAGGAATCCTTTCCAATTCAATATTTGGGAACACCTTTAGGTCATCATAAGCCTACTGTTGAGCAATGTTTTCCTCTTGTCACAAGACTGCAAAAGAAACTTATGGGTTTGTCCTCATTTATGACAATGGCTGGAAGATTGTTGTTGGTGAAATCTGTCCTCAATTCTTTGTTGATCTATCTCATGGGATGCCTTTATGTGCCTGTCACAATCAAAACCTAGGCCATAAAGTACTTGAGACACTGCCTATGGAGAGGCCCTGATCTGGAGGACCACAGACCTGCCATGGTGGCATGGAGCATTGTGTGTAGACCCAAAAATCAAGGAGGATTGGGTGTCATGGATATCTTCATCCAGAATAAGGCTCTGCTGCTTAAGAATTTGCACAAGTTCTATAACAGACACAATACCCCCTGGGTAAACCTGATTTGGGAATCATATTACAACAATGATACACTGCCTGGTAATAACTGGATTGGATCTTTTTGGTGGAAGGCAAACCTTAATCTTATTGATAACTATAAGTCTTTGGCCAGATGCAACATAGGTGATGGCAAGAGTGCCTTCTTTTGGATTGATCAGTGGCACTCTACTTGTTTGCAAGACATGTTCCCTCATTTATTCTCTTTTGTGAAGAACAAGAATGCTACTGTCCACAGCATTCTCCAAGTAGAATATTTAGAGGATCTATTCCACCTTCCCCTCACTGTGCAAGCTTTCCAGGAATTTGAGGCTATGGAAGATATTTGTATTGATCTAAGGGCATCTGATACACTAGATTGCACTGATACATGGAGCTACATTTGGGGAAATGAACACTTCTCAGTGGCTAAGGCCTACAAAGTCATGATGGGAGTAAAAATTGTGCCATAGCAGTTCAACTGGATCTGGAATTCCTCTTGTCAACCAAAACATAAGGTGTTTTTTTGGAGATTGCTGCATGACAGGCTCAATACCAGAAACCTTTTGAGAAGGAAAACTTTCCATTTCCCCAATTACAATTGTGCTGTCAACAATTTTCCACAGGAAGAAACTCTTCACCATCTTTTCTGGACCTGCCCTTTTGCAGCTCAATGTTGGGACCTGATTTGCCCTTCAAGACAGCCAAATGCTTCAATTCTGGAAGCTTTTCTTGATCTCAAGCAGAAGTTACATGTACCTTTTTTCATGGAGATAATCATCCTTGCTTCCTGGGCTATCTGGATCTCAAGGAACAACTTGATCTTCCAAGCAGTACAACCTAGCATTCAGAGGTGGAAAGCTATTTTCCTGGAAGAGCTATATCTTCTCCGATTTAGAATTAAGAAGAGTTATGCTGGAGTTTATTGTTCCTAGCTTGACAATCTTGTATTGTAATCCTAGACCTTAGCTTTTCCTTTTTTCTTTGCTCTTTGGCTTATCTCAAGCCTTTTGTATAGTGATACCTCTGTTTTGTCTGTTT
Organism: Triticum urartu; assembly: GCF_056163025.1. Taxonomy (NCBI): domain Eukaryota; kingdom Viridiplantae; phylum Streptophyta; class Magnoliopsida; order Poales; family Poaceae; genus Triticum; species Triticum urartu. Next base: position 657,128,561 of record NC_141879.1, read on the forward strand.
TTTAATTAATAAAAATTGCAGTGGGGTTTTGCCCTACTGTGTACAGTCAAAAAATGCTTTTATAAATTTTTATAAGGCTATTTTTATACTTTTGCCTGAGAGTAATATGATGCCTCCTGGGCGGCCGTTTATGTATACATGTGTATAACCTGAAAGATTGCAGCCGTCGGCTTCAACCCTCACGCATATATTGCGGAGGTGCTCGCAAAAACACGCATTCACACTTAACCCAACGTCTTGGTCATATTAAGGAGGTGATAGCGGAGCGAGCGAGGCAACCGGACTATGATGCTTTAGCACTTTCACTTAGCCATAGGAGTTTGACAGTGGGGCTACTAGATAGCCCCTGGTGGCTCCGCACTCTCCCGATCTCGGGGTGCGTACATGCCTGGCCGGGAAACGGCCCTTCATTAAGGCGGAGCAATTCTAACATTCCCACAGGTCATCGAGTGGTTGACCAGTCTCACGCTATATCATGACAGTCAGTTTTCGGCTTTCTCTACTGAGGTACTCACCCGGATGAACCAGGGCACAATCGCAGTAGTTCTCCTGGTGCTACCTTAGCCGGCAAGGCGGAACGTAAGGCACCAAAACACAAGAGCCGGTCAAACCCAACATTCGATCAAAGATAATGCTTCGGAGCTGATGCATATAGGGCCAAACTCGCAACGCCGAACACTCCCTAAGGTATTCGGTCTTTGTGGTATAAACCGGGCCTAAATAGTGGCCTTTGTAAGAAGCCCCGTGTGTCCAGGTACGTGCATTGTTCTGGCGTGGCCACATGCCAAGACGTCAGCATCCTTCTCAACGGTGGATATGTATCAACAAGAGATAGTAAGAAAGGTTTACGCAGGGTCTTAATCTAAAAAGAATCCTTGGAGCGGGTCCCTGCTGCACGTCTGCGCCTGTGTCTCCGTTGTGCCGTATCCTGGACGGGTGTAGCACGATGATCGTCTGTAAAAGAGAGGAAGTTAAGTGAAAAAGTTGTCGTGCAAAAGGATAGTTTTTAAAGAAACCATGTATAATTCAAGATGATAAGAAATTGCCTCTTGTCTGCGCGCGTTGAGCCCCTTGTATTGACAAATAGGGGTGTGACCACTTATTTCCGTATAAATAGCGGTGCCGGACTTGATTAGTTGTATCTGAGGTCTTGACAACATATTGGATTCTTTTGTTTGTCCGGGCGCCTTTAGTGTGCGGCAGCCAAGGCAGCCTCACTTTCTTCGGCGCGCAGAGATCGCTTGATATTTCTGTGCACTGTAATGATGCCACGTGGACCGGGCATCTTGAGTGTGAGGGAGGCTTAGTGTGGTATTGCATTAAAGCGAGCGAAAGCTTCGCGCCCGAGCAGTGCTTGATAGCCACTTTGAAACAGAGCGATGTGGAAAGTTAAATGCTCGCGACGGAAGTTATTGGGGGAGCCGAATGTAACTTGTAGTAGGAGGGAGCCCGCACAACGAGTGCTTAGGCCTGGCGTTACTCCTTTAAAGGTAGTATTGCTATGGCGAATTTGTGTTGGGTCTAGCCCCATCCCGCGGATTGTGTCCTGATATATTAGGTTTAGGCTACTGCCGCCGTCCATCAAGACCCTTGTGAAGTGATATCCACCAATTACTGGGTCTAATACCAGGGCAGCCCGTCCTGCGTGTCGGATACCTGCTGAGTAATCGCGATGGTCGAAAATGATCGGTTGAGATGACCAGTGGCAGGACTTCGTGGTGATAGGCACTTGGGTATACTTTCCTGGGAGTGCCGCATTGTTTTTTTTCTTGATTACGTGTAACACATTTACTATTTTGACTTCGGGTGGAAATTTCTTTTGTTCCCCCGTGTCTTGCTTGGGGGGCTCGTCCTCGTCTTCACTTGGTGTATCCTCCCCCTTGTGTACGGCGTTGAGCTTGCCGGACTTCTTGAAGACCCAACATTCTCTGTGGGTATGATTAGCAGGTTTACCAGGGGTACTATGAATCTGACATACTTGGTCCAGAATTTTATTGAGGCTGGACAGTTCATCCCTGGTGCCTTTAGGGGGCGGCTTTTGGCCTGGCCAAGAGCTTTTGAATCCGGCATTTACTGCCGTGCCCTTCGTGCTGTCTTCTTTATTCCGGCATTTGTTATTACTGTTGCGCTGTGATTTCCCGTTTCCATCTCTAACTTCAGATGTATTGGGGTCGCTGGTGCTGCATCTGGCTAGCCAGCTGTCCTCCCCTGCGGAAAAACAGGACATGAGGTTTGTTAATGCGGCCATCGTTCTCGGCTTATTTTGGCCGAGGTGTCTGGCGAGCCATTCGTCACGGACGCTATGCTTGAAAGCTGCTAAGGCTTCGGCGTCCGGACAGTCGACAATCTGGTTCTTTTTAGTAAGAAACCTGTTCCAAAGCTTCCGGGCTGACTCTCCGGGCTGTTGAGTTATATGACTCAAATCGTTCGCATCCGGAGGTCGGACTTATGTCCCTTGAAAATTTGCCCGAAAAGCGTCTTCAAGCTCTTCCCAACTTCAAATGGAGATTTTGGGGAGGCCTTTGAGCCAGTGACGAGCTGGCCCTTTGAGCTTGAGGGGTAGGTACTTGATGGCGTGGAGATCATCTCCTCGAGCCATATGGATATGAAGGATGTAGTCCTCAATCCAGACCCCCGGGGTCTGTTGTTCCGTCGTATGCCTCTATGTTTACGGGCTTGAATCCCTCTGGAAATTCGTGGTCCAGCACCTCATCGGTGAAACATAGGGGGTGTGCGGCACCCCTGTAGCTGGGTGTACCGCGTTATTTGGATGTTTGTTGTGTTGCATTGTATGCCGGGGCGCGCTTGCGTGGTCCATAGATGGATCTTGTTGTACCGTCCTTTGGGTGTGAGCCCTCGCATTGGTTGCATGTTGTATGGTGAGCGGCGTTGTATGGCACTCTGTGTTGGTAGAGGGGTCGTCTATCCGACCAGGTGGCTACTTTAATATTTGGTTGCGGGGGGTCTGAGGCCTCCTCATCAAATTCGGGTAGCAGCTTCCGCTTTGGCTAGCTTTTGTAGGGGCGATTGTCATCGTACCTTGCTGCTGTGTTGAGTATTTTACTCCATCTGATTTGGAGTGTGTCTTGCGCGGCTTTGAGCCTTTCCTTCTGCTTTCTCAGACTCCTCGCGGTGGCAACAAGCCTTGTATGGGCAGTCTGCTGCTCTGGGTGCCTGTCTGGCGTTATGTCGTCCAGACCATGATCCTTGATAGGATTTGTTTGTTCGGTTTGATTATCCGGATTGCCGTTGTCTAGCAGTGGTTCGCCCTGCTCCAGTGCTGGGTCTGTGTGATCGCTATTTCTGTCGGGGCGGGATTTGGGGGGGCGCTTGCATCGCCGCTTTGACTGCTTTTCGAGGGAACAAGCCTTTGGTGCGTCCTTCCGCTCCTCGCCGTCGTCTTTTGGTGCGTCCACCATGTATACGTCATATGACGAGGTGGCATTCCAGGGCCCAATAGGCGCTGGTTCTTCATCGTCTCCTTCATCTGCATCCATACCGTCGATGTCTTCGGAGTCGAGGTCGAGCATGTCGGTTAAATCGTCGACGGTGGCTACAAAGTGGGTGGTGGGTGGGCTTTGAATTTCTTCATCGTCCGTAGACCAACCTCGCTGACCGTAGTCCGGCCAGGGCTCTCCTGATAAAGAGAGAGACTTTAGTGATTTCATAACAACGCCAAAGGGCAGGTGCTGAAAGATGTCCGCAGCAGTAAACTCCATGATCAGCGCCCAATCAGATTCGATCGGCAGAGGCGCGAATGGTTCGGAGTCCGGAGAGGAGTCCGGCTCCTTGGAATCATGAGTTTCGTGGAGTGTGGGGCTGGCGTTCGGCTCAATCGCCGTTAAGATCACAGCCCCCGAGGTGGCGTCCAACCGCCCATCCTCGATCGGCGCAGTTGGCTCCGAATTAAGGGTCGAAGCTGACGCGGGTGCGGCCTCCAGGGCACTGTTCGGCGGCAGAGCTAAATCATGCTTGTCGTGACAGAGCGGCGCGCTCGGCAGTGGCTCGAATCCGTCGGAGATCAAGTCTCCACGGATGTCAGCCGTGTAGTTTAAACTTCCAAATCTGACCTGACGGCCAGGGGCGTAGCTTTTGATCTGCTCCAGATGGCCAAGCGAATTGGCCTGCAGTGCGAAGCCGCCGAAGATGAAGATCTGTCCGGGGAGGAAGGTCTCACCCTGGACTGCATCGCTATTCATGATCGTAGGAGCCATCGAGCCTGACGGCGATGACACGGAGGAACTCTCAATGAAAGCACCAATGTCGGTGTCAAAACCGGCGGATCTCGCATAGGGGGTCCCGAACTGTGCGTCTAGGCCGGATGGTAACAGGAGGCAAGGGACACGAAGTTTTACCCAGGTTCGGGCCCTCTCGATGGAGGTAAAACCCTACGTCCTGCTTGATTAATATTGATGATATGGGTAGTACAAGAGTAGATCTACCATGAGATCGAGGAGGCTAAACCCTAGAAGCTAGCCTATGGTATGATTGTTGATGTGTATGTTGTCCTACGGACTAAAACCCTCCAGTTTATATAGACACTGGGTAGGGTTAGGGTTACATAGAGTCGGTTACAATGGTAGGAGATCTATATATCCGTATCGCCAAGCTTGCCTTCGACGCCAAGGAAAGTCCCTTCCGGACACAGGACGGAGTCTTCAATCTTGTATCTTCATAGTCCAGGAGTCCCGCTGAAGGTATAGTCCGGCTATCCGAACATCCCCTAATCCAGGACTCCCTCAGAAGGCCTTACTTGCGAACATGGAGAGACGTGTGGGTATATTTTTGCAAAATTGCCATAGTTTCTTTCCTATCCGTTAGATATCAATCCGACGGCCTATATTGCAGGATGGCACGCACACCATCATCACCAACTCTGTTTTCTACTCCCTCCGTCCGAAAATACTTGTCATCAAAATGGATAAAAAGAGATGTATATAAAACTAAAATACGTCTAGATACATTTCCTTTTATCCATTTTGATGACAAGTATTTTCGGACGGAGGGGGTATTTGTCTTTTTAGAGATTTCAACAAGTGACTATGACCGGACCTTACTAACATACTCAAAAAAGTAGTCCATAATTTTGATGTTACCCTCTTTTCTTGGCGGTGCAGTGCCATCTGGATACCTCATAAATAAATAAAGTACTACATGATACTAATATATAATACATGGCACAGGAGTACTAAGTATTATTAATACAGTTTTGCTAGAATTCATCTAGATGAGATATAATTTGGTCTCATTCATCTTTCATAGCCATTGGATGTGATGCTATATAAGATGCGTGTGTGCTGACATGGGTTGTATTTGTTCTTGTGCAACGAACTGACCACTTCAAGTCATGTTTGATAGTCTCAAGTCATTAAAAGCATACAAGCCCCACATCTCTTCTTGGTTGATTCCTCTATTTATGTCAAAAAATAAGAAACAACGTGAGAGTTAATGCACCACACCTATGTGTTTACTATTTGGTTTTCGTAAGATGACTTAATACTCACCTAGACGGAGGGAGTATTCGATTTGACAGTGGGCGGCGTAGTTCCCAATACGGCTTTAATCCAGACGAGGGAGGGATTAGCGGTTCCTGATATGTTGAACGGCCAATGCATCCACCTTCAATTAATGCTTGAGGGAAGTAATGGGAGGAGGTCCGGGAAAAGAGGTTGCACGATGTGAATGCAACGCAGTTTGCCCTCATTTCCCTCATATAAACGCGCCCCTCCATTCCAATGCATCTACCACATCGTACGCACCTAAGCATTTGCCTAAGCACCTACACTAAGCACAAAAGAGCTCACTCCAGACCCATGGCGACGATGCTCGTGAGCGGCCAGCGGCTGCGCCAGATGGTCCACGACGCCGGCCTGCAGCATGGCTTCGAGGATCATCTCCAGACGGTGTTGGAGACCGGCTGGTGGATGGCCGCCTTCGACGCCAACTACGACTCTCAGTTGGACCAGATGATCGTTGCCACCACCAACAAGTTCACCATCCTCAAGAAGCTCGCGGACGACATTGCCATACTCCTCCAGCCCGCGCGCCCGGTCTCCTCATTGCCTGCCACCCTAATCGGCCTCCATGGCCGGAACCTCTTTCAAGCACTGGTGGCTCTACGACTGCCCGCCGACGCCACGAAGAATGTCCACCTGGAGGTCGCGCTCGCCGCGAGGCGCCTCGTTCCACAAGAATTTGTCGACCTACACATCCACATGTATGAGGAAATCGTGTACATAGGTATCTACAAGGCCAGTGAGGACGCTACGACATTGGCCTTCCTCAACCGGCTGGAAGCCTTGGATGCCTTTGCTGAGAAGCACCTCGACCTCGCCACAAAAGCCGCCGCTCCTTAGCCGCCGGCCGGTGGCCCGGCACACTAAGTTGAGGAGGAGGAGGTCATACGTTCGTGGATCCATCTTTCTTCTTGCCTTCTGTAACCACAACTACGATCGCATCATCGTGGCCTTAATTCTTATTGTGCTGTTGCATTCTCGTTCCAGTTAATACCGACATGTCGATCACTTTGCTTAATTATATGCATCACTGTAACTAGTACTCCATCCGTCAATTTATAATTTGTTCTTACCTTTTCCATCAACTTCGTGCAACGCATGGGCATCTTGCTAGAAACACTAGAATATGTCTATATAATCCGTATGTGATAGTCCATTTGAAATCTCAAAAAAGACAAATATTTAAGTACAGAGGGAGTAATATATTAGGAGTATATCAAAACAATAGTGATTTCTTTCAAGTTTGTGAACGAATACTACTATTCTACTACTTTGGATCCGTCGCAACGCACGGGCACATTGCTAGTAAAAGGAAAAGGCCTGCCGCGTTCGCGTTGCACCCCCACACGCCCGGGAATCAGGAGTACAACACGGCCCGTCCGGCACGACACATAGCTTAGGGAAGGCGTGTTTCCTAGAATTTTCACTTTCATGTGGGACCGCCGTTGAGCAAACCGACACCCCTCCCGCCACCAAGTTGGAAAACAGAAACGAGGGGAAGATCTAGCTGTAGCACGGAAGCCAAGAAATTTGGTGTCAGACGGGGCTCATTGATAGAGTAGGAGCATTCCGTACTAGTACTACTCCTACTAGTACCAAGTTTGTACTCCTAATACTATATTACTAGTACTACCACTATACAACTAGTAGGTACGTGCACGGCACAACATCGTAGGAACAAAAAAACAGGAAGATCTTGTTTTGGGTGATTTATCTTTTTTTCAATCAACGTAGTATGAATAATATGATGTGGGGGGCACCCATGAAGCTTATGTGGCTTGGTTGCATGGCTATGGAAGGTTTGAGAAAAATAAATAGATAATGTGTTTAGAGGGCACTCCACTAAATATATATATATATATACTTTGGATCCATTGCAACGGACCGACACATCTATATCTATACCCCCTATATAGTCTGTGAAAAACTTTGAAAGTTGGTCGTTGGATGAAGCCAATCCGACGGTACAAAGATGGCAAATCCGAGCACTACTGGCCGTTGGATATCATCCACCTAATTCTGCCACATGTATAATCTAGAAGACTCCATGGTTGAACTTAATTCATGACTAAGGGCCTCTTTGATTCATAGAATTGCAGAAACACAGGAATAGGAAAAAAGTAGGATTGGAATGGCATGTTCATTGGATCCCTATAGGATTTGAGTTTGTTTGATTGTGTCACATGAAAAACAAAGGATTTCTTTCAAGAGGTTGGGGTGCATGTTAGAATTCATGTGAAACATAGTACAAATGAATCCTTAGGAAAATATTCTACATGATTCAATCCTACGAATCAAACGACCAACATAGGAAAAATTCCTAAAGATTCCAATCCTTCAAAGATCCTATGAAAATCCTTTGAATCAAACAGACCCTAACTTTGCCACAACTAAGCTTACGCAAAGTTATTAGTTCTTCAAAACGAGAGAAACAAGTTGGCAAGCCTAAGGGAATCTTGCCACATTTTTTGTGTGTATGTCATGTGGGACCATAGTGTGGCTTGCCTAAGGTGTGGCTTGAACCAAACACTCACCTAAGTTAATCAAACTTGCCTAACCTTACATTCCACCAGATTTTGACACATGTTAGAATCCAGAAAGCTCCACATGTTGAAGCATAATGCACAAACCACCAGAATCTCATGCGTGCAATGCACGTGTACCTTACTAGTACTAGTAGTTGGTAGTAGTAAGAAACAAATTCCAGTTTTGGCACAAGCTCGTACTGCGGGAGCACCACAAGGCCTGCCGTGGGAGTTACATTTCCCTCTCGGGGCCCACGGGACCGAACTTCAGTGGCTTAGTGCCCGGCCTATGAGCCAATGACATGCGGACCTTAAATGCGGCTGGCCCACATGTCATTCTCATGGTGGTGGCGTGGTTCGCGACTCACTCGTTCGAGATGAACCGGCCGGTGGTGGCGTGGCTGTGGCGGGGGTGCCACAGCTGGGCGTGGGGGCGTTACAAGGCGTAGATGGCCACACCGGCGGGTACTAGCAGCGTCGTGGGAATCGCGGGTGGCTGTGGTAGAAACTTGATGCTCGCCGCATTTTAGGTGGCCCACATGTCATGCACACAAGTTGTCATGTCTACGGACACATGCACTGCATACCGATCACTAGAAGGAGTAGCAGAGAAAGCTATACATGCGGATAAATATTTCCTTATAGTCAAGCGGACCCACGCTACTACTCTGTTCCAAAGACATGCACACCATCGGAATAGTCCATCTATATCAATATACACTGAGAGGGAATAATTTTTCTTACAAGAGAGGAAATAGTTCATCCATCCATAATGCCCTCCTGATGGTGCAGCCTTTTCTTATTCTTCTTCTTCTTCTTCTTGTTCTTCTTCTTCTTCTTCTTCTTGTTCTCATTCTCCGTGGGAGACGGCTTCGCAACAAGCTCTTTGGACCTTGCGGCTATCTCGAAACTCACACGGGCATTGAGGGCAGCATATTTTATCCGCTCGTAGGTCAAGAGATAATTCTCCCATCCAGATGACCTTAATGCCACCGTCTCGTCACCCTTCTGAAGATTTGTACCGAGCACAAAATTTGCTACATCGAATAGGGATGGCGTCTGTTTATCACAATATTGTACAGGAATTTTGATTCTGGTTTGTAGGTCAGCGATGCTTTTCAAATCAAGGTTGTACGGCTTCAGCTTCTATTTGTCCCCTTCGATGGCTGCCCCACAGAATTATACGTCCTCCCGAGACAAGAAATCGTGAAGCTCATGTGGTATGGATGGCGAGTGTATCATGTGGTACACCAAAACATCATCTTTGTGGCACAGCTGAAGGACGGCGACGCACTGGATCTTCCCATGGGCACGCTCCATGTACTCTGCGTCGAGACCGATGACCCTCGTTTCTACCTTTTTGAGGGAGTTGGATACATTGTTGATCCACTGCCGAACAACCCTTGGGTGGACGGTGACGGTGGCAACTATGCGCATCGAGCCTTCGACGAGGACATGTTGGACGCTAAAAACCTGCATCTCGATCTCTTTCACCATTTGGAACCGCTGGACCGGAGGGCTATGGTTTGGAGAATTAGGATTAGATGTCTAGTCAAACTGAAGTAGTAGATGATTATTTAAAGAGGTTAAAACAATGTGAATGCAGTGGGGTTTGGATGATTATGAAGACGAAGGGGAGGTGAAGAAGCCGAGGAGAATCGGTTCCTGATGGAGAAGTAAATGGGAGAAATGGTGTGCACGTAGTTGATTAGATGGCTAGGAGACTAAACGAAAAGGCTATGCGGGTAGACTGATGAGTCGTACCTGTTCGTGTACGTGCCCATCCTTCCTGATAGGTGGGACCTATGCATGCAAACAGATAAAAAAATGTCCCGGATACAGAACATGGATAACACTGTATATTTGGTGTAGAATCTTTTTAGTACTTTGAATTTTGGCCACTACTTCTGATGTTTAGTAACTTTTCTGAATTTTGGCCACTACTACAGTAAGTTCAAGTGAGTAACTATAGTAACTTCAAGTGAGTAACTCCATTTCTGATTTTTTTTACATAAAACTAACCATGATATTTTTTCCTCTGTTCTGTTCATAATTATAATCTGATTGATGAACCCTTAATCATTCTCATAATGTTTACATGATGCACAATTATACTGCCGTCAAAACTACTCCATACACACATTGTCGAAACTGACAAGATGGTGGTGGAGGTGGGAATAAATGTTCAGTATTGGTGCATTTTCTGTGCTTACAAAATTGAGATTGAATTTCACTACCAAAATAAAAGAAGTGGAGATTAAATGTTGCTTTCCACTTAATTCACCTGTGTGTAACTCTTTTGGTGCATTTTCTGCAGAACCTATGTGTAGCTGCAGCATACAGGCCAGTTCATCAACTGCTCGAAGAAGAAAAGAAGGTGGCATTTCCTTGCCTTTAGCATACAGGCCAGTTCACTTAATGTCCTCTGGTGCTATATTTCTGAGAACATCCAAGTTTTTACTTATCACTTTGCTAGCATTCACAAGTCTATTGAAGCGTGCATGTCTCTGTGAATCTTGCTGTCTACTCCAAGTAGATGGTGTGTAGGCTGGCAAAGGATATTAGTACTTGGTGCATTCTAAGTTTAAAACAACTCTAGATTTACAAGTGTTTACTGAAGATGACAAGTGTTTATTCAGTTCTAAATTTGAAGTAACTAGTAGACGAACAATATTCATCTTTTTCTGTATATGAATAAGAATAAACCTAGCTAATTCAAATAATTCCAATTTTAGGGACATGTTTTTATCAACTCTTAGTTAAGGGGTTGTGGCAGTTTTCAGTTTTGTGCTGCTTGAATTGATTCTACAGGAATATTTAGGGAAGACTCATGGCTATGCTTAGCACTCTGTAAAATGAATGACTGAAATTGGACAATTGGAAACTTTAGGTATGTTTGCAATTGGCCAAATGGTGTATAAATCCAAATAAAGCAAATAAATTCAAATGATTCAAATAAATACAAATAAACATGGTTGATCTTCATTTTGCATAAACCTGGTTGAGTATTACAGAGTAATTGACAACAAATTGACCTGGTTGGAATTCATACAGCAACAGTAATAGTTAACTGAACTTCTTTTGCGTGCATTTATCACTCCAGAAAACTTTCAGTAACAAGTGAGCAGCCTCTGCATTTTCTCAATGAACTTTTGAGTGCATTTATCACTTGTTGGAGTATGCTACAACTTCTGCAAATCACAAACTCCTTTAGTTTACATCTCAGTTTTAGCAAACACTACAGTTTCAGAATAGGAGTCATAACTGAATTACAGGCACTGTAGTTTCTCTACAGTATTGGAACACTGAACAATTTAGTTAACTGTAGCAAGAAAAACTTCCAAAAACTAGCAGATCTCCAAGAATGCCAAGAGTATTACTCAATGAATTTGATGGCATCAAACTAAATTTTCACTATAATCTGTTCATCATTTAGCAGCAGTGTACAACCTTTGTCCTGGATTATTTCTCTAGCTTTGTATCCCCTGACTAAATTTTCTCCGCCTGTACTGAGAACAGCAAATTCAGACTCACAGCAACAAATTGAACAGCAGCAGTAGCAGAGGCGGGCAGGGCAGACTCACCAGCACATGCGGGAGTGGCAGCAGAGGCGAGGCAGGGGAAAAGGCAAAAGCAGCATTAGAGGTCCACGGCGCCGGCCTCGTCCACCAGTAGCAGCATGAGAGGCGGGAGTGGCCGGAATTGTCCATGGCGCCAGCGGCCGAAGCGGACGAAATCGGAGGCGCAGGTGGGCGGCGAAAGTGGGCGAACGTGGGAGGCATCCTTCAATGGGGTCGGCGGCGTAGCTCAAGGAGGGCGCCGGCGTAGGTCACCTTCACGGCGGGCGGTGCAGGTGGTAAGCCGCGACACAGCTGCAAGCGGGCGGTGGCGTTGTTGTTGGTCACGGGCTGGGCCACGGTTCTGGTGTTGGTCTCGGCACAGGTCCAGGCAGGCGGCGGCGTAGGTGGGTAGCCGGCGATGGCTGCAAGGCGCGGGCGACGGGGGAGGACGAAGGAAGGAGATGGACTTCTTCATGACGTGTTTAGAACTTTGTGGGTTTTTTTGCAAAAAAAACAAATACACTGCCCTGTGGACAACTTTTCCCGGGCGGAGGGAGTACTAGTTAAATCCGAGTTATGGGTGTGAAGCACTGATATGCCAGTACATTTGATTGTGACCTGTTCTAATTTTGTACCTGAACTTTTTTTAGAAAGGGTTGTACGTCAACTTAATGTGCTAGCAGAACTTATTGTGTTGTCTGTCTGTTTTCTTTGCACAACATTCAAGATATTTCCCCGTCATTGATAAAGATGATGAACCGTTATGTATGACTTCGTTGGTTTCAACATAGCCCTTCCCGTAGCGATCCACTGCTTCCATCCTGATTGTGCCGCCTGCGTGAAATTTTTGTATGCAAGTTCAGTGTGCTATGATGTTCTATATGATTGTGTCAACTATATAAGTTTTTACTGAGCATCAACAATGCATATGGATGAAAGATGTATTTACGAGCATCGACCGATGGGTCTCTCTCTCCCTATCTCTCTCTCTTTCTCTCACACACACACACACACGCACACACGCACAGATGCACAAGTGGGGCCCATTGAATTATTTATTTGCTCGTGACAGCTTTTAATTAGGTTCCACTGTAATCTAACCTTTTTCTTAAGTTATTAATTGAGCTCAGTGACTTCAAAAAGTTGTACAGAAGCCTTATTTGGGCCTTTCTGGCGTCGCTGAATGTGGGCTGAGTAACCATGTTAGGTTGTACTGTACTACACAGGCCTTTTTTCAACATCAGCAATGCAACTGGGCCGATAGTTGTACACAATATCCGGGTCAACTTGGTATTCTCCGCCCCGTTGGGCTGCAAACTTTCCTAGGAGGTATGCATTAGGCTTAACAAGAAAATGGACTTTGAGAAATAGTAAATGGGATGTAATTATAATAACTGGACAGTTACTATGCACCAAACACGTAATTAGTTTGAAAATATATTATTTTTGGAATTTGAAAATTTTAATTTCATTACTTGTTGCCCGCGCAATATTTCATTGGATTTTAATGTAATACAACTTTATTTTGAAATTATATTTGACCTGACTAGAAATTTCGGATAAAAATATTTCGGATCCCACCAAAATGTGGGAATTTTTTTTGAATTCTGTTTTGAGCCGTTGTTTGAAATTATTAATCTTTGTCCTAGCTAGAAGTTGGGCTGTACTTTTAATAAACTATAAATGGGCTGTAGTAAATTCCATTATAATTAAAAAATGGGTTGTACATTCTTACAAATCGCAAATGGGCTATATGTTCTCTGCCAAATCTGAGCTGTGGGCCTACTAAGTTGACGCGTACCAAGGGCTTTGTCAACTTAGTCAATATAAACAATTCTAGCTGCAGTGATCGCACAATATCCATCCAACGGCCGTAGTGCTTCTTCAACCTCTGGTCTTCTTGCTCCAGCCACCCAAAGCAGCGCCGGTCGTGTCGCGTGCTCCTGCCTCCCGTGGCCAGCTGTGATGCCGCGGAGGCCTCACCGCCCCGTACTACTCCCACCGCTGGCCAGGCATCCCTCTACTCACCCACGCCCCCTGTTATTCTACGGCAACGGCAGCCTCACACCGCAGTCGAACCAGTGAACCCTCATACTCCTCTCCGCGCGGGCTTCCACTGTTGCGTCTTCCCCGACTCCGCGTCATCCCCTTCCTAGGCCTCTCCGTCGTCCAGACCACCGCCCTGGTGCTCTCGGCGCGGCGTGGTCAACATGGTCAACGGCTGACTTCCATCAGAAGAGTACTGTACGTGGAGAGGCTCATAGCTGGGTCCAGGCGGCCGCAAGGAAGTGCCTCCTTATTACGCGCAAAATAATTATTCCTCCACCTGACAGCAGGGACCCATCGGACGGGCCACCTTATTTCACGAAAAAAAGTTTCCCCCCTGACTGCTGGGACCCACCAGATGGGCCAGCGTATTTCGTGAAAAAACGTTCCCCTCGCTGTCAGCTCGGACCCACCGGAAGTGCCTCCTTATTACACACAAAAAATGAATACTCCCCCTGCTAGCTAGGACCCACCATGGTGGGAGGCTGACTTGTGGGCCTACTAAGTTGAATGGGACGGGGGCCTTTGTCAACTTTAGTCAATATGAACGATTCTAGCTCCAGTGACCATACGATGTCCATCCAACGACTGTAGTGCATCTTCAACCTCTGGTCCTCTTGCTCCAGCCGTCCAAAGCAGCGCCTGTCGTGCCGCATGCTCCTGCCTCCCGTGGCCGGCTGTGCTACCGCGGAGGCCTCACCACCCCCTACTATGCGCACCGCTGGCCAGGCCCTGCAGCCTCACACCGCAGCCGAACCAGTGAACCCTCGTACTCCTCTCCCCGCGGGCTTCCACTACCGCGTCTTCCCCGCCTCCCCGTCGTCCCCTTCCTAGGCCTCGCCGTCGTCCACCGCCCTGGTGCTCTCGGCGCGGCGTGGTCAACGTGGTCAAGGAACGACTTCCATCGGACGTGGACTGTACGTGGAGAGGCTGACAGCTGGGTCCATGGCCGCAGCAAGGAAGTGCCTCCTTATTACGCGGAAAATAATGATTCCTCCACCTGACAGCTGGGACCCATCGGACGGGCCACTGTATTTCGCGAAAAAACGTTTCCCCCTGACTACTGGGACCCACCAGCTACATCTTCGCACATAAGGAAGTGCGTCCGGGCAAAAAAAACGATTTTCCCCCCTGACTGCTGGGACCCACCAGCTACATCTTCGCAGGCAAGGAAGTGCCTGACAGTCGGGACCCACCTGGTCGAAGCGTACGTAGCGTTGTCATTCTGGTTGCGAACGTGTACGTACATATATATTGGTGGATGTAGAGGCACGCACATGTCGTAGTAGAGGCGCGTATGTGTCGTAGTAGAGGCGCGCATGTACCATCTACACGTACGTACAGCGGCCAGGGTGCTAGAAAGAAAATATGGCCACATATGTGTACATACGGGCGGGGTCTCGAACGCCTACTCGCGCATACGTACGGCCAAGGCTCGTGTACATGGTTGGGTCAAAACGGAGAAACAGCGTCGTCGTCGTGTTCATGGGGAGGCAACGGAATGCGGCGTGTTCATGGGGAGGCAACGGAATGCGTCGTGTTCATCGGGAGGCAACGGAACGCGTGGGAGCCAACCGGCAGGGTCAGAACGGAATGTGTGGTCGTGTTCATCGGGAGGGCTTGGACGGAGCAGGCGATGGAAACGAGGCCTAGCGTACCGCACAACGGAGGAAACGACCTCCTACATTCGGAACGGGGTTCTGTTGATCGGGAGGGGTACCACAAAACGGAGGAAACGGACCTCCTACGGTCGAAACAGGGGTCCTGTTGATCGCGCGGGGTGTGGCGTACCGCAAAACGGATGAAATGGACTTGTGTTGGAGCGCTACGGTCGAAACGGGGGTCCTGTTCATCGGGAGGGGTGTAGCGTACCGCAAAACGGGACTCCACGGGATACTGTTCATCTCCACCGTCGACCTCCTCCAGCCTCTACGGGCTACCGTCGACCTCCTCCAGCCTCCACGGGCTCCTGTTCATCCAGCCTCCACCGCTCGCTACTCCCCTGGCTACTGTTCAACCACCCCTCCACCGTCTACTGTTCATCCAGCCCTCCACACCACGGGTTCATGTTCAACCACCCCTCCATCGTCTACTGTTCTTCCAGCCCTCCACCACACCACGGGGTCCTGTTCATCCAGAGGCAACGCCACTGCTCACTATTCATCCACCCCCCTGTAACGCTCACTGTTCATCCCAGAGGCAGCATCGATCAGCTTTAGCAGCAGTAACGCTCACTGCTCGATAGGGTTCAGTTAACATCCATCGATCGATCGCTCGGGTTCAGTAACGCGTAGCCTGCAGTGCAATCGCTCGGGTTCAGTTAGAGCCCAACGCCTCGCTCGGGTTCAGTTAGAGCCAACGCCTCGCACACACGCGCGTACGTGTACGAGAGAAATGCGCATCGCTCGGCCCCCAACCTGGCACCGTAATCGGGAACTCCCTGAAATTTTCCTCCCCCTCGCTTCTACCACAGTTTTTTCCGTCATGGACGGCCCAAAGAATGTCATGCAGTTGCGTCTCCGTCCCGCCCTGGACGAAAAGCCCATTTTCTGTCATGATTTTTTGTCATAGAAGTAGGAGCCCACCACATCTATGATGATACCGGGTGAGGGAGTCCTGGATTAGGGGGTATCCGGACAGCCGGATTATATCCTTTGGCCGGACTGTTGGACTATGAAGATACAAGATTGAAGACTTCGTCCCGTGTCCGGATGGGACTCTCCTTGGCGTGGAAGGCAAGCTTGGCAATACGGATATGTAGATCTCCTTCCTTGTAACCGACTCTGTGTAACCCTAGCCCCCTCCAGTGTCTATATAAACCGGAGGGTTTTAGTCGGTAGGACAACATACAATCATACCATAGGCTAGCTTCTAGGGTTTAGCCTCTCTGATCTCGTGGTAGATCGACTCTTGTAGTACTCATATTATCAAGAACAATCAAGCAGGACGTAGGGTATTACCTCCATCAGGAGGGCCCGAGCCTGGGTAAACATTGTGTCCCCTGCCTCCTGTTACCATCCGCCTAGACGCATAGTTCGGGACCCCCTACCCGAGATCCGCCGGTTTTGACACCGACATTGGTGCTTTCATTGAGAGTTCCTCTATGTCGTCGTCGTTAGGCTGGATGGCTCCTTCAATCATCAATAGCGATGCAGTCCAGGGTGAGACTTTTCTCCCTGGATAGATCTTTGTATTCGGTGAGTTCGCACTGCGGGACAACTCGCTTGCCCATCTGGAGCAGATGGAGAGCTACGCCCCTCTCCATCAGGTCAGATCTGGAAACTTGAAATACACGGCCGACATCCACGGAGACTTGATCTTCGACGGATTCGAGCCCTTGCCGAGTGCGCCGCACGGTCATGATGAACATGATTTAGCTCTACCGTCGGACAGTGTTCGGGAGATCGCACCGGCGACCGCTCCGACCCTCAATTCGGAGCCAGTTGCGCCATCCATGGACGGGTGGATAGACCCCACCACGGAGGCCGCATTCTCAGCGGCTATCGAGCCGAGCATCGACCTTACCCTTCACGAGAGCCGTGATGCCAAACTGCCGGATTCTTCCCGGGCCACGGACTCCGAACCGCCTGCGCCCGTGCCTATCAGATCCAACTGGGCACCGATCATGGAGTTCACCTCCGCGGATATCTTTCAGCACTCGCCCTTTGGCGACATACTGAACTCATTAAGGTCTGTCTCCTTGTCAGGAGAGTCCTGGCCGAACTATGTCTGACAGGATTTGGATGCGGATGACGAAGAAATTCGCCGCCCACCCACCACCCACTTAGTAGCCACTGTCGACAATTTGACCGAAATGCTCGACTTCGACTCCGAAGATATCGACGGTATGGACGACGATTCAGGAGACGAATAGGAACCACTACCCACAGGGCACTGGACGCCCACTTCATCAGATGATGTATACATGGTGGACACACCCAAAGAAAACGACGACGAGGAACGGAAGGATGTAGCGAAGGATCGTTCCCTCGAGAAGCAGTCAAAGCAGCGGCGTAAGCGCCGCTCTAAATCCCGCTTTGGCAGAAACAGCGATCATATAGACCCAGCGATAGGGTTGGGTGAGCCAGCGGACGATAAACACAGCATTGAACCATCGTCCGACCACGGCAACACGGAGAATCAAACCAAACAACCCGACTCCGGCGAAGATAATAGTCTGGATGACATCACACCGGACAGGCACCTGGAGCAACAGAATACCCATCAAAGGCTTGTTGCCACTGCGAGGAGTCTGAAAAAGCAGAAGCAAGGGCTCAAGGCTGCACAAGACACACTCAGAATTAGATGGAGTGAAGTACTCAACACTGCAGCAAAGTACGGCGGTAGTCGCCACACAAAGAGCTACCCGAAGCGAAAGCTGCTACCTTAATTCGGTGAGGAGGCCTTGGATCCCCCGCAATCAAAAAAACAAAACAGCCATCCAGCGGATAGACGACCTCGTGGCCAACATAGAGCGGAAAACGACGCCGCACACAAGCCAGTACGCGATCCACGCCAGGGCTCGCATCAAAAGGACGGCGCAACCAGATCCATCTATGGGCCAAGCAAGCGCGCTCCAGCACGCAATGCAACACAACAAAAATCCGAACACCGCGGTACACCCAAATACAGGGGTGCCGCACACCCCCTATGTTTCATCGATGAGGTGCTGGACCATGAATTTCCAGAGGGATTCAAACCCGTAAACATAGAGGCGTATGACGAAACGACAGACCCTGGGGTCTAGATTGAGGACTACATCCTCCATATCCACATGGCTCGAGGAGAAGATCTCCACGCCATCAAGTACTTACCCCTCAAGCTCAAAGGGCCAGCTCGGCACTGGCTTAAAAGCCTCCCGAACACTCCATTGGAAGCTGGGAAAAGCTCGAAGACGCTTTTTGGGCAAATTTTCAAGGGACCCATGTCTGACCACCGGATGCAGACGATTTAAGTCATATAACTCAACAGCCCGGAGAGTCAGCCTGAAAGCTTTGAACAGGTTTCTCACTAAAGAACCAAATAGTCGACTGTCCGGACGCCGAAGCCTTAGTAGCTTTCAAGCACAGCGTTCGAGATAAATGGCCTGCCAGACACCTCGGCCAAGAAAAGCCGAGAACAATGCCAGCATTAACAAGCCTCATGACCCGCTTTTGCGCGGGCGAGGACAGCTGGTTAGCCCGATGCAGCACCAGCGACCCAAGTACATCCGAAGTCAGGGACGGAAACGGGAAGCCACGACGCAGCAAAAACAAGCACCGGAATAAAGAAGACAGCCCGAAGAGCACGGCGGTAAACGCCGGATTCAGAAGCTCTCGGCCAGGTCAGCAAAAGCTGCCTCCAAAGGTAACAGAGACGAACTGTCCAGCCTAAACAAGATTCTGGACAAAATATGTTAGATCCACAGCACCCCCGATAAACCTGCAAATCATACCCATAGAGAATGTTGGGTCTTCAAGCAGTCCGGCAAGCTCAACGCCGAACACAAGAGGAAGGATACACCAAGCAAAGCACTGGGGAACAGAAGAAATTCCCACCAAAAGTCAAAACAGTAAACGTCTTACACGTGATGAAGGGGAGAAACAAAGCGGCACTCCTAGAGACACATGCCCCAGGGCCTATGTGACGCCCGGATAATCGAGCTACAGTAAACCTCTGCTAATGGTGCCATGTCACCTCGGTTACTGTTGATAAACTCGAGTTAGTTCAAAACTGATTCAAATTCAAGTTTGAAATAAAGTCAAACACTACAAGTTTTCAACAGCTAAAACTATAATGTTCTCAATGTGGCAAATAAATCATAAGTAATTATGGTGGAGGATCCACATTATTATAAAATAATTAAAGGCACCAAAATAAATAAAACAATGACTGAAATAATAACTTAATTGTCTTTTTAATTAACAGAGAATACAAGGCACTTTACTTTTGTCCCAAACTTTTTGTGAGAACAACTGATTTTACAAATCTAATTGAGGGGTGGGTTTCACTTTTTCTAAAAACTATAAACTATTAAATAAGTAAAAGAAAACAGAAACAAGGAAATAAATAAAAGGAACGGTAAAACAAAAACAAAACATAGCTAAAAAACGAAGCAAGACCCCCCCTCCCCTGGGCCGTTCGGCCCAGCAGGGCACCAGGCCATTGGGCTGGCCCAGCCGCGCCCCTGCATAACCCCCCACACCGAACCCTAAACCGCTACCACCCACACCCCCACTCCTCTCATCCCCCCCCCCCCCGCTGGATCTGGATCAGGGCGACGCCCCCGACGACCACGCCCGCGTCCGCTGCCGCCCGAAGGCCTCCCCGTCGCCGGACCAGCACGCCGTCGCTGCTCGTCATCGTCGCCCGGAGCTCCTCCGCCTCGACCCTCCCCCCCCCCCCCCCCCGCCGGACCGCTTCATCCTCGTCTTCCCCTTGCCCCTCTCCCCCCGCGTGCCCGTCGCCGCCTGGACCGCGCCGGCGCCAGGAGCTCCCCCACCGGCCTGCTTCCCCGTCGCAAGTCGTCTCCGTCCTTCCCCCCCGACACCCGCTGCCCTAGACCCTACGTCTCCGGTGAGGCTACGGCCTCCGCGCCCCTCCTCTCTCTCCCCCTCGCTCGCTCATCGCGTCATCGGCGCACCGGCACGCCCGCGCCTCGCCCGCGCCCGCGCGGCCACAGCCGCAGTCCCGCCACAGCCGCTACGGTGGCCGCCGGCACTGCTGCCCCCACCTACCGCGGGCGTCGCCGCCGGCTGTGGCCCACGCTGGTCGCGCCCGCTCCGGCCCCGAACCGGCCTCGCCTTGCTATCGGGCAGGGGTGCGACTTCGCCCGCACCAGCCTGCCCGTATGCCCGTTAAGGGCCTTGGCCCTATGACAAGTGGGGCACACCCCCAGAACGTTTCTGTTAAAAAGAAAAAAAGATTAAATAAATAAGTAGATAAATAATGAAAATAATTAATTAATTAATTAACCAATCAATTAACCTAATTAATTCTGATTAAATTAACCTAATAAGATTAATTAACCTAATGATTAGTTAACCTAATTACCTACTGTTAATTAGCTAATTAATTAGTATGACAGTGGGGCCCACCCACTAATTAATTTTGATTAGATTAATTAAACTGTTTAATTAAAATGTGTCACTGACCAGTGGGACCCGCTGGTCAGGTTGACCAAGTCAACTCTGTTGACTGTTGATGCCAGCATGACATCATGCTGATATCATTAATTCATTTTCGAATTAATTAAATTCCAGAAATTAATAAAATCTTTAAAAAATCATATCTTTTAATCCGTAATTTGGATGAAAATACTTTATACATGAAAGTTGCTCAGAACGACGAGACGAATTCGAATACGCGGCCCGTTCGTCCGCCACACATCCCTAGCATAGCAAACATGCAACTTTTCCTCTCCGATTCATCTGTCCGAAAACGCGAAACACCGGGGATATTTTCCCGGGTGTTTTCCCCCTTCACCGGTATCACCTCATACTGCGTTAGAACATGTTTAGCTCTGCCTATTGTCCTGATATGCACTTGCTTGCTATGTATTTACTGTTTCTCCTCCCCTCTTCTCTTCGGTAGACCCTGTGACGATGCTGATGTCCCTGTGGTCGACTACGTCACCGACGACCCCTCTCTCTTGCCAGAGCAACCAGGCAAGCCCCCCCTTTGATCACCAGATATCGCCTACTCTTCTCTATACTGCTTGCATTAGAGTAGTGTAGCGTGATACTGCTTTCCGTTATTCCTATCCTGATGCATAGCTTGTCCTTGCTACTACTGTTGTTACCATTACCTGCTATCCTACTGCTTAGTATAGGATGCTAGTGTTCCATCAGTGGCCCTACACTCTTGTCCGTCTGCCATGCTATATTACTGGGCTGTGATCACTTCGGGAGGTGATCACGGGCATATACTATATACTTTACACAGTTACATTACCTATGGTACTGTTCGGAGTTGGGGGCTGAAGGGGCAGGTGGCTCCATCCCGGTAGAGGTGGGCCTGGGTTCCCGACGGCCCCCGATTGTTACTTTGAGGCGGAGCGACATGGCGGGTTGATACCACCTTGGAGAGAGGTGGGCCTGGCCCTGGTCGGCGTTCGCGGATACTTAACACGCTTAACGAGATCTGGGTATTTGATCTGAGTCTGGCCATTTGGTCTATACGCACTAACCATCTACGCGGGAGTAGTTATGGGTATCCCGGCGTCGTGGTATCAGTCGAAGCCTTCGTGACGTCAGCGACTGAGTGGCGCGCGCCGGATTGGAACGTAAGCCTGCTCTTGTATTAAGGGGGCTAGTTCTGCTTCCGGCCGCGTTCGCAATGTGCAGGTGTGATAAGGGCGATGGGCCCAGAACCCTGTGCGCTTAGGTTTAGACCGGCGTGCTGACCTCTCTGTTGTGCCTAGGTGGGGCTGCGACGTGTTGATCTTTCGCGGCCGGGCATGACCCCAAAAAGTGTGTCCGGCCAAATGGGATCAAGCGTGTTGGGGTATGTGGTGCACCCCTGCAGGGAAGTTAATCTATTCGAATAGCCGTGATCTTCGGTAACAGGACGACTTGGAGTTGTACCTTGACCTTATGACAACTAGAACCGGATACTTAATAAAACACACCCTTCCAAGTGCCAGATACAACCGGTGATCGCCCTCTCACAGGACGACGAGGGGAGGATCATCGGTTAGGTTTATGCTATGCGATGCTACTTGGAGGACTTCAGTCTACTCTCTTCTACATGCTGCAAGATGGAGGTGGCCAGAAGCGTAGTCTTCGACAGGATTAGCTATCCCCCTCTTATTCTGGCTTTCTGCAGTTCAGTCCATCGATATGGCCCTTTACACTTTTACCCATGCATATGTAGTGTAGCTCCTTGCTTGCGAGTACTTTGGATGAGTACTCACGGTTGTTTTCTCCCTCTTTTTCCCCCTATCCCTTCAACCTGGTTGTCGCAACCAGATGCTAGAGCCCAGGAGCCATACGCCACCGTCGACGACGACTCCTACTACACCGGAGGTGCCTACTACTACGTGCTGCTCGCTGACGACGATCAGGAGTAGTTTAGGAGGATCCCAGGCAGGAGGCCTGCGCCTCTTTCGATCTGTACCCCAGTTTGTGCTAGCCTTCTTAAGGCAAACTTGTTTAACTTATGTCTGTGCTCAGATTTTTTTGCTTCCGCTGACTCGTCTATGATCGAGCTCTTGTATTCGAGCCCTCGAGGCCCCTGGCTTGTAATATGATGCTTGTATGACTTATTTTATTTGTAGAGTTGTGTTGTGATATCTTCCCGTGAGTCCTTGATCTTGATCATACACATTTGCGTGCATGATTAGTGTACGGTCAAATCGGGGGCGTCACAAGTTGGTATCAGAGCCGACTGCCTGTAGGAATCCCCCTTCCACACTCCTTGGCCGAAGTTGAGTCTAGTCGATGAAAATTGTTTTACTAACTTGGCTGTGCGGCCCTTGGGCCCACGTCGCCATCGGGTGTTATTAGGATCTTTTACTTCTCAATCTTTACTCTGGGATTCTGAACTCTCTTCTATTCGGGTTAAACGATTTTTTTACTAAAATCTAACTTTAGGTTCTCGAAAATACTTTCTCTCGGAGAGCCCCTTCAGTCCAGATGATCACCGGCTGCACTAGAAGATTTTGAAGATACTCTCCGATATTCTCTCGAGACCTTGTGTCTGTTGCTTTTGCAATTCCCTTCCACCGAAATATCCCTATGGATAAATACTTACACCTGTCGTTCTTACTTTTATTCCCAGTTGATCTTGTTATTACAAGATAACCCAAAATTTTCTATAATGTTTCGAGTATACTTTATGCCCACTGCCTTGCAGTTCCTTGCCACCTGAATACCCCTGCAGATAATTCTCGCACTTATCGAGTATCCGCTCATCCCCCAGTTGTTCATGTGTTTCACAATGGTCATCGAAATACTATTCGATCCTCCAAAATCCTTAGTAGCGTATTGCTCTGCAATACTTGTCTGCTTGCATGATGGATGCTTTCCATATGTCTGGCAATATTCGTTAGTATCCTTAGACACCGTCATTTTGATACCTTTGATTCAACATGAGTGCGAATGCACGCAATCATCAGTTGATCCTTCTAAATTATCTTTCCGGCTCAGACATCATTTTAAACGTGAGCTGGTCCTCGGCCAATCAGATTGCCATTGATTGTACCCCTAAGTCTATTCAACTTGTCCGTCCTTGATCAGAGCGTTTGCTCCTGATCCCTTGATTTGAAAATCATAAATCCTTTGTTATTTAAACGTTGAATTATTCAGATGTTCTATAAAACGATGCATTTGCATTCTTTCTTCCTCTGATTGGGTATCGATACTCATATCAGCTCCATTGTGGATCACCATATCCACTGTTGGATTATTATCCGACAATGTCCTTCATAATTAATCACCTTGTGAGTTCTTTCTCTGATACATAATGCCTTTGGTAATTTGTATCCTCTCCTTTTGCCAACCATGCTCTGCTTTCGAGCTAGTAATATTTACTCTCAAAGCTTGAGGTATATGTATCCACGATACCCTGACGGGTTGAACCTATGCCTTCCTTAATTTGTGTGACCTCGAAAGTTATGCGGGTAATACCCTGCTGACGCTTCGTCAGATAACTTTTCAGCACTACAGCTTCGAAAAGGGGAGGTAAATGTAAGGTTATGCATTGAAGAAGTGGGAGTCGACCTTGAACTTTGTGTTCATGCCCATGGACACGATGTAGATCTTACCATTAAAGCTTCTCTTAAATTAATTACTCCCTTGGTATAAGTTCATATTATATCTGGGATCTGGCCTTTTACAATCGTGATTTCGACCATGTTCTCTTTTAGGTACCATTTCTCGTGCAAGTTTAAGCACTTGTCTTCTGCAGAGCAATACCCCAGTCCAACCTCTACTTTGATCTGCCGTCGAGTATTACCCCCCTGGTATCTCGAGGGTACCACGGGATACATAACTTCTTATGAGTTCTTCATCAACTAATATTCTTGCCGATTCCATTTTTCCAACGGGTTCTCAGTTGTTAGAACCCCTCAAGGACACCGACAACTGAATTGAGTCCGCACTATGATTCAACAACTCTTGGTAACCTTCATTACTTACGAGTCTGAACTCGATCTCGTCATTCCGAGCCTACTCGGCTATATCATTATCGTGCCAAATTTTAACTGTGCTACCTGGTCCTTCTTTCCGGAGCACAATTTCGACGATGGGCTAAGCTTACGTCGATCTTCCTTGTCTTATTGTTTCACCTCAAACAAAAAACTTGATTTCAAGTTTGTGTCGTACCCATGGTTCCAATAACCTTTCGCTTCATCATTCGTTTGACTTGATGTCATCGCCGACCGATTACATCTCCATGAAACCTCTCGACAGAAATTGTCATGATCATCATCAACATTTCGAGCTCCTCAAGGATATCAATTGAATTCCTGATGAGAAATACCATCCTTGCCCTCGATGATTTGTGTTATCATCGACCCCTCGACTGCCTTCCGTTCAACACAAACTTGTTCGTGTTTTGTGTTATACCTTGAGATCCTTGCTATCCAGCATTTGTTCTCCTTTACCTTGGAGTATTACCATCTTTTATGTCAAGAATGTTGTGATAATTTCACCACCTCTTAAGAATTCTTGGTATTGTGATACTTCTCACCATCACCATTCTTTCTTGGTCCTCGTGTTGATTCCAACCAGGGTACCAACAAGTGAACGGTGTTGTTTGGATTCTGCACTTCTAGCAACCCTATTGCTTTGAAGTTAATGGTCGGCCGTTCGTTCTTAGACTATTTATTATTGAATCACCATTCTGACATTGGTCGTGCAACCCAACCCATATTTTGGGCCCACCTATCAACCAATGTTTAATTGTGTATGTTTTCCGTGAGCATACTTCCTTATATCATTTGACCTGACAAATGTTATCTCCTTGTTCACTTAATTGTGGAAATCCATCTTTTGTTAATCTCGATGAATTGTCGCTGATTCCATCAGCCACCTCCTCATTCTATCCTTGATTTAATAATGAACTCCTGTTGCGGAACTCGCTTCCATAGTTCAATTCCCGAGAATCTTAAAATGTCATCTTGACAATTTGTGTTGCACTTTCTTCTTAGGTATCCTGAAATCTGAGTTATCCTAACACCATTCAGATCTGAATCTTGGTCAGATATGATGGTTGGAACATTTTTCAAGAGACATATCATTGGTCCTTATATGACCCGGTAAGGTGATGTCATGCCTAACCCACCTGACCGGAGGACCTAATGTTTTAGTTTCCTTTTTAGCAAGGTTAACCATTCCTCCATGAGGAAATGGAATGACTTTCTTTATAAATTGTTCCTGATGAATCCTTTGTATATCCAAAGCCCGACCTTTGTTTGAAGACCATGTCAGTGCTATCTCGAAGCATGTATGTGGTACTCCTATCATCGATAAGAACACTTGAAGCATAGAGCTAAATTTTCTTAATCAAATTATCCAAACATCGTTGTATGGGTAATGTCATGAAATTTCTCTCCCCTTTCCTAAAGGGTTTTCTACATTATATCCTGTCATGGATATCATGCTCTACTTGTCCTTGGGAAGGATACACCCCTGAAATATGTGTTTAAACACATTTTCCTTCCCATTGTTTTGTTTAGCCTTTCTAGTAATCTACTTAACTGAGCAGTGATAATTCCCTGCTTATGTAAACACCTCGATGTACAACTTTGTCGGTAAGACCCCGTTACTTTTGTTGATGACATTTCGGTAGCCACCGATGGACGAGAACTTTGCCTAATGGTCCGCCTCGTTCAACAAGCAGGAAAATGGTTCTCTTCGTCCCTCGCCCTTGGTATCGACATTGTTGCCAACATAACTGATAGGCTACCCTCTGACATGTCTGGCTATCATGACCGTGCAAGATATCAACGCTTTTCCTACTTTTAACCACATGGTGGGCCCATAACCCACATTTCCACAGGATCGAAACCTGACCCTCCTATACACCCCCGGTTTCCAAATTTAATTCCTCGCACTTGGCCTCGTATGTGATTCACGAGCCACCTTCCGAGAAATCATCAATTCTGGTATCAGACACAATACTTATTCCCATTTCTTTAAACCCCATTTCACGCCCTGTTTCAGGCATCAAGCGATTGCATGCCCGCTTGAAACTTCACATGATACCTCCTTACCTTGCTCTCGATATTTTCTTAAGTTTAAATTCGAGAGTTACTTCCGCCATCTTCCTCGATGTTATTGACCAGATAGTCGACCTTGCAAAGGTTCGTACTCCTGGAATGCCCACCCTTCATCCTTTCCGTAAGTACGATGAAGATCTCGAAGAAAGGATGTGTACTACATCATGATGACCTGAAGCAGAGAAATGAAGACATCAACATAATGGATCAACCGCTTCAAGGAGAGCAACCAAGACCGAGAAGATCCATTAGAATACCGTAACCAGAACTTTCCCCCCTTACTCCCCTCCTAAATCTCGGGACGAGATTTCTTGTAGTGGAGGAGATTTGTGACGCCCGGATAATCGAGCTACAGTAAACCTCTGCTAATGGTGCCATGTCACCTCGGTTACTGTTGATAAACTCGAGTTAGTTCAAAACTGATTCAAATTCAAGTTTGAAATAAAGTCAAACACTAAAAGTTTTCACAAGCTAAAACTATAATGTTCTCAATGTGGCAAATAAATCATAAGTAATTATGGTGGAGGATCCACATTATTATAAAATAATTAAAGGCACCAAAATAAATAAAACAATGACTGAAATAATAACTTAATTGTCTTTTTAATTAACAGAGAATACAAGGCACTTTACTTTTGTCCCAAACTTTTTGTGAGAACAACTGATTTTACAAATCTAATTGAGGGGTGGGTTTCACTTTTTCTAAAAACTATAAACTATTAAATAAGTAAAAGAAAACAGAAACAAGGAAATAAATAAAAGGAACGGTAAAACAAAAACAAAACATAGCTAAAAAACGAAGCAAGACCCCCCCCCCTCCCCTGGGCTGTTCGGCCCAGCAGGGCACCAGGCCATTGGGCTGGCCCAGCCGCGCCCCTGCATAACCCCCCACACTGAACCCTAAACCGCTACCACCCACACCCCCACTCCTCTCATCCCCCCCCCCGCTGGATCTGGATCGGGGCGACGCCCCCGACGACCACGCCCGCGTCCGCTGCCGCCCGAAGGCCTCCCCGTCGCCGGACCAGCACGCCGTCGCTGCTCGTCATTGTCGCCCGGAGCTCCTCCTCCTCGACCCTCCCCCCCCCCCCCCGCCGGACCGCTTCATCCTCGTCTTCCCCTCGCCCCTCTCCCCCTGCGTGCCCGTCGCCGCCTGGATCGCGCCGGCGCCAGGAGCTCCCCCACCGGCCTGCTTCCCCGTCGCAAGTCGTCTCCGTCCTTCCCCCCCGACACCCGCTGCCCTAGACCCTACGTCTCCGGTGAGGCTACGGCCTCCGCGCCCCTCCTCTCTCTCCCCCTCGCTCACTCACCGCGTCGTCCGCGCTCCGGCACGCCCGCGCCTCTCCGGCGCCCGCGCGGCCACAGCCGCAGTCCCGCCACTGCCCACTGCCCGCGCCCACGACCGCACGCCCGCGCCCCGCCCCACTTCTGTTGCTCGTCCGCCGAACCACCGCCGGAGGCACTCGCTGGCGCACCGGCACACGTGCCCCGCCTCTATCCCCGTTGGTCGCGGCCACGCTCGCCGGTGCCCGCTCTCGCGCGCTCTGTCCCAGGACTCCTCTCCGCTACGGTGGCCGCCGGCGCTGCTGCCCCCACCTACCGCGGCCGTCGCCGCCGGCTGTGGCCCGCGCTGGTCGCGCCCGCTCCGGCCCCGAACCGGCCTCGCCTTGCTATCGGGCAGGGGTGCGACTTCGCCCGCACCAGCCTGCCCGTATGCCCGTTAAGGGCTTTGGCCCTATGACAAGTGGGGCACACCCCCCAGAACGTTTCTGTTAAAAAGAAAAAAAAGAATTAAATAAATAAATAAATAAGTAGATAAATAATGAAAATAATTAATTAATTAATTAACCTAATTAATTCTGATTAAATTAACCAAATAAGATTAATTAACCTAATGATTAGTTAAACTAATTAACTACTGTTAAATAGCTAATTAATTAGTATGACAGTGGGGCCCACCCACTAATTAATTTTGATTAGATTAATTAAACTGTTTAATTAAAATGTGTCACTGACCAGTGGGACCCGCTAGTCAGGTTGACCAAGTCAACTCTATTGACTGCTGATGCCAGCATGACATCATGCTGATGTCATTAATTCATTTTCGAATTAATTAAATAATTAATTAAATTCCATAAATTAATAAAATCTTTAAAAAATCATATCTTTTAATCCGTAATTCGGATGAAAATACTTTATACATGAAAGTTGCTCAGAACGACGAGACGAATTCGAATACGCGGCCCGTTCGTCCGTGCCACATCCCTAGCATAGCAAATATGCAACTTTTCCTCTCCGATTCATCTGTCCGAAAACGCGAAACACCGGGGATATTTTCCCAGGTGTTTTCCCCCTTCACCGGTATCACCTCATACCGCGTTAGAACATGTTTAGCTCTGCCTATTGTCCTGATATGCACTTGCTTGCTATGTATTTACTGTTTCTCCCCCCCTCTTCTCTTCGGTAGACCCCGTGACGATGCTGATGTCCATGTGGTCGACTACGTCACCGACGACCCCTCTCTCTTGCCAGAGCAACCGGGCAAGCCCCCCCTTTGATCACCAGATATCGCCTACTCTTCTCTATACTGCTTGCATTAGAGTAGTGTAGCGTGATACTGCTTTCCGTTATTCCTATGCCTGTCCTTGCTACTACTGTTGTTACCATTACCTGCTATCCTACTGCTTAGTATAGGATGCTAGTGTTCCATCAGTGGCCCTACACTCTTGTCCGTCTGCCATGCTATATTACTGGGCCGTGATCACTTCGGGAGGTGATCACGGGCATATACTATATACTTTACACAGTTACATTACCTGTGATACTGTTCGGAGTTGGGGGCTGAAGGGGCAGGTGGCTCCATCCCGGTAGAGGTGGGCCTGGGTTCCCGACGGCCCCCGACTGTTACTTTGAGGTGGAGCGACAGGGCAGGTTGATACCACCTAGGAGAGAGGTGGGCCTGGCCCTGGTCGGCGTTCGCGGATATTTAACACGCTTAACGAGATCTGGGTATTTGATCTGAGTCTGGCCATTTGGTCTATACGCACTAACCATCTACGCGGGAGTAGTTATGGGTATCCCGGCGTCGTGGTATCAGTCGAAGCCTTCGTGGCGTCAGCGACTGAGTGGCGCGCGCCGGATTGGAATGTAAGCCTGCTCTTGTATTAAGGGGGCTAGTTCTGCTTCCGGCCGCGTTCGCAACGTGCAGGTGTGCTAAGGGCGATGGGCCCAGACCCCTGTGCGCTTAGGTTTAGACCGGCGTGCTGACCTCTCTGTTGTGCCTAGGTGGGGCTGCGACGTGTTGATCTTTCGCGGCCGGGCATGACCCCAAAAAGTGTGTCCGGCCAAATGGGATCAAGCGTGTTGGGGTATGTGGTGCACCCCTGCAGGGAAGTTAATCTATTCGAATAGCCGTGATCTTCGGTAACAGGACGACTTGGAGTTGTACCTTGACCTTATGACAACTAGAACCGGATACTTAATAAAACACACCCTTCCAAGTGCCAGATACAACCGGTGATCGCTCTCTCACAGGACGACGAGGGGAGGATCATCGGTTAGGTTTATGCTATGCGATGCTACTTGGAGGACTTCAGTCTACTCTCTTCTACATGCTGCAAGATGGAGGTGGCCAGAAGCGTAGTCTTCGACAGGATTAGCTATCCCCCTCTTATTCTGGCTTTCTGCAGTTCAGTCCATCGATATGGCCCTTTACACTTTTACCCATGCATATGTAGTGTAGCTCCTTGCTTGCGAGTACTTTGGATGAGTACTCACGGTTGCTTTCTCCCTCTTTTTCCCCCTATCCCTTCTACCTGGTTGTCGCAACCAGATGCTGGAGCCCAGGAGCCAGACGCCACCGTCGACGACGACTCCTACTACACCGGAGGTGCCTACTACTACGTGCTGCTCGCTGACGACGATCAGGAGTAGTTTAGGAGGATCCCGCCTCTTTCGATCTGTACCCCAGTTTGTGCTAGCCTTCTTAAGGCAAACTTGTTTAACTTATGTCTGTGCTCAGATTTTGTTGCTTCCGCTGACTCGTCTATGATCGAGCTCTTGTATTCGAGCCCTCGAGGCCCCTGGCTTGTAATATGATGCTTGTATGACTTATTTTATTTGTAGAGTTGTGTTGTGATATCTTCCCGTGAGTCCTTGATCTTGATCGTACACATTTGCGTGCATGATTAGTGTACGGTCAAATCGGGGGCGTCACAGCCTATCACCGCAGAGTTCTCCCACTGGTCGTCCTAACCGATCACCTTTGATCATCGAGATTACTCGGCAAGTATCCGGCATGCAAGATGGGCTGCCTTGGTGTTAGACCCGATAATTGAAGGATACCACTTCACACGAGTCCTGATGGACGGCGGCAGTAGTTTAAACCTGACATATCCGGACACAGTCTGCAAGATGGGGATAGACCCAACAAAAATCAGCCATAGCAATACTACCTTTAAAGGAGTAACGCTAGGCCCAGAAGCCCATTGCACGGGCTCCCGGCTACTAGAGGTTATATTCGGCTTTCCCGATAACTTCCGGAGCAAAAAGTTAACCTTCCACATCGCTCCGTTCCAAAGTGGCTATCAAGCACTACTCGGACATGAAGCTTTCGCTCGCTTTAACGCAATACCGCATTACGCTTCTCTCATGCTTAAGATGCCCGGTCCACGTGGCATCATTACAGTAAATGGAAATATTGAGCTCTCCTTGCACGCGGAAGACCGTGCGGCTGCCTTGGCAGGTGCACACTAGACGGCCTCACCAACTAGAGCATCTCACAGGTCGTCAAGACTACGGACATGGTTAGACGAGTCCGGTGTAGCTATATATAATTGACACAGGTTTGATGGCCATACCCCTATAACAATACAAGGGCCTCAACGCGTGTAAACAAGAGACAATTAGGCTCAACTTTACTCATCTTGAACTGTACACGGTTCATTTAGTATAACCTACCTTTTTGCACGACAACTTTTCAACTAAGTTCCTCTCTTTTACACATGACCATCGTGCTACACCCGTCCAGGATATGGCACAACGGAGACACAGGCGCAGACGTGCAGCAGGGACCCGTTCCAAGGATTCTTTTTAGATTAAGACCCTTCGTAAACCTTTTTTATTGTCTCTTGTTGATACGCATCCCCCGGATTCTCAGTACAATTTAGAAGGATGCTGACGTGGCATGTGGCCACGTCAGAATATTGCACGTACCTGAACACCAGGGGCTTATTACAAAGGGCACTGTTTAGCCCGGTTTACACCATAAAGACCGAATACCTTAGGGAGTGTTTAGCGTCGTGAGTTTGGCCTTATATGCATCAGCTCCGAATCATGTCTTTGGTCAAATATTGGGTTTGCTCGGCTCCTGTGTTTTGCTGCCTTACATCCCGCTCTATCGGCCAAGGCGACACCAGGAGAACTACTGCGATTGTGCCCTGGTTCAAACGAACGAGCACCTGAGTAGAGAAAGCCGAAAACTGACTGTCGTGATATAGCGTGAGACTGGTCAACCACTTGATGACCTAGCAGAATCTTCGGGATTCCTCTGCCTTAATGATACGTCTCCAACGTATCTATAATTTTTGATTGCTCCATGCTATATTATCTACTGTTTTGGACTATATTGGGCTTTATTTTCCACTTTTAAATTATTTTTGGGACTAACCTATTAACTGGAGGCCCAGCCCAGAATTGTTCTTTTTTGCCTATTTCAGTGTTTCGAAGAAACGGAATATCAAACGGAGTCCGAACGGAATGAAACCTTCGGGAACGTGATTTTCTCACCGAATATGACCCAGGAGACTTGGACCCTACGCCAAGGAAGCTTCAAGGTGGGCACGAGGTAGGGGGGCGCGCCCTATACCCCCAGGCGCGCACCCACCCTCGTGGGCCCACCGAAGCTCCACTGACGTACTTATTCCTCCTATATATACCTACGTACCCCCAAACGAACAGAAACGGAGCCAAAAACCTAATTCCACCGCCGCAACTTTCTCTAACGGAGCTCACGAGATTTCTATTGAGTTTTGTGTTGTGAAGTTTTCAAGTTTTGGGTGAATTCTTTTGATGGATTATGGAACAAGGAGTGGCAAGAGCCTAATCTTGGGGATGCCCATGGCACCCCCAAGATAATCCAAGGACACCAAAAAGTCAAAGCTTGGGGATCCCCGGAAGGCATCCCCTCTTTCGTCTACTTCCATCGGTAATTTACTTGGAGCTATATTTTTATTCACCAACATGATATGTGTTTTGCTTGGAGCGTCTTGTATTATTTGTGTCTTTGTTTGCTAGTGTGCCACAATCATCCTTGCTATACACACCTTTTGAGAGAGCCATACATGAATTAGAATTTGATAGAATACTCTATGTGCTTCACTTATATCTTTTGAGCTATGTAGTTTTGCTCTATGTGCTTCACTTATATCTTTTGAGCGTTATAATTTTGCTCTATGTGCTTCACTTAGATCTTTAGAGCATGGTGGTGGATTTTTTTTAAAGAAACTATTGATCTCTCATGCTTCACTTAAATTATTTTGAGAGTCTTAATAGCATGGTAATTTTCTTAATAATAACATTCTTGGTATTCATGATTTGTGAAACTTTCTTTTGAGTGCGTTGAATACTAAGAAAAGTTGGATGCTTGATAATTGTTTTGAGATATGGAGGTAGTAATATCAGAGGCATGCTAGTAGAGTAATTGTGAATTTGAGAAGTGTTTGAGTTAAAGCTTGCAAGTCCCGTAGCATGCACGTATGGTAAACGTTATGCAACAAATTTGAAACATGAGGTGTTATTTGATTGTCCTCTTACGAGTGGCGGTCGGGGACGAGCGATGGTCTTTTCCTACCAATCTATCCCCCTAGGAGCATGCGCGTAATGCTTTCGTTTTTGATGGCTTGTAGATTTTTGCAATAAGTATATGAGTTCTTTATGACTAATGTTGAGTCCATGGATTATACGCACTCTCACCCTTCCATCATTGCTAGCCTCTACGGTACCGTGCATTGCCCTTTCTCACATCTAGAGTTGGTGTAAACTTCGCCGGTGCATCCAAATCCCGTGATATGATACACTATTTCACACATAAACCTCCTTATATCTTCCTTAAAACAGCCACCATACCTACCTATTATGGCATTTCCATAGCCATTCCGAGATATATTGCCATGCAACTTTCCACCATCTAGTTTATCATGACACATTCGTCATTGTAATATTGCTAGCATAATCATGAAGTTGACATAGTATTTTTGGCAAAGCCACCATTCATAATTCTTTCATACTTGTCACTCTTGATTCATTGCATATCCTGGTACACCGCCGGAGGCATCCATATAGAGTCATACTTTGTTCTAGTATCGAGTTGTAATCATTGAGTTGTAAATAAATAGAAGTGTGATGATCATCATTCAATAGAGAATTGTCCTAAAAAAGAGGAATACAAAAGAAAAAAAGAAGGCCCCCCAAAAAAAGGGGGCAATGCTAATATTCATACCACAATTAAGAAGATTTGCATTGAAATTATGCCAAGTAGTACTCCGCATCAAAAATTCTCTTTTTATCATTTACCTACTCGAGGACGAGCAGGAATTAAGCTTGGGGATGTCTGATACGTCTCCAACGTATCTATAATTTTTGATTGCTCCATGCTATATTATCTACTGTTTTGGACTATATTGGGCTTCATTTTCCACTTTTATATTATTTTTGGGACTAACCTATTAACCGGAGGCCCAGCCCAGAATTGATGTTTTTGCCTATTTCAGTGTTTCGAAGAAACGGAATATCAGTTCCAAACGGAATGAAACCTTCGGGAACGTGATTTTCTCACCGAATATGACCCAGGAGACTTGGACCCTACGCCAAGGAAGCTTCGAGGTGGGCACGAGGTAGGGGGCACGCCCTATACCCCCAGGCGCGCCCCCACCCTCGTGGGGCCACCGAAGCTCCACCGACGTACTTCTTCCTCCTATATATACCTACGTACCCCCAAATGAACAGAAAAAGAGCCAAAAACCTAATTCCACCGCCGCAACTTTCTGTATCCACGAGATCCCATCTTGGGGCCTGTTCCGGAGCTCCGCCGGAGAGGGCCGTCATCATGGAGGGCTTCTACATCATCATAGCCTCTCCGATGAAGTGTGAGTAGTTTACCTCAGACCTTCGGGTCCATAGTTAGTAGCTAGATGGCTTATTCTCTCTTTTTGGATCTCAATACAAAGTTCTCCCCATCTCTCATGGAGATATATTCGATGTAATCTTCTTCTTTTTGCGGTGTGTTTGTTGAGACCGATGAATTGTGGGTTTATGATCAAGTCTATCTATGAATAATATTTGAATCTTCTCTGAATTTTTTTATGTATGATTGGTTATCTTTGCAAGTCTCTTCGAATTATCAGTTTGGTTTGGCCTACTAGATTGGTTTTTCTTGCCATGGGAGAAGTGCTTAGCTTTGGGTTCGATCTTGCGGTGTCCTTTCCCAATGACAGAAGGGGCAGCAAGGCACGTATTGTATTATTGCCATCGAGGATAACAAGATGGGGTTTATTTCATATTTCATGAATTTATCTCTCTACATCATGTCATCTTGCTTAAAGCATTACTCTGTTTTTAACTTAATACTCTAGATGCATGCTGGATAGCGGTCGATGAGTGGAGTAATAGTAGTAGATGCAGAATCGTTTCGGTCTACTTGTCACGGACGTGATGCCTATATACATGATCATGCCTAGATATTCTCATAACTATGCTCAATTCTGTCAATTCCTCAACAGTAATTTGTTCACCCACCGTAGAATACTTATGCTCTTGAGAGAAGCCACTAGTGAAACCTATGGCCCCCGGGTCTATTCTCATCATATCAATCTCCATCACTTTAATCTTTCTTTGCCTTTTACTTTTCACTTTGCATCTCTATACCAAAAATACTATCTATCAGATCTCACTCTCGTAAGTGACCGTGAAGGGATTGACAACCCCTAATCACGTTGGTTGCGAGTAGCTATCGTTTTGTGCAGGTACAAGGGACTTGAGCGTGGCCTCCTACTGGATTGATACCTTGGTTCTCAAAAACTGAGGGAAATACTTACGCTACTCTGCTGCATCATCCTCTCCTCTTCGGGGAAAACCAACACAAGCTCAAGAGGTAGCAAGAAGAATTTCTGGCGCCGTTACCGGGGAGTCTATGCAAAAAGTTAACATACCAAGTACCCATCACAATCCCTATCTCTCGCATTACATTAGTTGCCATTTGCCTCTCGTTTTCCTCTCCCCCACTTCACCCTTGTCGTTTTATTCACCCTCTCTTTCTCCTTCTCCTTCTCCTCCTCCTTTCTCCGTTTGCCTTTTTCTTGCTTGCCTTGTCGTCATGGATAATCTTATCTCTTCTCCGTTATCTCCCGAGAATGAAGTCCTAAATTTTAAACAAAGGGAGGGAGAAAATCTGAAAGACGCTTGGTATAGAATTTGCAATGCTCAAAATAGATCTACCAGGAAGCAATCTACTTCAGTTCTTCTTCACAATTTTTATGTAGGTGCTAGTCCTTGGTATAGATATATCCTTGATACCATTACCGGGGAGAATTTCTTGGGTAGCCACACTTTTGATTCTTATAATGCTATGATAGATTTATTTGACTCACCACCTCTTTTGGTTAAAGGAACAATGTTAACTTTGGAGCATGTTATGCAAAGGCTTGAAATTATTGAAAAAAAAGTTGCTACCGTTGAATCAATTGAAAATCTAGATAAAAAGATCCATAATCAAATTACCCAATATGGATCTAAGGTAGGAATGACTTTGAAAAATATTAAGGAAAAGGAACCCATGGTTAATGAGAAAATAAATCTAGATTCCACTAGAATCGATAAACTTGAGGGTATCATTACCAACTTAGGAACCGCTTTTTCTTCCGTAAAGAATACTCCTAGTCCTCCCACTAAAATTACAAAGCTTATGTATGTTCCTAAGAATAAGGGTGAATCATCTAGTAAGGAAACTGCGGATCTTAAATCTATAAGCATTCATCCCGATATTTTTGCTTTCATTAAGGAACCTTATGCTACGAATGAATTTTTTGATCTTGTGCCTAAAAGTTTGATAATTACTAGAAAGGAAGAAATTTCTTAGAAATATAGATGCCTCATTGAAGAATTGCCTACCAAAGATGGCAATACCTAGATCTATCCTTGCTTTTGTGCCTAGCTAGGGGCGTTAAACGATAGCGCTTGTTGGGAGGCAACCCAATTTCATTTTTAGTTTTTTGTGTTTTTCTTCTGTTAGGGAATAAATAACCCATCTACCTTATGTTTGGATGTGGTTTTGTGTTTTAATTAGTGTTTGTGCCAAGTTAGACCTATTGGATCTTCTTGGATGATAGTTATTTGATCTTGCTGTAATTTCCAGAAACTTTGCGTTCAGTGCCCGAATTATTAAGAATCATCAGAATTTGATAAAATACTGATTCCAATTGGTGCTGATCAATAAACAAATTGTCTAGGTCGTCCAATTTTGGTAGATTGTTTGGAGTTCCAGAAGTTTGCGTTAGTTACAGATTACTACAGACTGTTCTGTTTTTGACAGATTCTGTTTTTGTGTGTTATTTGCTTATTTTGATGAATCTATGGCTAGTAAAATAGTTTATAATCCATAGAGAAGTTGGAATACAGTAGGTTTAACACCAATGTAAATAAAGAATGTGTTCATTACAGTACCTTGAAGTGGTCTTTTGTTTTCTTTCTCTAACGGAGCTCACGAGATTTCTATTGAGTTTTGTGTTGTGAAGTTTTCAAGTTTTGGGTGAATTCTTTTGATGGATTATGAAACAAGGAGTGGCAAGAGCCTAAGCTTGGGGATGCCCATGGCACCCCCAAGATAATCCAAGGACACCAAAAATTCAAAGCTTGGGGATGCCCCGGAAGGCATCCCCTCTTTCGTCTACTTCCATCGGTAATTTACTTGGAGCTATATTTTTATTCACCAACATGATATGTGTTTTGCTTGGAGCGTCTTGTATTATTTGTGTCTTTGTTTGCTAGTGTGCCACAATCATCCTTTCTGTACACACCTTTTGAGAGAGCCATACATGAATTAGAATTTGATAGAATACTCTATGTGCTTCACTTATATCTTTTGAGCTATGTAGTTTTGCTCTATGTGCTTCACTTATATCTTTTGAGCGTTATAATTTTGCTCTATGTGCTTCACTTAGATCTTTAGAGCATGGTGGTGGATTTGTTTTAAAGAAACTATTGATCTCTCATGCTTCACTTAAATTATTTTGAGAGTCTTAATAGCATGGTAATTTTCTTAATAATAACATGCTTGGTATTCAAGATTTGTGAAACTTTCTTTTGAGTGCGTTGAATACTAAGAAAAGTTGGATGCTTGATAATTGTTTTGAGATATGGAGGTAGTAATATCAGAGGCATGCTAGTAGAGTAATTGTGAATTTGAGAAGTGTTTGAGTTAAAGTTTGCAAGTCCCGTAGCATGCACGTATGGTAAACGTTATGCAACAAATTTGAAACATGAGGTGTTATTTGATTGTCCTCCTTACGAGTGGCGGTCGGGGACGAGCGATGGTCTTTTCCTACCAATCTATCCCCCTAGGAGCATGCGCGTAATGCTTTCGTTTTTGATGGCTTGTAGATTTTTGCAATAAGTATATGAGTTCTTTATGACTAATGTTGAGTCCATGGATTATACGCACTCTCACCCTTCCATCATTGCTAGCCTCTACGGTACCGTGCATTGCCCTTTCTCACATCGAGAGTTGGTGTAAACTTCGCCGGTGCATCCAAATCCCGTGATATGATACGCTATTTCACACATAAACCTCCTTATATCTTCCTTAAAACAGCCACCATACCTACCTATTATGGCATTTCCATAGCCATTCCGAGATATACTGACATGCAACTTTCCACCATCCAGTTTGTCATGACACATTCATCATTGTAATATTGCTAGCATAATCATGAAGTTGACATAGTATTTTTGGCAAAGCCACCGTTCATAATTCTTTCATACTTGTCACTCTTGATTCATTGCATATCCTGGTACACCGCCGGAGGCATCCATATAGGGTCATACTTTGTTCTAGTATCGAGTTGTAATCATTGAGTTGTAAATAAATAGAAGTGTGATGATCATCATTCAATAGAGAATTGTCCTAAAAAAGATAAATACAAAAGAAAAAAAGAAGGCCCCCCAAAAAAAGGGGGCAATGCTACTATCCTTTTTTTCCACACTTGTGCTTCAAAATCTTCATGATAGAGAGTCTCGTGTTTTGTCACTTTCATATACTAGTGGGGGTTTTTCATTATAGAACTTGGCTTGTATATTCCAACAATGGGCCTCCTCAAGTGCCCTAAGTCTTCATGAGCAAGCAAGTTGGATGCACACCCACTTAGTTTCTTTTGTTGAGCTTTCATACATTTATAGCTCTAGTGCATCCGTTGCATGGCAATCCCTACTCCTTGCATTAACATCAATCGATGGGCATCTCCATAGCCCATTGATTAGCCTCGTTGATGTGAGACTTTCTCCTTTTTGTCTTCTTCACATAACCCCCATCATTATATTCTATTCCACCCATAGTGCTATATCCATGGCTCACGCTCATGTATTGCGTGAAAGTTTATGAGTTTGAAATTATTAAGGTATGAAACAATTGCTTGGCTTATCATCGGGGTTGTGCATGATGAGAGCATTCTTGTGTGACGAAAATGGAGCATGACTAAACTATATGATTTTGTAGGGATGAACTTTCTTTGGCCATGTTACTTTGAGAAAACATAATTGCTTTGTCGGTTTGCTTGAAGTATTATTATTCTCTATGTCAATATGAACTTTTGTCTTGAATCTTTGTAATATGAATATTCATACCACAATTAAGAAGATTTGCATTGAAATTATGCCAAGTAGTACTCCGCATCAAAAATTCTCTTTTTATCATTTACCTACTCGAGGACGAGCAGGAATTAAGCTTGGGGATGTCTGATACGTCTCCAACGTATCTATAATTTTTGATTGCTCCATGCTATATTATCTACTGTTTTGGACTATATTGGGCTTTATTTTCCACTTTTATATTATTTTTGGGACTAACCTATTAACCGGAGGCCCAGCCCAGAATTGATGTTTTTTGCCTATTTCAGTGTTTCGAAGAAACGGAATATCAAACGGGTTCCAAACGGAATGAAACCTTCGAGAACATGATTTTCTCACCGAATATGACCCAGGAGACTTGGACCCTACGCCAAGGAAGCTTCGAGGTGGGCACGAGGTAGGGGGCACGCCCTATACCCCCAGGCGCGCCCCCACCCTCGTGGGCCCACCGAAGCTCCACCGACATACTTCTTCCTCCTATATATACCTACATACCCCCAAACGAACCGAAAAAGAGCCAAAAACCTAATTCCACCACCGCAACTTTCTGTATCCACGAGATCCCATCTTGGGGCCTGTTCCGGAGCTACGCCGGAGAAGGCCATCATCATGGAGGGCTTCTACATCATCATAGCCTCTCCGATGAAGTGTGAGTAGTTTACCTCAGACCTTCGGGTCCATAGTTAGTAGCTAGATGGCTTCTTCTCTCTTTTTGGATCTCAATACAAAGTTCTCCCCATCTCTCGTGGAGATATATTCGATGTAATCTTCTTGTTTTTGCGGTGTGTTTGTTGAGACCGATGAATTGTGGGTTTATGATCAAGTCTATCTATGAATAATATTTGAATCTTCTCTGAATTCTTTTATGTATGATTGGTTATCTTTGCAAGTCTCTTCGAATTATCAGTTTGGTTTGGCCTACTAGATTGGTTTTTCTTGCCATGGGAGAAGTGCTTAGCTTTGGGTTCGATCTTGCGGTGTCCTTTCCCAGTGACAGAAGGGGCAGCAAGGCACGTATTGTATTATTGCCATCGAGGATAACAAGATGGGGTTTATTTCATATTGCATGAATTTATCTCTCTACATCATGTCATCTTGCTTAAAGCGTTACTATGTTTTTAACTTAATACTCTAGATGCATGCTGGATAGCGGTCGATGAGTGGAGTAATAGTAGTAGATGCAGAATCGTTTCGGTCTACTTGTCACGGACGTGATGCCTATATACATGATCATGCCTAGATATTCTCATAACTATGCTCAATTCTGTCAATTCCTCAACAGTAATGTGTTCACCCACCGTAGAATACTTATGCTCTTGAGGGAAGCCACTAGTGAAACCTATGGCCCCCGGGTCTATTCTCATCATATCAATCTCCATCACTTTAATCTTGCTTTGCTTTTTACTTTGCCTTTTACTTTTCACTTTGCATCTCTATACCAAAAATACTATCTATCAGATCTCACTCTCGTAAGTGACCGTGAAGGGATTGACAACCCCTAATCGCGTTGGTTGCGAGTAGCTATCGTTTTGTGCAGGTACAAGGGACTTGCGCGTGGCCTCCTACTGGATTGATACCTTGGTTCTCAAAAACTGAGGGAAATACTTACGCTACTCTGCTGCATCATCCTCTTCTCTTCGGGGAAAACCAATGCAAGCTCAAGAGGTAGCATTTAACGAAGGGCCGTTTCCCGGCCAGGCATGTACGCGCCCCAAATTCGGATGAGCGTGGAGCCACCAGGGGCTATATAGTAGCCCCACTGTCAAACTTCTCTGGCTAAGTGAAAGTGTTAAAGCATTATAGTCCGATTGCCTAGTTCTCTGCGCTATCACCTCCTTAATGGACCAAGACGTTGGATCATGTGTGAACATGCGTCTTCTGGGAACACCCCCGCATTATATGCGTGGGGGCTGAAGCCAACGACTGCCATCTTTCAGGTTATATACATATCTATCTATACCTATATTAATTCTTGACTCCCTAGAAATTCCCACGTAAATTAGATTTTACGAGCCGTTAATCTGGTGGGGCCGAATTATTACGGTGTAGATCGATTCACGAATTCCATTGTAAAAAAACTTAATTTTAAAGAACTTCTATCCCAATCTTCCCTGGAGCACGCTCCACCATCGTTATTCAAGCTGGTCCACGTATGTCAACAAGCCAACGCGGGCTCTAGCCATCAACACGCTGCTGCTACTTCTATGCTATGTAGTGGATACACCATCGGCCATGTCGGCTCCTGCTAGTGCTATGGCGTGCATGGTTGGTCAAACACTACCACTAATTGCACTGCCATGTTGGTGCAAACAATCTCTGTAATATAATTTGTTTAGTACATACATGCAGACGGCAGCTGCGATGAGCAAGGAAATACCAGATCACCGACACACTGCTAATCAATCGTGGTTAGAGTCCTATCTTTATCTATTAATAAAGCGCCTATTGCTTCTGGTCGTACGTCATGAGTATTTTTACATAAAAGTCCCTCTGTTTCTAGGAATTCAGCTCGCACTCCCGTCATAAGTCAGCCCCAAACCGGTACAAAGGACACAAAAGAAAAAAAAACAGCGCCCCGCACGACCTTGCCTCCTCGATCCCATCTTGACCTCCATCCCGCTGTCTCCTTCCCCGCGCCGTCTGCCTGACACCGCGTCAAACGGGAGCGCGTCACTCTCTAGATGGCGGCGATGATGGAGGGCACCGCCCAGCTCCTGATCGGCGGATTCGTCGGCTCCTCGCTCCTTGGGGCCAGCCCCTCCCCCGTGCCGGATCGCGCATCGGCTTGGAGGCCCCTTGGGGATGCCGCCGGTGCGGGAGTCCTGCACGGCCGTGCGGGCTGGGAACCGAGCGGTGACGTTTAACAGGGAGCTAGAGCGGCCTCACCCACCCACATCAGCGGCGCAGAAAAACAAGATTCCGACGAAGAAGCGGCGACCGGCGAGAGAGCGATCGAGGAAGGATGCCGTCTGCGCGGCCGGCGGTCCTGCTGGTCGCGGCCGTGTGGGTGCTCCTGTCGGCCGGCCGTGCTGGCTGACGGCAACGGCACGGCGTGCCTGTGCACGGGCACGCGGTGTGTGCCGCCCTGCCCTGTCCCGGGGACGCTGCTACCGACGACGTCGCCCATGCAGTTCCCCTTCTGCCCGCAGCAGCTGCAGGCGACCGGGCCCTTCCCGTGGGAGCAGCAGTCGCCGGCGGCGACGAGGACGGGGTTCCCTCAGGACACAGGGTTCCTTGCGGCGGCAGTGGCGAGCCCGGCAGGACGACAGCTGTGACGGTGGCCACCGTGTGCTCTACTTTCTTGCTGCTCGCCCACCTCTATAGACCAGTAGATTCAGGTCAGGCTGCAGGGTGGTCAGAAGATGCTCAACTTATATATAGGCCTCCGATTCACTTCATATATGTAGGCCATGGATGGATGAACAATCTAAAATTTTGGTTCCTCCTCCTTTTTCACTCTTCTTGTGAGAATGGCAAGTTTTTGATTCATTGCAACTGAATGCTGGGGCACTGCTAGATCTAATATACTAACACACATGGAGTATTAGTACCATTTGGATCTGTGTATGATTGGTGCTTTATGAGATGTTGAGATGCATGGTCTCGAACGTGCATATATTCTTTCTTGACCTAGATTATAAGCAGTTGGGCCACGGTGAGAGCCTCGATTCGCTCCCTCGTCACCGCCGCCCCATCTACCATTATTGGCCTAGATTAGAATTTGTCCTTGTTGATTCGTCGTGGCCTGATTTCTTATGTTTCTCTCTTGTTGATGCAAACTTGCTCTGCTTGACTCTATTTTGGCCTCAAGGCGCTGGCCTTTTCCTGTGTTAGCATGTGTGTGTGTGTCTCATAGGTCTTGAAAGCATGTAGTATGTTGCTTGATTCATATGATTCTTCGGTGACAGCAAGTTTTTCATGGAGCACCTTTTCGTGCTGATGTTGGCTTCTGATGTTTGCTGTTGTACTTCTGCTACCAGAGATAATGCGGGGGTCCTCCTTGCTTAAGCACCAGCATGGTGGGGACTTTCAGAGGTTGCCGCCGATGGCGAGTCCAAACCAGATGCATCATCATCCGCCGCCCCCAATGCCTAATTTCTGTGGAAATGGTTTTGGCCCGTGGAATCACGGTGTGCATCCAGAGGTAATTACGTTAGTTATCTGACATGAGGATGGCATGTTCACTCATCCATCATATCTAATCGCATCCGCTGGTCATTAATCTTTAAGAGAACAGAGAATGGTACACAAGATCCTCTCTTGGTGGTTTGAAGGTTGCATCCTACTTTTTGCATCTTAATTGCATACTTGTGTATCATTCCATTTAATGATAGTATGGACGCGATAAGTTGCATCCTCTCCATCACATGTGATCGCATGGTATTTAATGATACTATATGTTCATTCCTTATGTTTTCTGGTAATTAAACCGGCAATCCCTTTTTAAGTGGTTATCTCGGAAAACGTTTCGTTTTTTCCCAAAACAATCCTTCCTTACTCGGCTAATCAGAGATAAGGTTTCGTGTTTTTTGTAGGGGGCGCCTGCGTTGAAGCCATAGACCACGGTAGCGCAGGCTTGCGGGGGGCGGCGGCCATGGCGGGGAGGCGGCGTTGCGCTCGAGCGCTACATCAGGCGGCGGCAGCGAGGCGGGAGGTGCGTGCGGAGAATGCATCAAATGTTTGATGAATTGCTTGAAGAAAATGCATCTGGTCCTTTCTTGCATGCTTCAAGTCTTCAACCAGGTAAAATAAATCCTGGTATTGTTTTCTTCTTGCATAACTTATCTAATCTCCCAACAGATTTGGTGGGTTGGTGTGGTTGTTAGTCTTAGTTTTAGCCGTGGCTATGAAATTTTGTTGAGAAGTAGGCAAACATAGAAGTTGTTGTTTGTTGAATGAATTTGCACATGTATCTCTTTTATTCCTACAACAGTTAGTCAGCAAGATCTTTCGCACTGGTGTGATACTATTTTTTCTACCCAAGCTCTAATAATTTTAGTGCCAAGAAAAATTGATGCATCTGAACTATGACACATCTCTCTATTATGAAACTGTGGTTGTATTGTTTGTCATCTGAAAACCACACTCAAGTATACATTATGGGACATAATGCCGAGAAAATAATCACCAGGCATGGATATCACTCTTGACCACATAGTACAACATTGCATAATTTTCTGGTTTTCTGAAGGTACCATTC
Organism: Triticum urartu; assembly: GCF_056163025.1. Classification (NCBI taxonomy): domain Eukaryota; kingdom Viridiplantae; phylum Streptophyta; class Magnoliopsida; order Poales; family Poaceae; genus Triticum; species Triticum urartu. The sequence goes on from NC_141879.1 coordinate 657,173,503, forward strand.
AGTATTATTTTTTGTCATACAAAGATAGAACAAAGGCCACAAGAGCTGATTTTGTGCACCTTGCTGCATGGGCACCCACTTGATTAAGATATTAGAAGTGTGAGCTTTTAGAATTTCAAAATAACAAGTCAGATTCTCATTATTAACCTGTGTTCACATTCTAATGTTTTCTGACTCTAACAGATTGTCTTTGAGAATAATTTGATGAACCACCATGTCGCCCTTCAATACATTTCTAGAGCTGAAATTTCAGGGCATCAAGAAGTAATTAACTATGCTTCAAGTAAGGAAGTTATTTGGTATAACTTTTTTGAGGACTAAATTACTAGCTTAATGTTTTGAATTTATTGAGCTGCAGATATGGCATGTGCATACACGAAGACCTGGTGCATCAAAGCTCGGTGAGGACACACCTCTTCTTACAGGACATGTTTGTCTACAAATTATCCGAACTTCAATTTCCACAATAAAACGCATGTTTTTATTTATCATTGTTTCTTCTCTTACATAACCAAACATTTTTGCAGATGTTGATTTTTCATTTCCTTCCAACGCCATTAAATCCCAGTCTTATCTAATTTGAAATGGCTCCAGCGTGTGTGATGTATGCTCCCCTCAGTTTTTGGAGGAACATGGTGCTATTTGGTGGTTTTAGTTGTGGAAAATATGTCATTAGTCAGGCACTTTCTAAGGTGGTCACTTGACTGCTCTGTTGTCGAAATCCTTTGTCTATAGTATTTTCTTGGTACCATCTCTATGCCGTCTATTGAGTTTGAAAATATTTGCGGTAATCCAAGTTTGAAGCTCTGGTTTGTGGTATGTGGGGAAAGAGGAAATGAGATGTCTGATGTTCTCATATATGGATTTCCCCCAATTGACAATGACATTGCCTGACATGATGTGAACAGTGGAGCCGCTTAAATTCCATGGCAAGCTCACCATGGTCGGCTTTCTTACTCCAGATGGGTGGAGGGAACAGAGGAAGAGGGAGCCGCCCAAGTTCCCATTGATATGGCGGCGCGGGCGGAGGACACGACGGTGCGGCCGGTAGAAGCGCTATTCTTTCTGCCCTCGTCCTCGGAAAATGACGGGGACAAGGGAGGGAGGCTGCGCCGACGTTGTCCTAACAGAGGAGAAGAAGAATGGGGAACAGGAAGTGCGTGTTGGTCAAGTCTTTCAATGGGCCAAGCCCAAAAAATAGTGCAAAATAATTGACAAATGAAACATAATATTCCAAAAAATGTTCGTCACCATAAAAATGATACCATTCTAAAAAATATCCTTGATTTAAAAAAAACACCTCAAAATAAAGAAATATTCATTTTTCTGAATAATAGAAAATAAAGTTGATTGAAAGACTATTTCATACACAACTACTCTCTCATCGGGTGAAATGAAAGTGTGGAGATGAAATAGGTCATGACAAACATTATTAGGGTAGATGTCCAAATTTCATGGTCCAAAAAGAAATATTTGATGTAACAATATTTTTGACGTTTTTGCAAAAAAATGGATTAAAAAAACGTGTTTCATAATTCATGAGGAGCAAGTTATTTTTAATATTTCACCCGGTGCAACGCACGGACATTTTTACTAGTAAGTATACAATATCTACTTCTATCGAATTTCACTTCAAATTCTAGACGCACCATCTCATCCCCTCATGACCTGGTGGCTGATTGCGTTCTCATCCCTCCTCTCCTCTTCTTCCTCCTCGCCCCTCCTTGAGTGTTCCACGAGCCTTTTGCCAAGAACAAATCCCCTATCTCCTTTGTATCCTTCACTCGCTGCCTTTCCTGACCGGCACATTATGGAGTTTCAGAAGTTCGCATCCATGCTAGAATCAATCTAAAAAGATGGTATGATCTAACCCAGCCTCCTCATCTGTGTACCTGTTCCACCTCGATCTTATGAATCATGAATCCCACCAGCTTCCATGTTTTGATCACATATCCAGCTCCAGCATATACCAAGATGAATTAATCTCACGATGGTTGATGCAGAGGCAGAGGTGTACTACCAATTGTTTGGAGAAGATCGGACAACCATCCCTGCTAATGAGGCTGCCGTGCTAGAGAACTATGGTAGGCTTGGGTGTTCACTGTATTGACATCCTGGTATATGATCTGGCTTTGGTGGCAGGCTGCTGGATCGATTTTGTCCAAGGCTAAGTAGCTTTCAATTGGCTGGAAACATACGTGTACACTACAACCTGGGTTAATCAACTTCATTGATAAGCTTGGCCAATGCTTTTGTCCGACAGCAAAGGACACCAGGGCCAACGTGTGTGATGGCAAGGCGTTGGGCTGCATGCTGGTGTTGGCCACCAAGTTTGTTGTAGGGACAAGACGCCGGCCTCTGCCTTCGACATGATCTCGGTGAACCGCAAGTAATCGTGCAAATTCAGAGTACAGTCTTTGTATTTTCATCTTCAATTCCTTCGTTTATAAATTGCTTACTCCATGTATATGTAGGATAAATATACATACAATAAGTTGCAACACAATTACTCGCATATAGGGCTAAAGGCTACCAAATGGGTAAGAACATGAATGATGTGGTCCGGTTACAATCTATTTGTAACACATAGAATTTTTTTTCTGATATTTTTAGAGTAGTGTACATCATCAAAACTACAACATAATTCTTTTGCTGTTGTGGCTGCTTGATTTCTCCGTCATAACTAGAGGAGGAACTTTACAACTATTGAAGTCAGATTTAGGCATCGATGTGTTGTGATATGTAAGCAAACATTGTCTAATGGTTGATTATATATTTTTAAACTCAAATAATTTTACAATAAGATTACATGAGTAGCAATTAGATTAAATAATTTTACAATAATTCTAATGGTTGACTACATATTTTTAAATTCAAATAATTTTACAATAATTTTACAATAAGAACCTACAAAGTGATGTCGATTTTTTTACATCGTAGATTGTAGATCCGAATGGACTAGCCTAATATAAACAAAATTACAAAATCAAGTTTCTCCTGACCGTGAACTTGATCTGCATCTTTTTGTATATTAATTCCTTACATGGACTTTTGTTTATCTAGGAAAAAAACTAACGACAATATAGACTCTGCCCAACTAATTAATTCACACATTTATGTCTTGGTTTCAGATGCATTAAATTTGAGAAGCAACTTCGGTTGCAGAACACATCATGCACGTCATGGATGCAAGTGTGTGTTCGTGCGTGCGTGCGTCCTTGCCTGTACGTGCGTGTGTACTGGTGCAATCATATCTTCCTACTAACCCATATAAACTCCACTGTAACAAGTATCTTCTCTTCCATGGAAGTGGAAGCAATGCCATTTTTTTAAGAATATGTGCTGAATTAAGTTGTCAGAGATATTTGTGTTTGTGCATATGCATGATAAGAAAATGCTACTAGAGAAGAAAAAACTGAATATGAAAAGTAGTATGTGTACATGATAAGTTCTCCTTCAAAATTTACTCAGATTTTCATGTATTTCTATCTATCTCATGTTATTTGTTCTTCTCATGTAGAAAGTTTGGGCCTATAAGAACCCTTACGTAGTTCCTTTCATAGACTTTTTAGCATGACCATGACCTAACCTCCTTTGATCTTGAGGTACATCGAAACAAAGTAGTACTCGAGCTCGAGCGTTTTGATCTGCGCCTCTAGGGTAGTCTAGGTGCATGGAATCATGGTTCATAGTCCGGAAGGCGCCGGTCAAATTGCCCGTTCCAGGTTTGATATAGGGATCTTTACATTTTCACAGATCTTCTCCTGGAGTTTTATAACCTGGATGTATGTAATACAATTAACCTTGGGACAAAGGAAAGATTAGCCAATTAATCTATCGATGCTAGAAACATGCATCAACACCAACAGTAACAAAAATATTACCTTGAGACCATATTTCTTAATAAATATGTTGTTAATGAACTATAAGAACAATGTTTCTCACCATCAAGCAACTATTTTAGACATTTTTATAGTAGAAAAATATATATTCTTACTTCATCATCATTGTTGCAGGATACCATGGTATGTGTAGACTATTTAAGTTTCAATCCATAAATATATAGTTGCAAATATATATTCTCAGTTCTTTTCATATTATGGTTGCAAGAGTACATGATACCATGGTATGTGGTGTTGTAAAAAGCACAAGGTAGAATAATTTAGGGCACATATCTAACAGTGATGACAGATGATTGGTAATATTTAGATTATTTTGGCCACTACTTTCATTTTGGTCAAAATATAAAACACATTAACTCTTTTGCTCGAGACCAAAGTTTCAGATATGCATCCTGGTTCTTCGCATGGGGAAAGTATGTATATGGTAATTGTCAACATGATTTAAATATTCCTAAATACTTTAACGAAGCTTCAATTATACGAGACCATTTTATTAACTACATATGTTGGACAAATCAATGAAACACATGCACATCATCGATTTACAGGATTTGAGACATTGGGTTGTGAAATGGGTGTCCTAAAGCACAAGTTACCAATACAGCTTATAATTGGTGAGAATTGTTACTATTGCCATATCGAGCCAAGATATATGCCCAGAGAAGATTAGACTAAAAAATCGTGAAGATTTCATCATACAGTTTGTTAATGAACATTAATTATCGAATGTCCAAACATCAACTATGTCAATTCTATTAATACATCATTTTAATTTTGATGGTAAACATTGATTTGGATATCCTTGAACAACGAAAATAGATAGAAAAAATTCTTACTATTATAGTCACCCTTCTTATTTTGCTACATTTATAAATATTTTTTTACATACAAACCAGAGATAAGTGATGTGCACCGACAAAATGCACAATGTTTTGACTCAGGGAAATCTAATATGTTCAGTAAATCAAAACATATGAAGTATAAAATAAAGCAGTGAAACCAGGCCGTCAGATGAATTTAATTCTTTGGGCAAATATAAAATGAAGTACCACTTTTTTGTAGGCTAGCCCGTGCGAATGCACGGGTTGGCGACTAGTATACATAAACGGCCGCACAGGAGGCATCATAGTACTTTCGGGCAAAAGTATAAATACAGCCTTGATAAACTCAATAAAACATTGTTTTTACAATGGGAATACATGTCACTTAAACATAATATTCTTCGAGCACTGAGCCTCTATCGAACGAGCGCCTTCAAGAACTTCTTCAAAGTAGTGCTCGGCAGCCACTCGGCCTATGGCCGAACCCGGTGCCGCAACAGTGGTGGCATCCATCTCCCCCCGTATGTTTTGACACGGGCAAGGGCCATCCGCGAGCCTTCTATGTATGCCGACCTCTTTACAGCATCGATGCGTGGCACAGCACCAAGGAACTGTTGCACTAAGCTAAAGTAGCTATTCGGCCTTGCACCCCCCCCCCCCCGGCCACAGATGATCCACAACGGACATCATGGCAGGTCCAGATAATCTATGGAGCTCAGCCTACTCGGCCATTTGCTCATTCAACAGCAGCGGACGGGCTGGAGCATGAAACTGTGACCAAAACAGTTTTTCCACTTCGTGATCTTCCCTATCCTTGAAGTACTCGGCCGCATCAGCAGCACTTGCAGCCAAATCCACGTAGGCGTCCGCAGAACTCCATAGCCGGTCCAGAGGTGCATACTTCAGATCCCCGAACTTAGTCCGCAACAAGAAGGGCTTCCCAGATACAATATCCGCATCTTGATGCAGCTCCTCCTTCGTCGCTCTAATTTTGGAGCGGGCTTCCTTGGCATCCACCCAGGCCTTCTCCAGGTCTGTCGCCTTCACCCGGTTTTCTTCTTCAAGAAGCTGGTAACAGTCAACAGCATCTTTTAACTCTACAACCATCTTGGCTATTTTTTCTTTGCTCTCGCAATGCGCGGCCTGTTCGGCCCATAACTCTTCGGCCGCCTTTAAAGCGACCGCATTGCTACTCCTGGCTTGCTCCTTGGCTCGGGCAAGCTCCGCCCGAAGGATCTCCATGGTGGCAGCTCCATCTGCAGTCACAACATATTAAAGATACTGGCATCATGCTGCTCTTATTATGTGAAAATCACCAGAAAAATCACTTACCCTGTGCCTCGTCAAGCCGCTTGTTAACAAGCACAATGTCGGCATCTGCCGCATCCAGTTGCCGCCTTAATTCGGCAAACCCATCAGTCCGGCTAGCCATCAGAGCTTCAACCACATGCACATAAAGGCGGTCAGGTTATTACCTGGGACTATGATCCTCTGTTTGCCGCCGTTTTCGACGACAACCAGAGTCTCAGGGGCTACTATCTACACAGGGCACATCTAAAAATGTGCGGTACTATCAAAAATGTACATCATTTCACGTACCTCAAAACCCGTCAGTAGACTCATAAAGGCTTCATGCAACCCGCTTTCGGCGGACGAAATCCTTTCAATCACCATACCCATCAACGTGTGGTGCTCTTCTGAGATAGCCGCTCGCTCTAGCAGATTCCTCAGTACGTCCGACCACACACCAGACGGTGCTGGACTCTTTCGATTGCTCTCTTCAAGAGCCGAATACTATGGACTTCGGGTGGCCATAGGATTGCCTTCAGGCCTTGTCGGATCAGGAGAAACCCTCCGCAACGACACCTTGAGGTCGCCCGCCTCATGAGGCGGTGTGGCAGGGGGGGCGTTTCGCTCTCCATCATCTCTGGAAGAAGGTCCCCTGAAGACGAGCTCTGCTGAGAAGGGCTAAGATCCGAACTGCAAGATAAATGCTTTGGTTATTTTCCTCAGAAGTAAACCGAGGTATTTTTATTATTAAGTACCCTTTTACTTCCAGCTTGGTGGAGGGCTGATCCCCTTGAGGGCATAGTGCGGCCGGGGTAGCCCCCGGGGCAGGACCCTCTGGCGAAGATTTCTTCCCCCGTTTGGAGACCATTGTCTCCGGGTCCTCGGAGGTGGTCCTCTTCCTTCTCTAGGGAGAGGAAGTTTCAGTCCCTCCTCCCCGGCTAACCTCCTTCGCGGAGGCGCTAGCCTCCTTGTACCCCCCCTTTATCTTCTCCTGAGGGCGCTTGATAAGGCATGATCTCCAGCATCCTGGTTAGCATGGGATTTGGTGAGGTCTCAGGGAGGGGGGGCGGACACATGATCAACTTTGCCTTCGCTATCCCATCCTGGTCAAAGAGCAGCTTTTTTAGGGCAACATTGCGATAAATAGACAGACGGTGTGTTCGGATGCGGGGTTAGTTACTTGGGTATCCAGGCGATTACACCTCAGACCTGCATCCTCAGTGATGTCCGGACACATTATTTGTGGTCTGAAGAACAATTTGTACATCTCTTCGTGCGTCATGCCGAGGAAATGTTGAACAGCTTGCGGTCCTTCCGGGTTAAATTCCCACATGCGAAGGGGCCGGCGTTTGCAAGGCTGGACTTGACGAACTAGCATAACTTGCACTACCATAACAAGACTGAAATCTCTCTCAAAGAGATCTTGTATACGGCTTTGCAGTATTGGCACGTCCATGGCTGGACCCCAGCTCAGCCCCCTGCTGATCCATGACGTCAGTTGTGGTGGGGGGCCTGAGCGAAAGGTGGGGGCAGCTACCCACTTGGCACTTCAGGGAGCTGTGACGTAGAACCACTCCCGCTGCCACAATCCGGACACCTCTGTGAAGCAACCCTCAGGCCATGGAGCGTCAGCGATTTTGCTTATTAAAGCGCCTCTGCATGCTGCGTGCTACCCCTCGATAATCTTCGGTTTCACATCGAAGGTCTTGAGCCACAGGCCGAAGTGAGGGGTAATGCGGAGGAAGGCCTCACATACGACGATAAATGTCGAGATGTGAAGAAGGGAATCCGGGGCCAGATCATGAAAATCTAGCCCATAATAGAACATAAGACCCCTAGCAAAGGGATCCAGAGCTTGGCCTAGTCCTCGGAGGAAGTGGGAGACGAACAAGACGCTCTCGTTGGGTTTGGGAGTAGGGACGACCTGCCCTCGGGCAGGCAGCCGATGCAAAATTTCGGCGGTCAGATATCTGGCCTCTCTCAACTTCTTGATGTCCTCCTCCGTGATGGAGGAAGGCATCCACCGACCTTGAAGGTTGGATCCGGACATAGTTGAAGGTCCGAAGCACCTGACCTGCGTTTTGGGTGTTAGAACTTGATGCGGGGGAATAATTTGATTGAGCACGAGAGGGAAAAAAGAAAAAGCCTTGTCCCCTTTATAAAGAGGGTGAATATCAAGTGTCCTCCTCGTGGCTGTTTGAGACTTGCCTAAGATCTAGGAGTCCTATCAATAGGCACGGTTGGTTTACCCACGTCCATATTGATGAGAATCTCATAATAAGGGGACACGATCTCTGCTTCGACAAGACGTGCCAAGTAAATCGCCTCGCGAAACACGCTGAGGTTGGTTGTGAAAAACGATTCGAATGGTGACCTGGCTGTGGTGTGATGTCACACTGCGGAATGTGTTGGCAGATTAGATTTGTGAAAATATTATTCTCTCTACGGTGGTATGTGGAACTTGTTTTGCAGAGACGGACACGATCCTCGTGTTCAAAATCTTCTATGAGGTATTCGGAGGAGGAACCCGCCTTGCAATGCCGAAGACGATCTGCGCGCCGGACTCATCGTCATTGAAGCCTGGTTCAGGGGCTACGGAGGGAGTCCTGGATTAGGGGGTATCCGGACAGCCGGATTATATCCTTTGGGCGGACTGTTGGACTATGAAGATACAAGATTGAAGACTTCGTCCCGTGTCCGGATGGGACTCTCCTTGGCGTGGAAGAGTACTGTACGTGGAGAGGCTGACAGCTAGGTCCACGGCGGCCGCAAGGAAGTGCCTCCTTATTACGCGCAAAATAATTATTCCTCCACCTGACAGTGGGGACCCATCGGACGAGCCACCGTATTTTGCGAAAAAAAAAGTTTCACCCCTGACTGCTGGGACCCACCGGACGGGCCACTGTATTTCGCAAAAAAACGTTCCCCCCACTGTCAGCTCGGACCCACCAGAAGTGCCTCCTTATTACGCACAAAAAAATGAATACTCCCCCTGCTAGCTGGGACCCATCTTGGTGGGAGGCTGACTTGTGGGACTACTAAGTTGACGGGGACGGAGGGCTTTGTCAACTTAGTCAATATGAATGATTCTAGCTCTAGTGACCGTACGATGTCCATCCAACGGCCGTAGTGCTTCTTCAACCTCTGGTCTTCTTGCTCCAGCCTCCCAAAGCAGCGCCGGTCGTGCCGCCTGCTCCTGCCTCCCGTGGCCGACTGTGCTGCCGCGGAGGCCTCGCCACCCCCTACTATTCCCACCGCTGGCCAGGCCCTGCGGCGACGGCAGCCTCACACCGCAGCCGAACGAGTGAACCCTCATAGTCCTCTCCGCGTGGGCATGCACTGTCGTGTCTTCACCGGCTCCGCGTCGTCCCCTTCCTAGGCCTTGCCGTCGTACACTGCCCTGGTGCTCTCGGCGTGGCATGGTCAACGTGGTCGAGGAATGACTTCCATCGGACGTGTACTGTACATGGAGAGGCTGACAGCTGGGTCGACGGCGACAGCAAGGAAGTGCCTCCTTATTACGCGGAAAATAATGATTCCTCCACCTGACAGCAGGGACCCACCAGACGGGCCACCGTATTTCGCGAAAAAAATGTTTCCCCCTGACTGTTGCGACCCTCCAGCTACACCTTCGCACGCAAGGAAGTGCGTCCGGGCAAAAAAAATGATTCACCCCCCTGACTGCTGGGACCCACTAGCTACATCTTCGCACGCAAGGAAGTGTGTCCGGGCAAAAAAACCAAAACGATTCGCCCCCCTGACTGATGGGACCCACCAGCTACATCTTCGCAGGCAAGGAAGTGCCTGACAGTCGGGACCCACCTGGTCGAAGCGTACGTAGCGTTGTCATTCTGGTCGCGGACGTGTACGTACATATATATTGGTTGACGTAGAGGCACGCACGTGTCGTAGTAGAGGCGCGTACGTGTCGTAGTAGAGGCGCGCACTAGCATGTACACGTACGTACAACGGCCATGTTGCAAGAAAGAAAATATGGCCACGTACGTACATACAGGCAGGGTCTCGAACGCCTACTCGCGCATACGTACGGCGAGGGCTCGTGTACATGGCTAGGTCGGAACGGAGAAATGGCGTCCTCGTCGTGTTCATGGGGAGGCAACGGAATGCGTCATGTTCATGGGGAGGGGTGTGGCGTACCGTAAAACGGAGGAAACAGACCTCCTACGATCGAAACGGGGGTCATGTTGATCGGGAGGAGTGTGGCGTACTGCAAAATGGAGGAAACGGACCTCCTACGGTCGAAATGGGGGTCCTGTTGATCGGGAGGGGTGTGGCGTACCGCAAAACGGAGGAAATGGACCTCCTACGGTCGAAACGGGGGTCATGTTGATCGGGAGGGGTGTGGCATACCGCAAAACGGATGAAACGGACCTCCTACGGTCGAAACGGGGGTCCTGTTGATCAGGAGGGGTGTGGCATACCGCAAAACGGACGAAACAGACCTCCTACGGTCGAAACGGGGGTCCTGTTGATCAGGAGGGGTGTGGCGTACCGCAAAACGGACGAAACGGACCTCCTACAGTCGAAACAGGGGACCTGTTCATCGGGAGGGGTGTCGCGTACCGCAAAACGGGACTCCACAGGGTACTGTTCATCTCCACCATCGACCTCCTCCAGTCTCCACGGGCTACCGTCGACCTCCTCCAGCCTCCATGGGCTCCTGTTCATCCAGCCTCCATCGCGCGCTACTCCACCGGCTACTGTTCAACCACCCCTCCACGGGCACCCCTCCACTGTCTACTGTTCATCCAGCCCTCCACACGACGGGGTCCTGTTCAACCACCCCTCCACGGGCACCCCTCCACCGTCTATTGTTCATCCAACCCTCCACACCACGGGGTCCTGTTCATCCAGAGGAAACGCCACCGCTCACTGTTCATCCAACCCCCCCCCCCCACAATGCTCACTGTTCATCCAATCGATCGGCTTCAGTTAGCAGCAGTAGCGAAGGAATCGCTCGATCGGGTTCAGTTAACAGCCATCGATCGATCGCTCGGGTTCAGTAACGCATAGCCTGTAGTGCAATCGCTCGGGTTCAGTTAGAGCCCAACGCCTCGCTCGGGTTCAGTTAGAGGCCAACGCCTCGCTTGGGTTCTGTTAGAGCCAACGCCTCGCACACACGCGCGTATGTGCACGAGAGAAACGCGTCTCGCTCGGCCCCCGACCTCCCACCATAACCGGGAACTGCCCAAAATTTTCCTCCCCCTCGCTACTACCACGGTTTTTTCTGTCATGGACGGCCCAAAGAATGTCATGCAGCTGCGTCTCCGGCCCGCCCAGGACGAAAAGCCCATTTTCTGTCATGATTTTTTGTCATAGAAGTAGGATCCCACCACATCTATGATGATACCGGGTTTTGTCACAATTAATGTCATAGAAGTGTCATATGTATGACAGGAATTTTTTTTGTTCGGCCCAAAATATCGCGGATGTGTCTTTTTTTGTAGTGATAGTCACCTATTATGTGTTATGATCCGTTAACCCCGAAGTGATAATAATCGGGATACTTACCGATGATGATTGTAGTTTGAGGAGTTCATGTATTCACTATGTGTTAATGCTTTGTTCCAGTACTCTATTAAAAGGAGGCCTTAATATCCCTTAGTTTTCGTAAGGACCCCGCTGCCACGGGAGGGTAGGACAAAAGATGTCATGCAAGTTCTTTTCCATAAGCATGTATGACTATATTCGGAATACATGCCTACATTATATCAATGAACTGGAGCTAGTTCTGTGTCACCCTAGGTTATGACTATTACATGATGAACCGCATCCGGCATAATTCTCTATCACCGATCCATTGCATACGAGCTTTCCATATATTGTTCTTCGCTTATTTACTTTCCCGTTGTTATTGCTATCATCACTACAAAATACCAAAAACATAACTTTTACTACTGTTACCTTTTGCTACCGTTACCACTACTATCATATTACGTGGCTACTAAATACTTTGCTGCAGATACTAAGTTTCCAGGTGTGGTTGAATTGACAACTCATCTGCTAATACTTGAGAGTATTCTTTGGCTCCCCTTGTGTCAAATCAATAAATTTGGGTTGAATACTTTACCCTCGAAAACTGTTGCGATCCCCTATACTTGTGGGTTATCAAGACTATTTTCTGGCGCCGTTGCCGGGGAGCATAGCTCTATTCTTTGAGTCACTTGGGATTTATATCTGTTTATCATTATGAAGAACATGATAGATCCAAAAACCAAGATTTATCCCTCAACTACGAGGGGAGGTAAGGAACTGCCATCTAGCTCTGCACTTGATTCACCTTCTATTTTGAGTAAGCTTGCGACACCTAAAACTTCTTCTGCTATTTGTTCTGATATGTCACATGTTATTGATGATGCTACTTCTGCTATACATGATACTTATGATGAAACTACTTCTATGCTTGATACTACCGTGCCACTTGGTGAATTTCTTGATGAACAACTTGCTAGGGCTAGAGAGATTGAAAATATTGAATCTGATAATACTGATGAAAGTGATGATGAAGAATCACTTGTTATCCTGAGGGTTATGTTTTTGATCAAGAAGCCTCTTTAGCTATTTTAGCTTGCAAAGATAGATACGAACTTAAGAGGTTATTAGCTAAATGGAACAAGCAATCTCTAAATGCTAGAATGAAACCTGACCTTGCTTTTGCTACTTCACCTATCTGTGTTACCGATAATGATTATGAATTCTCTGTTGATCCTAATATAATTACTTTGGTTGAATCTGATCCTTTTCATGGTTATGAATCTGAAACTGTTGTGGCACATCTTACTAAATTAAATGATATAGCCACCCTGTTCACGACTGATGAGAGAACTCGTTACTTTTATATCCTTAAAATATTTCCGTTCTCATTAAAGGGTGATGCTAAGATATGGTTTAATTCTCTTGATCCTGGTTGTGTGCGTAGTCCCCAGGATATGATTTATTACTTCTTTGCTAAATATTTCCCTGCTCATAAGAAACAAGCTGGTTTAAGGGATATATATAATTTTGTGCAAATTAAAGAAGAGAGTCTCCCACAAGCTTGTGGGAGGATTCTCCAATTACTTAATGCTTTGCCAGATCATCCTCTTAAGAAAAATGAAATACTTGATATCTTTTATAATGGACTAACCGATGCTTCCAAAGATTACCTGGATAGTTGTGCTGGTTCTGTTTTCAGGGAAACAACACCGGATGAGGCTGAAATTCTATTGAATAATATGTTGACAAATGAAAATAATTGGACACCTCCGGAGCCAATTCCTGAGCCTATTCCGAAACCAACTCCGAAGAAAAGGGGTATTCTATTTCTCAGTCCTGAAGATATGCAAGAGGCAAAGAAACCTATCAAAGAAAAAGGTATTAAAGCTGAAGGTGTTAAGAATTTACCTCCTATTGAAGAAATACACGGTCTTAATTTACCGCGTGTTGAAGAAACATATGATCTTGATCCATCACCTATTGAAGAAACTCATGGTCTTGATAACCCAACACAGGTAGTAAAGGTAAATTCTCTCTATAGATATGATAAAGCTGAAATCCTATTTACTAAGTTTTCTAGCCCATGCTTAGATGAGTTTGATAAATTTATGGCTAAGCAAGAAGACTTTAATGCTTATTTTGGTAGACAATTGAAATACAATTCAAATATGCTTGAACACTTGGGTGATTATATGGCTAATGTCAAAGGTGAACTTAAACTTATTAGTAAACATGCTTCTATGGTTACCACTCAAGTAGAACAAGTACTTAAAGCTCAAAATGATTTGCTCAATGAATTGAATAGTAAGGATAATGATAATGCTATTAGAGTTATGACTAGAGGTGGTAAAATGACTCAGGAACCGTTGTATCCTGGAGGCCATCCTAAGAGAATTGAGCAAGATTCTCAGAAAAATAATATAGATGCACCTAGTCCTTCTAAAAGGAAGAAAAAGAAAAGTGATAGGACTTTGCATGCTTCTAGTGAACCTGTTATTGAACCACCTGAGAATCCAAATGATATTTCTATTTCTGATGCTGAAACTCAATCTGGTAATGAACCTGAAACTAGTGTTAATGATAATGTTCATGATGATGCTCAACCTAGTAATGATAATGATGTAGAAATTGAACCTACTGTTGATCTTGATAACCCACAATCAAAGAATCAACGTTATGATAAGAAAGACTTTGTTGCTAGGAAACATGGTAAAGAAAGAGAGCCTTGGGTTCAGAAACCCATGCCTTTTCCTCCCAAACCATCCATGAAAAAGGATGATGAGGATTTTGAGCGCTTTGTTGAAATGATTAGACCTATCTTTTTGCGTATGCGATTAACTGATATGCTCAAAATGAATCCTTATGCTAAGTATATGAAAGAAATTGTTACAAATAAAAGGAAGATACCGAAAGCTGAAATTTCCACCATGCTTGCTAATTATACTTTTAAGGGTGGAATACCTAAGAAACTTGGAGATCCCGGTGTACCCACTATACCATGCTCTATTAAAAGAAACTATGTTAAAACTGCTTTATGTGATCTTGGAGCCGGTGTTAGTGTTATGCCTCTCTCTTTATATCGTAGACTTGATTTGAATTAGTTGACACCTACTGAAATATCTTTGCAAATGGCTGATAAATCAACCGCTATACCTATCGGTATTTGTGAGGATGTGCCTGTTGTAGTTGCAAACGTTACTATTTTAATGGACTTTTTTATTCTTGATATTCCCGAGGACGATAGTATGTCTATTATTCTTGGAAGACCCTTTTTGAATACTGCAGGGGCTGTTGTTGATGGAACTAAAGGCAATGTCACTTTTCATGTTAATGGTAATGAGCACACGGTACACTTTCCGAGGAAACAACCTCAAGTTCACAGTATCAATTCTATTGGAAAAATTCCATCGATTATATTTGGAGGTTTTGAATTTCCTCTTCCTACTGTCAAGAAGAAATATGATATTCTTATTATTGGGGATGTGCATATCCCCGTTGAGGTAACATAGTGTTATTCAAAATTTCTCCGGTTCCATGTTATTCGGAATGGGTTCGTTAACAAGACTTGATCAACCTTGTTAGTGGATTCCTTTTGATGAGCATGAGATGGATGAAACTAGAAAGCACAACCTTCTGTACCCCACTATTACCTTCTGTTATTTATATTAAATAAAATAAAAATAAATATTTTTCTGTCTGTTATCTGATTATCCGTGCAATATAAAAGTACCCCAAAAATAAAAGCTCTCCAAATGCCCTGAAGTTTAAATATGATTTTTTTTCTAGAATATTTGAGAATATTTGGCACTGAGAACACAGTAGGGGGGTCAACCACCTGCCCACAAGGGTGGAGGGCACGCCCTACCCCCTGGGCGCCCCCCTGTCTCGTGGGCCCACGGTGGCCCTCCTCCACTTATCCTTTCACCCACACACTCCTTCTTCGTCCCCCAAACACAAATAACCAGCTCAAGCACGAGTTCTAGCTCCTCTTGCTGCCATTTTCGATCTCCTTGCTCAAAGCACCTCTCACAAAACTGCTTGGGGAGATTGTTCCTTGGTATTTGACTTCTCCATTGGTCCAATTAGTTTTTGTTCTAGTGTTTTATTCATTGCAAAAAAATTCTGCTTAGGTGACCCTGTTCTTGAACTTGCATGTCAAATTTATATGGCCAAAAGTAGTTTTGATGCATGATATAGGCCCTAGGCACTTGTAGGAGTAGTTGCTATCAATATTATTGAGTTTGGTTTACTTTTATTTTGAAGTTACTAAAAAATTTCAGAATTTTTTAGAGGAAGAAAAATGCTTAGGAAAATGTTCCAAGGTGGTTCCTCAAGGAAGCAAGGACCCAGGCTTGCAATGCGTGATGCTGATGAACAGCCACCAAGAGACGCTCCAGTGCGTCCTTGTGAGTGGCCTTCTGAAAATTTTATGGATCGAGCAGGAATTAAGGAAGAATTCAACACATATTTGTGTAACGCCGATCTTGTGAGCTTCGAGGAAGAGAAGTGCAGTCAGTATCACAATCTCACTAGTACCTTTGTGAGGAGGTTTGAATTTTCATCTTCACGCAATTCTCCAACTTTCCTGTTTGATCTTTATGAAAATTCTTATACTATGGACTTACAGGATTTTACCACTGCTTGCAAACTTCCACAATGGGGTAGTATAAGGGATCCTCGCAAATCTGAATTTAGAGATTTTCGTGATGTCCATATTACTCTCCCTGCTCCTTCCTTCTTTGATTATCAGGCAAAAGGAAGATATACTATTACCAGAGAGGAGGCAGGTGAGTACGAGAGGTGAGCAGAGGCCACTCGTCGCCACGCTGCAGCTCAGTAGGCAATAGCCGTTGCATCGCAGTACGACCCCAACTAATATTATGGATACCCGCCAGGCCAGCCGTGGCCATAGACCAACTTAGGCCAAAAGCCTAAGCTTGGGGGAGTACGTATTTCCCACCAACATTACATTTATATTCACACACTCATTGCTAGATGTCGGTGCTCATAATTTTTCATTGTATCATCCATGCTAGTTTATTTTTCTTTTTACGTTTTCTTCTTGTGTGTTTAATAAACCTTAAGAAAAACAAAAAAATTAGTTGTAGCTTTTAGCTAGTTTTAATTTCCATGCTTGTAGTAGTAATTAAAAAGAAAACCCAAAAAGATTTCATGTTCTTCTTTTGCTTGTTGGGAGCTTTCCCGTGTAAATAGTTTTATTTCTTTTCTTTTTTCTTTGGGGGTCGATAGGAGAAGACCATGATTAAATTGATGAAGTGGCCCTTATATGCATAATTGTTGATCTGACAAAAGAGCCCATATTGCCTTCTCTTCTCCTGTTTATTGAATGCTTGCAGATTCCATCTTAGTCCAATGCATGTGCACTATTATTATTATTCACACTATTCGGTCGTGCAAGTGAAAGGCAATTATGACGATATATGTTGGACTGACTGAGATGAGAAAAGCTGGTATGAACTCGACCTCTCTTTTTTTTGTAAATATGATTAGTTCATCGTTCCTGATTCAGCCTATTATGAATAAACATGTTTGCAATGACAACTAGAGATCATAGTTCTTGTTCCATGCTTGATTAGCTATGAGTTATAATGGTTTACCTTGCGTGCCAACATGCTATTGAAATGGTTATGATGTGGTATGATAGGGTGGTATCCTCCTCTGAATGATTTAAGTGACTTGACTTGGTGCATGTTCACGCATGTAGTTGAAACAAAATCAACATAGCCTTCACGATATTTATGTTCATGGTGGATTGTATCCTACTCATGCTTGCATTCGGTGTTGATTAATTTTAATGCTTGTTCATGACTGTTGTCGCTCTCTAGCTGGTCGATTCCCATTCTTTTGCTAGCCTTCACCTGTACTAAGCGGGAATACTGCTTGTGCATCCAATCCCTTAAACACCAAAGTTATTCCACATGAGTCCACTATACCTACCTATATACGGTATGTACATGTCGTTCCAAGTAAATTTGTATGTGCCAAACTCTAAACCTTCAAATGAATATCCTGTTTTGTATGCTCAAATAGCTCATGTATCAACTAGGTTGTCCGTATCTTCCATGTTAGCCGGGTTATTCTCAAGAGGAGTGGACTCCGCTCCTCACTCACAAGATAAATGGCTGGTCACCGGGATGCCCAGTCCCATGCTTTATGCAAACTAAATCAAAATAATTGCAAACAAAACTCCCCCTGGGACTCTTGTTAGTTGGAGGCACTCGTTGTTTCGAGTAAGCCCTGGATTGATGCTTGTTGGTGGAAGGGGGAGTATAAACTTTACCATTCTGTTTGGGAACCGCCTATAATGTGTGTAGCATGGAAGATATCGCCATCTCTTGATTGTTATATTGACAATGAAAGCATACCGCTCAAAATATTATTCACCTCCGTATCAAAACCGAGCTCTGGCACCTCTACAAATCCCTGCTTCCCTCTGCGAAGGGCCTATCTATTTACTTTCATGCTGAGTCATCATCCTCTTATTAAAAAGCACCAGTTGGAGAGCACCGCTGTCATTTGCATTCATTATTGTTAGTTTACATTGAGTATGACTTGACTGGATCTCTTTTACCATGAATTACAATGTCTAGTTAGTCCTTGGTCTTTAAAGGTGCTCTGCATTTATGTTTTGCGGTCTCAGAAAGGGCTAGCGAGATACCACCTTGTTATATCATATTATGATTGGTTTGAGAAAGTGTCGTCATCCGAGATTTATTATTATTGCTCGCTAGTTGATTATGCCATTGACATGAGTAAACTTGATACCTAAGCGTTATTGCGAATGTGGTTAGTTATAATCTTTGCTAAAAACTTGAATGCTGGCTTTACATATTTACAACAACAAGAGAAAACAGAGTTTGTAAAAAATTTCTTTATCACTTTCAATTTGTCAACTGAATTGCTTGAGGACAAGCAAACGTTTAAGATTGGGGGAGTTGATACGTCTCCATCGTATCTACTTTTCCAAACACTTTTGCCCTTGTTTTGGACTCTAACTTGCATGATTTGAATGGAACTAACCCGGACTGACGCTGTTTTCAGCAGAATTACCATGGTGTTATTTATGTGCAGAAACAAACGTTCTCGGAATGACCTGAAACTTCACAGAGCAACTTTTTGGAAAATACAAAAAATACCTGCAAAAGATGAAGGCTAGGGGGCCCACCACCTCTCCATGAGGGTGGGGGCGCGCCTGCCCCCCTAGGGCGTGCCCCCTACCTCATGGGCCCCCTAGTGCCTCTCTGACTCCAACTCCAACTCTATATATTGTGTTTCGGGGAGAAGAAATCACAGAGAAGAATTCATCGCGTTTTACGATACGGAGCCGACGCCAAGCCCTAAAACCTCTCAGGAGGGCTGATCTGGAGTCCGTTCGGGGCTCCAGAGAGGGGAATCCGTCGCCATCGTCATCATCAACCATCCTCCATCACCAATTTCATGATGCTCACCGCCGTGCGTGAGTAATTCCATCGTAGGCTTGCTGGACGGTGATGGGTTGGATGGGATCTATCATGTAATCAAGTTAGTTTTGGTAGGGTTTGATCCCTAGTATCCACTATGTTCTGAGATTGATGTTGCTATGACTTTGCTATGCTTAATGCTTGTCACTAGGGCCTGAGTGCCATGATTTCAGATCTGAACCTATTATGTTTTCATCAATATATGAGTGTTCTTGATCCTATGTTGCAAGTCCATAGTCACCTATTATGTGTTATGATCCGTTAACCCCGAAGTGACAATAATCGGGATACTTACCGGTGATGACCGTAGTTTGAGGAGTTCATGTATTCACTATGTGTTAATGCTTTGTTCTGGTACTCTATTAAAAGGAGGCCTTAATATCCCTTAGTTTCCATAAGGACCCCGCTGCCACGGGAGGGTAGGACAAAAGATGGCATGCAAGTTCTTTTCCATAAGCACGTATGACTATATTCGGAATACATGCCTACATTATATCAATGAACTGGAGCTAGTTCTGTGTCACCCTAGGTTATGACTGCTACATGATGAACCGCATCTGGCATAATTCTCTATCACCGATCCATTGCCTACGTGCTTTCCATATATTGTTCTTCGCTTATTTACTTTCCCGTTGTTATTGCTATCATCACTACAAAATACCAAAAACATTACTTTTACTACTGTTACCTTTTGCTACCGTTACCACTACTATCATATTACTTGGCTACTAAATACTTTGTTGCAGATACTAAGTTTCCAGGTGTGGTTGAATTGACAACTCAGCTGCTAATACTTGAGAGTATTCTTTGGCTCCCCTTGTGTCGAATCAATAAATTTGGGTTGACTACTTTACCCTCGAAAACTATTGTGATCCCCTACACTTGTGGGTTATCAATGTAATGTTATATTTATGTATCGTGTGAAGTGGCGATTGTAAGCCAACTCTTTATCCCTTCTTATTCAGTACGTGGGATGTGTAAAGATTACCCCTCTTACGACATGCCTACTATGCGGTTATGCCTCTAAGTCGTGCTCCGACACGTGGGAGATATAGCCGCATCATGGGTGTTACAAGTTGGTAATCAGAGCCTTCCCCGACTTAGGAGCCCCTTGCTTGATTGAATCGCTGACGTTGTTGAGTCTAGAACAAAATGTTTTGAGTCTTAGGATTATATATATCGGAGAGTAGGATTCTTTTTACTCCTCATTCCCTTCGTCGTTCTGGTGAGGCCTCCTGACGTAGAGTTTTGACTCTTCTCTTCTCAAATTTCACGGAAATTTTTTGAGGATCACGCGGGTATCTTGGAATCGTTCCGATGGTTTTGTGATGAGAACATTGTTCTTGGTGCCTCCTGACATTTAGGGGTTGTGGCAGTGTCCCGGGGAGTTGAGGTCCAAGGTGTTGTCGTCACAATTTTATCGTTGCAATTCTGGAATACCTGAGTTCGCCGACATCAAGAATATCCTTTATGCAGTTGTTGGTGAGATAACCTCGACGCCACCCAGTACTGGGGCGGGAGTTCTAGAGTATTGCCATAACTCATATAACGGATGCTTTTCGAAGGTTGAGGTAAACGATTTCCGAAGGTATCTTGGTTATGTGTTGAAGGATGGATACAGCTGGATGTAGGATTTGCTAGTTTTGGGTGAGATATTATGCTTCCCCTATATCCCCAACACCTAATTGCATAACCAGAAAGTTTCGGGAGTTTATAAGTGGGAATTCAAGTAGCTCCTAGGATATCTTTCCGACAGATGCATGATATGAGATTGGGGTTCGACGTCTAGTGGTCTGCCCATCCACGATTGGTTTTACAGTGGTCTCATTGTGTCTTAAAGAGTCCTTGGCTATGCTGACTCGGGGACGCTTGCTATGTCATGTGCACTGCCTTGTACATGATGGTGATGTACGATCGAGCCCATGTGGGCCCCACCACGAAAACTTCGGACGAAATCTCTATCATATGTTTGTTCCGGCTTATTCTGCAAGCCAATCCTTTGTTTTTGTTTTCAGTTTTGGTATTCGAGTTGCTTCGAAGTCAAGTGTTGATTCCATACCTTTTCCTAAGCGGTGTTCTCATACTACCATGTCAATACTAATCCTTCATGATAATCGAGATTGTCATGTCAATCCTTTTCAACCGGCGTGTTTCTCTTCAAGTGGACCCGATCATTTCAACATCCGCAAGATCACCTCTCGATTTTTCTCAATGTTGTTCGTTTCATCTGTCTCCAGGTTGCCTTTGTTTTCCCATCCTCCCACCCTTGTTTTGTCAAGGACTCGGATTTATTAATCAAATATCCATTTTATTCTTGTGAAGTCTCTCCACTCTTTTCCGTCAATGTTCTTATACGGTGATTCTCAGGAAGATACTAACGGAGCTTCAAGTTCATCATTCTTAATTCTTTTTCTTCCCCGGTTGACTCAATCCAAGATTTCGGTTTTAATCTTATCCTTTTCCTCTTTTCACAATGCTTTCTCATACCGGTGCACCTCTTAATCGTTCATCTCTCTATTCATATCCGAAGTGATGAAGATATCTCGAAGATTCGTGTTTGCACTCTGTATTCGTTCAGGCTCTTTCGAGATTGTTATCTCGTTCAAGACATTTAATTCAACCGGTGCAATCTCTCTTTTAAATATCTCCAACGGTGTATCTTTTGAGTGGGCCTTAACCCACAGGTCTTTTCTCAGGATCTTACCTGACCCTTCTTATTTTCCCGGAGCTAACCTAAATTCTTTCAAAATTGACGTAATAATGAATTATCATCAATCATTCGTATTGCTCCAAGATCTTTTAAATTAGTTTCATTGTTGGCTCAACCTGTTCGCTTTTCATTATTCCGGAGTGCCTCAATAACTCATGTTGATGTTTCGCATCGTCAATTTCAACATTTTAAGATCGAAGAAAATTGTCTCTCAATCTTGCTCCTTTCTCTAAGAGATGTGTAGTTCAAGCATGATACCATCCTCTCATCATTGTTTTCGATTGTGAGAATTCTTTTCACCCATCCGGAGTATTCAGGAGTCTTTTCAGTTTGATTCTCTGGAGACCATCATTTCAGATTTATTCATTCTCAGCTTGTAGCTCTCGTTCTCCAAAATCATACCGGTGCATCATTCAAGTATTCTCTTATCAGCTCGTGATCTCTTTGTTCTCATGTATCTAAATTCCCTCAAGTATCTTCATTCATTCTCTAATTCTTCCCGGTGTTTCTTTATCTTTTCTTCATTCATTTTCAATTCTTACGGTGGTTTGATCATGATTCTCTTCCATGGTTATCATATTTATTCATTCGTTGTTTCAATCCTACCGGTGGTTCATTGAAGATTTTCCCAAGTTTGCGCTATATCTATCTTAATCCTTTCTTCGAGAATAAGTAGTATGCCAAATCCGTTGCTTGTCATCAATCTAAATTGGTGAAGGATACGCATAACATAATTCTTATTCTTGTTTCATCCAAGCATTCTAATTTCTTCTTTTCGGAGGGGTTCATCATATCACATTCTCGGTTCGAGATGCTTTATCTTTTCTTCCGGAGTTCCAAGATTCCACTTTATCTCGTCGCAAAGCTCCATCCAATCATTGCAAGGCTTCAAATCTTATTCTTTTCATCCTTCACTTCCTTTTGATCATTTTTTTATTACCGGAGTTCTTCACGAAGGCTCAACATGATGGTTTGCAAGGATACTTTTCATTCTTCAATTGTTCTTCAAGATTTCTCTCGGAGCTAAGATCCGCCAAGCTATACTCTCAAATAAACATGGTGCTCAACACATGTTTTGTTTTGAGGAGTTCAAGCCTTCTTCATCTTGCATTCCGAAGTGCAATTCTTCCTACCTTATCTTTTGAGGTGGTGTTATGTCATTGGTGATAATTTTCCTTCGTGTTCATGATTAACAAGTTGTTCGGAATGACGACATATTTTAAACCCATCATTTTGAATTCATTAATGAGATCCTTTGAAACCCATCAATCTCTTCGTTGGAGTTATCTTGTGTCATGTTTCACCTTAAGCCTTCCCTAAGGATTGTTGCTATCTATGGTGCTAATAAATGACCCAAGTTCTTCATTTATCCTCCCGGTGAAATAAGTTTCTCGTCTCCTTGTTCATATCAATCCAATCTATTGTTTCTGTTAGAGGCAGAATTTCACCTCAATTTTGAGAAGTTTTATTCCATAAGCCCACATCAAGCTTTTCCTTTCGTTGTTGATAATCCAACAACTCCGTTCTAGCTTTTGTTGCAAGCGTGCTCTCTCAAGATCCTGCTTCCCTCCGTTCATTCCATTCCATTCTTTCTTTTCTTCCGGAGGCATTGTGATGTTTCTCTCTTCTCTCATCATCTCAAGTTGTGAGGATCGTGTTCTTTTCATGCTTATCTATTTAACCGGAGTGTCATGTTTTCATTCGAGCTCTCTCATCTTATCAAGTTTTACCTCCCTTCTCAACCGGAGTGCTGTCTGAATTCGTTCTTACCCCTGGTGCCATTCTTTCTATAGTTCCGGAGGTAGTGTGTTGTTGATTTCGTCAAGTATCATCCAATCTTCCCAAGTTCATGTTGAATTCTTTCCAATTACAGTCGGAGTGCTGTCCAAATTATATCGTCCTTATTCCTTCTCTATCTTGTGTTAACCGGAGTGTGGTGTCTATCATTCCTCTTCTAACCAGAGTCTCATCCAAGTGCTCTCATTTTGCCAAGTCCATATTATTCCCTTACTTTTCCAACCGAAGTGTTGTCATATTTGATCCTTATCGTTCTTTGTACATCTCGTTTCAACCGGAGTGCTCGCGTGTACTTATTGTCCATTGCAACCCTTTTTCTTATGTCTTTCAACCTACAAGACTCTAGTAATGTTCCTTGTTCCTCTTTTCTAACGGAGTGTCTTCAACTTCGTTCATCTCTGTTGTATTCTTCTTTCAAATTGTTTAACCTCTCAAGGTTCGTGGTTTCACTTGTTTGTCAAAGAAGCAACTTAGTTTTACCTTTTCCCCTTCCTCTTTTGTTTCCCCCGATGCCATCCTAGATCTTGGGACGAGATCCTCTTGTAGTGGTGGAGTGTTGTGACGCCCCGAGACCGTTGCGCCAGGTGTTTTCCAGTTATTCGTCATCGTTGCCATGTCATTCACTTGCCTGTTGCATCTTGCCATGTCATCTTGTGCATTGCATCATCTTGTTTTCAAAACTTGCATCCGTCCGGGTTCCCCAGTTTCTTCTGTTGTCCGCTCTGAGCCCAGACATACTTGCACGCGCCCGCGACACCTCCGAAATAGTATTTTATAAGTGGCCGGAAAATGTTCTCGGATTGGGTTGAAAGTTGGCGTGCGGTCTTATTATAGTGTATGTAGGCCGCCCGCCAAGTTTCATCGCATTCAGAGTGCGTTTGACGCCCCAATGGATAACTATAGCGGCACCGCTGCCGGTCTAACGTCGGACGTTTTTGGTCTCCAAAAACTTCCACCGGGCCCTCTCTCTCTCTTCTCTCCTCTCTGCCTCGCCACAGTCCTCCTAGGCCTAGCCTACCCCTCTTTGCGCCGTGCTTAGACCTCTCGTGCGCGTCCGAAACTTACCCGGACCCGACCCGGGCAGTCATCACCGTTGGATCCGGATCATCCCCAAACGTCTACAAAACATCATCATTTTCTTATTTGGACTTCCTGGTCTATTTATCTCGACCGCTCGATTTTAATTGGAGGGACGGATTAGCCCCTAAACTCTCCCTCTTTCCTTATATATACTCCCTATTCTAAATCTGGACAAAACCCTAACTTCTAGGGAGTTTGTCCCATCGAGCCGCCGCCAGCCAGTTCCCCTCGGGATCCATCCCCACCTACCAGCAGCCAAATGCCCGATCCAAAAATCCAGCCAGATCAACCATCCGAAGCCGCACCTTCCTCCTCGTTTTCCAGATCGGGCCAACCACAACCTACCAACCCATCGATCCAATGCCTCCCTCGATTCCCCATCGAACCACCTGCCCGAGCTCCTCCGTTCGAAGCCACCAGAGAGCCTCTGTCGGCTAAATGTGGGATCAAGAGGAAGCTCCTCCCGTTTGCTCCTTCCTCCATGGCGCCGTCGCCGCCAACGCGCCCAACCACCTGAACCGTGCCCCGTCTTCTCCGTCGACTAGAACCGGCCTCGTCCCGCTCCTCTCCTTCCTCTCTGTCTTCCTCATCTCTCTCTGAACTCTCTGTCTGTCTCTGTACCAGGGAGCCGAGGCCCCTCCATGGATGCTTCATGCCGCCGCCACTGGGAACCGCTCCGCCCCTCGCCGGCGTCCCGTCCTCGCCTCTGCTTCGAACACACACGCGCGCCAAGTCCCTTCGCTGCTCCATCGCCGTTGCCAAGCCCCTGCCCTGCCTCTCCTTCTTTCGAACCAGGGAAGAGGACGAGCGCCCCTGCGTTGACTTCTCGTCGTGACGCTCCAGCTGGCCTCGTCTCGATTCCAAGCCTAGCGCCTCCCCAACCCACTTGCGCAACCTCCCAAGGCCCATGCCTTATCCGGTCTCCCGAGCCGGCCCACTCCTACACTGAACCGGGCCAAAGCCCATGGGTGAGGCCACCCCCAGCGCCCTTTTTTCTGTTCTTGTTGGACCTCTGCTTAGATTCGGCCCATATAGTGTTTTTTTCCTGCTGCAATTTTGTCTTTTATCCAGTGTTTTTATAGATTTGCAGAAAACCCCCTAAGCTCCATGCATATCATAACTCTCCAACCGTGCATCTTTTGTAAAAACTTAATATATGGAAAATGCTTAAAATTGTGTCTATTTTAATAATATGCAACTTTCAATCATGTTTAAAATGTTTAAAATGATGTTTGCTTATATTTTGCCTATTGCCATGCTAAAATGATTTAATTCATAACTAATTAACTGTAGCTCGGATTTAAATAATCTTTATATGTAAATGGGGTAGAAAAATGCCTAGTTTATCATGGTGCACTCATATTGCATGTTTAACAACTCTAAAATATGATTTAGGGCAGAACAGTACCAAACCTAAAATATGCACATGAGGATTTTTCCGGACTTGTTGTTTGTTGTTCCGGCCTCATTTAAACTTGCCTAGATAGGTGGTTTTACTTTGCTTCACCCCTTGCCATGCTAAACAACATTTAATATTGTTGAGTACATAAACGAGATCGAACTAAATAACTTGTTGTGGTGTTTCGTCAATATGAAACTCGTTGCATATTTAGCTCCACTTAATTTGTAGAATTGCTTGTGCACTTTGCCATGCCATGCCCTCTTTAAACCGGACATGCATCATACTTGGTTGTGCATCATGCCATGTTTATGTGGTGGTTGTTTACCATGTTGTTTGCTTCTTTCCGGTGTGCTTCTTCGGGTTGGTTCCGTTAACGTCGCGTTTGTGAGGATTCGTTCGACTACGTCCGTTTGTCTTCTTCATGGACTCGTTCTTCTTCCTTGCGGGATCTCAGGCAAGATGACCATACCCTTGAAATCACTTCTATCTTTGCTTGCTAGTTGTTCGCTCTTTTGCTATGCCGCAATACCTACCACTTGCTATGTCATGCCTCCCATATTGCCATGTCAAGCCTCTAACCCACCTTTCCTAGCAAACCGTTGTTTGGCTATGATACCGCTTGGCTCAGCCCCTCTTATAGCGTTGCTAGTTGCAGGTGAAGATGGAGTTTGTTCCATGTTCACTAGTAGAAAAAGGGCATTTAGTCCCGGTTCATAAGGGCCTTTAGTCCTGGTTCTGGAACCGGGACTAAAGGGTCGGTACTAAAGCCTCCCCCTTTAGTCCCGGTTC
The DNA here is from genome assembly GCF_056163025.1 of Triticum urartu. Lineage (NCBI taxonomy): Eukaryota > Viridiplantae > Streptophyta > Magnoliopsida > Poales > Poaceae > Triticum > Triticum urartu. Next base: position 657,200,271 of record NC_141879.1, read on the forward strand.
TTACTGGAACCGGGACTAAAGGCCCTCCACGTGGCCGCTGCCTGGAGGTCCACCTTTAGTCCCGGTTGGTACCAACCGATACTAAAGGAAATTTTATGAAATTTTTTTTGAATTTTTTTTTAGAATTTTAAATTTCTGAATTATTTTAACCTCTAATCTAATCTCTAGTCACCCCTCATCACTGCTCAATTTAACCTTTAATCTCTAATCACCCCTCATCATTCCAAATCATCTAACTTCCCGAACGGTCACCCATCTTCTCACTACTCCAGCCTGAGCACGCTTAACTTCTGGGTTCTATTCTCCCTCGTTTCCAAGTCTGCACTTGTTGTTTTCCTGACAATAGTAAGATGTCAATCCTATTAACCCTCAGGAATTTAGCTTGAGCATGAAGTCACACATTTCACTGTTTGAGTTTGAAACTATTGTTCTAAAAATCAATAATTATTTAGTAACACTAATATTTCTTGAATAAGTAGTTTGACCCTAGTTTGACCACAGTTTGACCCTAGTTTGACCAGATTTGACCAAAATTCAAAAAACTGAAATAATTATTTAGTAACACTAATATTTCTTCAATAAGTAGTTTGACCATTTTTTGACCACAGTTTGACCATAGTTCACCAAAATTCAAAAAAACTGAAAAAAATTATTTAGTAACACTAATATTCTTGAATAAGTAGTTTGACCATAGTTTGTCCAGATTTAACAAAAATTCAAAAAAAAACTAAAATTTGAGCATAACTTTTTTTCCTTTTAGAATTTGAGGATTCTAAAAATTTGCAAACGGGCCGTAGGCCGTCTCCATTGGATGCGGACTTTCGTTCTGAACATTTTGATATATTATACGTTTTTTTCCGACATCGTATGCAAAAGTTATAGCCGTTTTACATTTTCCCTACAGTTTTTGCAAAACATGTCCAAATTTAAGTTTTTAAATTTTCCTAACTAGTAGATGTAGTAATATAACTACCTCTCGAAGGATTTTATTTTTTGAAGTTTTTATCATTTCCTTTTGATTTTATCAAAACAAAAAAGGAGATCCACGGGGGGGGGGGGGGGGTAGAGTTTGAAAATGGGACCTTTAGTCCCGGTTTGAGACACAAACTGGGACTAAAGGGCATTGCACCATTTAGTCCCGGTTTGTGTCTAAAACCAGGACTAAAGGTCTAATCTTTAGTCTCGGTTCGTGACACAAACCAGGACTAAAGGGCTCACGTGAACCGGGACTAATGCCTTAGCCGCACGAACCCGGACCAATGCTCACATTAGTCCCGGTTCGTGACTGAACCGGGACTAATGGGCTGACCCGGCCTGGACCTTTGCCCCCTTTTCTACTAGTGGTTTGTAACATGGTTATGTTGGGATATCACAATATCTCTTATTTTAATTAATGCATCTATATACTTGGTAAAGGGTGGAAAGCTCGGCCTTATGCCTGGTGTTTTGTTCCACTCTTGCCGCCCTAGTTTCCGTCATACCGGTGCTATGTTCGTTGATTTTGCATTCCTTACACGGTTGGGTGTTATGGGGACCCCTTGACAGTTCGCTTTGAATAAAACTCCTCCAGCAAGGCCCAACCTTGGTTTTACCATTTGCCTCACCACCACCTACTTTTCCCTAGGGAGTCGCTCTCCCGAGGGTCATCTTTATTTTAAGCCCCCCCCCCCGGGCCAGTGCTTGTCTAAGTGTTGATCCGAACCGAGTAGACTGCGGGGCCACCTTGGGGAAACTTGAGGTTTGGTTTTACTCGTAGGATGTCTCATCCAGTGTTGCCCTGAGAACGAGATATGTGCAGCTCCTATTGGGATGTCGGCGCATCGGGCGGTCTTGCTGGTCTTGTTTTGCCATTGCCGAAATGTCTTGTAACCAGGATTCCGAGTCTGATAGGGTCTTCCTGGGAGAAGGAATATCCTTCATTGACCGTGAGAGCTTGTGATGGGCTATGTTGGGACACCCCTGCAGGGTTTTGAACTTTCGAAAGTCGTGCCCGCGGTTATGGGTAGATGGGAATTTGTTAATATCCGGTTGTAGAGAACTTGACACTTAACTTAATTAAAATGAATCAACTGCGTGTGTAGCCGTGATGGTCTCTTTTCGGCGGAGTCCGGGAAGAGAACACAGTCTCGTGTTATGCTTGAACGTAAGTAGTTTCAGGATCACTCCTTGATCATGATAGCTTATCGACCGTGCTTTGCTTCTCTTCTCGCTCTCATTTGCGTAAGTTAGCCACCATATATGCTAGTGCTTGCAGCAACTCCACCTCACTACCTTTTCCTACCCATTAAGCTCAAATAGTCTTGATCGCGAGGGTGTGAGATTGCTGAGTACCCGTGACTCACAGATTACTTCCAAAACTAGCTGCAGGTGCCGTTGATACCAGTGCAGATGACGCAGCTGAGCTCAAGTGGGAGCTCGATGAAGATCGTGTTCGTTGGGTTGTTTCGTTTCCTTTCGATCAGTAGTGGAGCCCAGTTGGGGCGATCGGGGACCTAGCAATAGGGGTGGTGTTTCTTTATTTTGGTTCCATAGTCAGACCTTGATTGTATTCTGGATGATGTAATGCTATATTTATGTTGTGTGAAGTGGCGATTGTAAGCCAACTCTTTATCCCTTCTTATTCAGTACATGGGATGTGTAAAGATTACCCCTCTTGCGACATGCCTACTATGTGGTTATGCCTCTAAGTCGTGCTCCGACACGTGGGAGATATAGCCGCATCGTGGGTGTTACATGTAATGAACTCATTCTTTATTTATATTGGTGTTAAACCTACTGTATTCCAACTTATCTATGGTTTATAAACTATTTTACTAGCCATAGAATCATCAAAATAAGCAAACAACACATGAAAAACAGAATCTGTCAAAAACAGAACAGTCTGTTGTAATCTGTAGCTAGCACAAGATCTGGAAACCGCACAAATTCTAAAATAAATTGCTGGACGTGAGGAATTTATCTATTAATCATATGCAAAAAGAATTAACTGAATAGCACTTTCTAAATAAAAATGGCAGCAGTTCTCGTGAGCGCTAAAGTTTCTGTTTTTTACAGCAAGATATGAAGACTTTCCCCAAGTCTTCCCAACGGTTCTACTTGGCACAAACACTAATTAAACACAAAAAACACAACCAAAACAGAGGCTAGGTAAATTATTTATTACTAAACAGGAGCAAAAAGCAAGGAATAAAAATAATGCCTCCCAACAAGCGCTATCGTTTAACGTCCCTAGCTAGGCATAAAAAGCAAGGATAGATCTAGGTATTGCCATCTTTGGTAGGCAATCCATAAGTGTCTCTCATAATAAATTCATAAGGTAATTTAATTTTCTTTCTAGGAAAGTGTTCCATGCCTTTCCTTAACGGAAATTGGAATCTAATATTTCCTTCCTTCATATCAATAATTGCGCCAATCGTTCTAAGGAAAGGTCTACCAAGAATAATAGGACATGAAGGATTGCAATCTATGTCAAGAACGACAAAATCTTCGGGCACATAATTCCTATTTGCAACAATAAGAACATCATTAATTCTTCCCATAGGTTTCTTAATAGTGGAATCCGCAAGGGGCAAGTTTAGAGAGCAATCATCAAAATCACGGAAACCTAACAAATCACACAAAGTCTTTGGAATCGTGGAAACACTAGCACCCAAATCACATAAAGCATAGAACTCATGATCTCTAATCTTATTTTTAATAGTTGGTTCCAACTCATCATAAATTTTTCTAGGGATAGAAACTTCCAATTCAAGTTTTTCTTCATAAGATTGCATCAAGGCATCAACGATATGTTTAGTAAACACTTTATTTTGACTATAAGCATGAGGAGAATTTAGCACGGATTGCAACAAGGAAATACAATCGATCAAAGAGCAATTTTCATAATTAAATTCCTTGAAATCCATAATAGTGGGTTTAGCAACATCTAGGGTTTTAATTTCTTCAATCCCACTTTCATCAAATTTAGCATCAAGATCTAAAAACTGCGAGTTCTTGGAACGCCCTCTAGGTAAAGGTGGATCATATTCAGTCCCATCATTATCAAGATTCATATTGCAAAACAAAGATTTAATAGGTGACACATCAATAACTTTTATATCTTCATCTTTATTTTCATAGGAACTAGAAGAACATGCTCTTATAAGTCAAACATACCAAGAACCCATCACAATCCTTATCTCCCGCATTACATTATTTGCCATTTGCCTCTCGTTTTCCTCTCCCCCACTTCACCCTCGCCATTTTATTCGCCCTCTCTCTCTCTCTCTCTCTATCCTCCCTCTCTTTCTCAATTTGCCTCTTTTTGCCCGCTTGCTTTTTGTTTGCTTGTGTGTTGGATTGCTTGCTTGTCACGATGGCTCAAGATAATACTAAATTGTGTGACTTTACCAATACCAACAACAATGATTTTATTAGCACTCCGATTGCTCCTCTTACCGATGCTGAATCTTGTGAAATTAATGCGCTTTGCTGAATCTTGTTATGAAAGATCTGTTTTCCGTCCTTCCTAGTGAAGATGTCGCTACCCATCTAAATAGCTTCGTTGATTTTGTGATATGCAAAAGAAGAAAGATGTGGATAATGATATTGTTATACGCTATTTCCTTTTTCGCTTAGAGATCGTGCTAAAGCTTGGTTTTCGTCTTGGCCTAAAAATAGTATTGATTCTTCGAACAAACGCAAAGATGCTTTTATTTCTAAGTGTTTTCCTCCCGCTAAGATCATCTCCCTTAGAAACGATATTATGAATTTTAAGCAACTTGATCATGAACATGTTGCACAAGATTGGGAGAGGATGAAATTAATGATACGTAATTGCCCTACTCATGGTTTGAATTTGTGGATGATTATACAAAAAATTTATGCCGGATTGAATTTTGCTTCTAGAAATCTTTTAGATTCGGCCACGGGAGGCACTTTTATGGAAATCACTTCAGGAGAACCTACTATACTCCTATTTAATATTATGGTTAATTATTCTCAATGGCATACTGAAAGATCTACTAATGAAAAGGTGCATGCGATAGAAGAAATTAATGTTTTGAGTGGAAAGATGGATGAACTTATGAAATTATTTGCTAGTAAAAGTGTTTCTTCTGATCCTAATGATATGCCCTTGTCTACTTTGAATGAGAATAATAATGAATCTATGGATGTGAATTTTGTTGGTAGGAACAATTTTGGTAACAACGTGTATAGAGGAAATTCTAATCCTAGGCCTTATCCTAGTAATCCCTCTAATAATTATGGTAATTCCTACAACAATTCTTATGGAAATTATAATAAGATGCCCTCTGATTTTGAATCTAATATTAAAGAATGTATTACTTCGCAAAAGAATTTCAATGCTTTGATTGAAGAAAAATTGCTTAAGATTAATGATTTGGCTAGGAACGTTGATAGAATTTCTCTTGATGTTGATTCTTTGAAACTTAGAACTATTCCACCTAAGCATGATATCAATGAGTATCTCAAAGCCATGAGAATTTCCATTGATGAGTGCAATGAAAGAACCGCTAGGATGCGTGCTAAGAAAGACGCCTACTGTTCTTCTAGTTCCTATGAAAATAAAGATGAAGATCTAAAAGTTATTGTTGTGTCCCCTATTAAATCTTTGTTTTGCAATATGAATCTTAATAATGATGGGACTGAATATGATCCACCTTCACCTAGAAGGCGTTCCAAGAATTCGGAGTTTTTAGATCTTGATGCTAAAATTGATGAAAGTGGGATCGAAGAAATTAAAACCCTAGATGTTGCTAAACCCACTATTTTGGATTTCAAGGAAATTAATTATGAAAATTGCTCTTTGATTGATTGTATTTCCTTGTTACAATCCGTGCTAAATTCTCCTCATGCTTATAGTCAAAATAAAGCGTTTACTAAACATATCGTTGATGCCTTGATGAAATCTTATGAAGAAAAACTTGAATTGGAAATTTATATCCCTAGAAAACTTTATGATGAGTGGGAACCAACTATTAAAATTAAGATTAAAGATCATGAGTTATATGCTTTATGTGACTTGGGTGCTAGTGTTTCCACGACTCCAAACACTTTGTGTGATTTGTTAGGTTTCCGTGATTTCGATGATTGCTCTCTAAACTTGCACCTTGCGGATTCCACTATTAGAAACCTATGGGAAGAATTAATGATGTTCTTATTGTTGCAAATAGGAATTATGTGCCCGTAGATTTTATCGTTCTTGACATAGATTACAATCCTTCATGTCCTATTATTCTTGGTAGACCTTTCCTTAGAACGATTGGTGCAATTATTGATATGAAGAAAGGAAGGCATGGAACACTTTCCTAGAAAGAAAATTAAATTACCTTATGAATCTATTATGAGAGCCACTTATGGATTGCCTACCAAAGATGGCAATACCTAGATCTATCCTTGCTTTTTATGCCTAGCTAGGGGCGTTAAACGATTGCGCTTGTTGGGAGGCAACCCAATTTTATTTTTGTTCCTTGCTTTTTGCTCCTGTTTAGTAATAAATAATTTATCTAGCCTCTGTTTAGGTTGTGTTTTTTGTGTTCAATTAGTGTTTGTGCCAAGTAGAACCGTTGGGAAGACTTGGGGAAAGTCTTAATATCTTGCTGTAAAAAACAGAAACTTTAGTGCTCACGAGAACTGCTGCCATTTTTATTTGGAAAGTTATATTTATTTTAGAATTTTTGGGGTTCCACATCTTGCGCTAGCTACAGATTACTATAGACTGTTCTGTTTTTGACAGATTCTGTTTTTCGTGTGTTGTTTGCTTATTTTGATGAATCTATGGCTAGTAAAATAGTTTATAAACCATAGAGAAGTTGGAATGCAGTAGGTTTAACACAAATTAAAATAAAGAATGACTCCATTACAGTACCTTGATGTGGTATTTTGTTTTCTTTCGCTAACGGAGCTCACGAGATTTTCTACTTTAAGTTTTGTGTTATGAAGTTTTCAAGTTTTGGGTAAAGATTTGATGGATTATGGAACAAGGAGTTGCAAGAGCCTAAGCTTGGGGATGCCCATGGCACCCCCAAGATAATCTAAGGACACCTAAAAGCCAAAGCTTGGGGATGCCCCGGAAGGCATCCCCTCTTTCGTCTAGTTCTATCGGTAACTTTACTTAGAGCTATATTTTTATTCACCACTTGATATATGTTTTGCTTGGAGCGTCTTGTATGATTTGAGTCACTGGGAAAGGACACCGCAAGATTGAACCCAAAGCTAAGCACTTCTCCCACTGCAAGAAAGATCAATCTAGTAGGCCAAACCAAACTGATAATTCAAAGAGACTTGCAAAGATAACCAATCATACATAAAAGAATTCAGAGAAGATTCAAATATTGTTCATAGATAAACTTGATCATAAACCCACAATTCATCGGTCTCAACAAACACACCGCAAAAAGAAGATTACATCGAATAGATCTCCACAACAGAGGGGGAGAACATTGTATTGAGATCCAAAAAGAGAGAAGAAGCCATCTAGCTAATAACTATGGACCCGAAGATCTGAGGTAAACTACTCACACTTCATCGGAGAGGCTATGGTGTTGATGTACAAGCCCTCCGTGATGGATACCCCCTCCGGCGGAGCTCCGTAACAGGCCCCAAGATGGGATCTCGTGGATACAGAAAGTTACAGCGGTGGAATTAGGGTTTGGGGGTACGTAGGTATATATAGGAGGAAGGAGTACGTCGGTGGAGCAACAGGGGGCCCATGAGGGTGGAGGGCGCGCCTGAGGGGGTAGGCGCGCCCCCTACCTCGTGGCCTCCTCCTTTGTTTCTTGACGTAGGGTCCAAGTCTCCTGGATCATGTCCGGTGAGAAAATCACGTTCCCGAAGGTTTCATTCCGTTTGGACTCCGTTTGATATTCCTTTTTTTCGAAACCCTAAAATAGGCAAAAAAACAGCAATTCTGGGTTGAGCCTCCGGTTAATAGGTTAGTCCCAAAAATAATATAAAAGTGGATAATAAAGCCCAATAATGTCCAAAACAGTAGATAATATAGCATGGAGCAACCAAAAATTATAGATACGTTGGAGACGTATCAATGGTTATTCTGGTTTCTCTCAAATACCTGTGTCAAAAGATGATCAAGAGAAAACCACTTTTACTTGCCCTTTCGGTACCTTTGGTTTATGTAATGCACCTGCTACCTCTCAAAGATGCATGACTGCTATATTCTCTGATTTCTGTGAAAAGATTGTTGAGGTTTTTGTGGACGATTTCTCCGTTTACGGACCTTCTTTTGATGATTGCTTAAGCAACCTTGACCTAGTTTTGCAGAGATGTGAAGAAACTAATCTTGTATTGAATTGGGCGAAGTGTCATTTTATGCTTAATGAAGGTATTGTCTTGGGGCATGAAATTTCTGAAAGGGGTATTGAAGTTGATAAAGCTAAAGTAGATGCTATTGAAAAGATGTCGTGTCCTAAAGATATCAAAGGTATAAGAAGTTTCCTTGGTCATGCAGGTTTCTATAGGAGGTTTATTAAAGACTCCTCTAAAATTTCTAGGCCTCTCACTAATCTCTTACAAAAAGATGTTCCTTTTGTTTTTGATGATGATTGTGTAGAAGCATTTGAAATACTTAAGAAAGCCTTGATTTCTGCACCTGTTGTTCAGCCAACTGATTGGAATTTACCCTTTGAAATTATGTGTGATGCTAGTGATTACGTTGTAGGTGCTGTTCTAGGACAAAGAGTTGATAAGAAATTAAATGTTATTCAGTATACTAGTAAAACTCTAGACAATGCCCAGAGAAATTATGCTACCACTGAAAAAGAATTTTTAGGAGTTGTATTTGCATGTGATAAGTTCAGATTTTATATCGTTGATTCCAAAGTAACTGTTCGCACTGATCATGCTGCTATTAAATATCTTATGAAAAAGAAAGATGCTAAACCTAGACTTATTAGATGGGTTCTCTTGCTACAAGAATTTGATTTGCATATTATTGATAGAAAGGAAGCTAAGAACCCCATTGTAGACAAATTGTCCAGGTTAGAGAATGTTATTGATAACCCACTACTATGACACCCCGATAGTTAAGCTACAGTAAACCCCTATTAATGATGTCACATCATCATAATTAAAATTTTGCTAAACTTATTCTCTCCTGGTTAAAACGTAAGTCAAATTCAAATTTCGCAAGTGAAATTATCATTCCTTAGAGCAGTAAAATAAAAATGTTCGTTATGTTGCAAATATTCAATAAGAAATTGTGATGAATAAACCAACTTCATTTGACTCACAAATAAATTCTTAGGAATTTAATAATTGGAACAACAGCAATTAGCTTGACTGTTTCATTTTCCAAAAATGTATAAACCTTCCAAATGACCCCAAACGTTGAGTGCATCTTCAAGGTGGTGCACCATATATATGTGCAAAGTTTCACAGCTAACAAAAATCATTAGATAGCTCAAATAAATACAAATAGGAGCTATTTCTATCAGATAAAAGAAAAGGAAAGAAAGAAAACAGAGGAGGACTATTGTGTACTGGCCCCTAGTGCATAAGTGAATCTGGCCCAGCCCACGAGGAGGTTTCTCCAACCTCCTGTTCACAGGAGGTGTGCTGGACGCGCCCACGACGTCCATGGCTTGGATCGGCCACGGGGCAGCCATCCAGAGGCCCACCCCGGTGCATAAAGACCACCCCGGAGCCCCTGGAACCCTAGCACGTCCCTCCTCTCTCTCACCCCTCTCCCTCTCAAATCTGTTCGCGCCCGGGAACATGGTCGCCGCTGCCTCGTCGTTGTTGTGGCCTCCGACCTGGCCTCGCCGTGCAAGCATGTCCAGGGGAATCGCCACGGTCTACTTCGTCCATACAGAGCACCGAATCGAGCCAGGACGTCTCGTACGCTCGCAATCGAGCTCTTCTTCACCGCGTACTTCGTCGGGCGCTGTTGTCGTTTTCCTCGTCTCCGGCCCATCCTTGTCCTCCCTGACCTCATCCCCGGCACCGCTGTGAGCCACTCTTCCGAAACTCCCTCTCCCTGTTTTCGTTTCGTCGCTAAAGCCGACGTCACCGAGCTCGTCCGAGCTCCCGCGTACGCGTACGTATCCAGTGCCGCTGCTTAGCCATTGCTTTTGCTGAGGCATTGTTACTGCTGCGTTGCTTGCTACACCACTGCCCTGCTCGTAGCTGCCGCTGCCGCTCCTCTGCTTCTGCCGCTGCCTGATGCTGCATCTACCACTGCAGCTAGCGCCGCCCGCATGCGCTGCTGCCGCCCGCAACCGCCTGCCCGACCGTGTGCCTGCCCGCGCCGGCCGGTGCCGGACCATGAGCCTCTGCCCCGCCATGGCCTTGCGCCCTTGCCTCCTCCTCGCCGCGCCAGTGCCCCGTAGCAACCGGCGCTCGCCCACGCCCGGGCGCCACTCGCGCCTGCCCGCGCGCCCGCTCTCGCCGGAGCTCCCCTATAGCCCCCGCACCCTGCTGTCGGCCGCCGCATTTTAGCCCGCGCCCTGGTGTCGCACGCCCGCTGCCACCTCCGCCCCACGGCGGTTGGTCGTGCCCGCCAAGGCCGTCGCCGTCCGGGACCTCACCCCGGCTCCCGCGTGCCCTGCCGCCCTCCCACCCCCCCCCCACGCGCTCATGCCTGCTTTGGCTGGCGTGCCCCTGTGTGCTCCAGCGCGCTCGCTCGCCCAGCCACCTATGGGGCCGGCCGGGGCCACTTACCAGTGGGACCCCCCCTTTGTTTTGATTAGTTGCAAAAAGGGAAAAGACATAATTAACGAAATAATTAATTAATGACTAGTTAATTGGTTAATTAACTAGACTAACTATCCACTGACATTGGACCCCACCACTAACTAGTTTAATACATGTGACACTAACATGCGGGACCCATCCTGACAATTGACTAGTCAACATGGACCAGTCAACTGCTGACTAGGCAGTTGACTGGCCCCACCAGTCTGTCCCTCTGAGCACTGCTGGGTGCACTTCACCGGGTGCACACAGCCTTTTCCGTTTAAATGTTTTTGATTTATTAATATTACTATAATTTTAGAAAATGATTAAAACTTAGAAAATTAATATAAAATAAACCGTATCTCGGATGAAAATATTTTATACATGAAACTTGCTCAGAAGGATGAGACGAGTCTGAATATGTAGTCCGTCCGTTTGCCACACATCCCTAGCATAGCAAACCTGCAACCGTACCCCTCCGGTCCACCTGTCCGAAAATGCGAAACACCGGGAATACTTTCCCGGATGTTTCCCCCCTTCGCCGGTATCGCCTACTACTATGTTAGGTCAACCCTAGCACCGCGTATTGCCATGTTTTGCTTTGATTGCTCTGTTATTTATTGTGTTCCCCCTCCGTTACTTCTTTCCGGTAGACTCTGAGACTGCCGGCGACCCAAGTTCGACTACGGTGATGTCGACCCTTCTTGACAGAGCAACCAAGCAAGCCCCCCTTGTTCATCCCGATATCGCCTACTCTTTCCCTCTACTGCTTGCATTAGAGTAGTGTAGTCGTTACTGCTCTCGGATGAACCTATTTGGGTGCATAGCCTGTCCTTGTTACTTCTATTGTTACCTTTACCTGCAATCCTAAATGCTTAGTATAGGGTGCTAGTTTATCATCAGTGGCCTTGCACTCTTGTCCGTCTGCCATGCTATACTACTGGGCCGTGATCACTTCGGGAGGTGATCATGGATACATATACTATATACTTTTACATACTTATGTTGATGATTCGGAGATGGGGGCTAAAGGGGCAGGTGGTTCCATCCAGGTAGTGATGGGCCTGGGTTCCCGGCAGCCCCCTGATGGTTACTTTGTAGCGGAGCGACAGGGCAGGTTGCGACCACCTCGGAGACAGGTGGGCCTGGTCCCTAGTCGGCGTCCACGGTTACTTTAAAATAACATGCTTAACGAGATCTGGATATTTGATCTGAGTCTGGCCACTGGCCTATACGCACTAACAAACTACGCGGGGACAGTTATGGGCACTCGACGTCGTGGTATCAGCCGAAGCCTTCTTGACGTCAGTGACTGAGCAGCGCGCGCCGGGTTGGACCGCGTAATGCAACTTCCTTTGTAATGGAGGTTGCCAGGTCTGCTCACCGGCCGCATACGCAACGTGCAGGTGTGCAACGGGCGATGGGCCCAGACCCCTGTGCGCTTAGGATTTTGACCGGTGTGCTGACCTCTCTATTGTGCCTAGGTAGTGTTGTGACGTGTTGATCTTTCGAGGCCGGGCATGACCCAGGAAAGTGTGTCCGACCAGAGGGATCGAGCGTGTTGGGTAATGTGGTGCACCCCTGCAGGGAAGTTTATCTATTCGAATAGTCGTTTCCCTCGGTAAAAGGATGACCCGGAGTTGTATTCTGACCTTATGACAACTAGAACTAGATACTTAATAAAACACACCTCTTACAAGTTCCAGATACAACCCGGTGATCGCTTTCCCACATGGCGACGAGGGGAGGATTGCCAGGTAGGATTATGCTATGCGGTGTTCCTTGATGCTGCTCATGCTACTCTCTTCTACATGCTTCAAGATGGAGGCTACCAAGAAGCGTAGTCTTTGATAGGACTAGATATCCCCCTCTTATTCTAGCATTTTGTAGTTCAGTCCACGGATACTACCCATTTCATTGATACCAATGCATATGTAGTGTAGATCCTTGCTTGAGAGTACTTTGGATGAGTACTCATGGTTGCTTTGCTCCCTCTTTTCCCCCTTTTCCATTCTTCTCGGATGTTGCAACCAGATGTTGGAGCCCAGGAGCCAGACGCCACTGTTGATGACGACTTCTACTGCACCGGGAGTGCCTACTACTACGTGCAGGCTGCCGATGACTAGGAGTAGTTTAGGAGGATCCCAGGCAGGAGGCATGTGCTACCTCTTGAGCAATGCGTTGGTTTTCCCTTGAAGAGGAAATGGTGATGCAGCAAAGTAGCGTAAGTATTTCCCTCAGTTTTTGAGAACCAAGGTATCAATCCAGTAGGAGGCAACGCACAAGTCCCTCGCACCTACACAGACAAATAAAATCCTCGCAACCAACGCAATAAAGGGGTTGTCAATCCCTTCACGGTCACTTACGAAAGTGAGATCTGATAGATATGATAAGATAATATTTTTGGTATTTTTATGATAAAGATGCAAAGTAAATAAAGTGAAATAAAAAAGGTGCAAGAAATTGCTTGTTGACGGAAGATTAATATGATAGAAAATAGACCCAGGGGCCATAGGTTTCACTAATGCCATCTCTCGAGACCATAAGTATTATGGTGGGTAAACAAATTACTGCTGAGCAATTGACAGAATTGAGCATAGTTATGAGAATATCTAGTTATGATCATGTATATAGGCATCACGTCCGTGACAAGTAGACCGACTCCTACCTGCATCTACTACTATTAGTCCACACATCGACCGCTATCCAGCATGCATCTAGAGTATTATGTTCAAAAGAACAGAGTAACGCTTTAAGAAGGATGACATGATGTAGAGGGATAAACTCATGCAATATGATATAAACCCCATCTTGTTATCCTCGATGGCAACAATACAATACGTGCCTTGCTGCCCCTACTATCACTGGGAAAGGACACCGCAAGATTGAACCCGAAGCTAAGCACTTCTCCCATTGCAAGAAAGATCAATCTAGTAGGCCAAACCAAACTGATAATTCGAAGAGACTTGCAAAGATAACCAATCATACATAAAAGAATTCAGAGAAGATTCAAATATTGTTCATAGATAAACTTAATCATGAACCCACAATCATCGGTCTCAACAAACACACCGCATAAGAAGATTACATCAAATAGATCTCCACAACAGAAGGGGAGAACATTGTATTGAGATCCAAAAAGAGAGAAGAAGCCATCTAGCTAATAACTATGGACCCGAAGGTCTGAGGTAAACTACTCACACTTCATCGGAGAGGCTATGGTGTTGATGTAGAAGCCCTCCGAGATCGATGCCCCCTCCGGCGGAGCTCCGGAAAAGGCCCCAAGATGGGATCTCACGGTTACATAAGGTTGCGGCGGTGGAATTAGGGTTTTGGCTCCGTATTTGGTAGTTTGGGGGTACGTAGGTATATATAGGAGGAAGGAGTACGTCGGTGGAGCAACGTGGGCCCCATGAGGGTGGAGGGCGCGCCTGGGGGGTAGGCGCGCCCCCCTACCTTGTGCCTTCCTGGTTGCTTTCTTGACGTAGGGTCCAAGTCTTCTAGATCACGTTTGTTCCAAAAATCACGTTCCCGAAGGTTTCATTCCGTTTGGACTCCGTTTGATATTCTTTTTCTGTGAAACTCTGAAATAGGCAAAAAACAGGAATTCTGGGTTGGGCCTCTGGTTAATAGGTTAGTCCCAAAAATAATATAAAAGTGTATAATAAAGCCCAATAATGTCCAAAACAGAATATAATATAGCATGGAACAATCAAAAATTATAGATACGTTGCAGACGTATCAGCCTACGCCTCTTTCGATCTGTATCCCAGTTTGTGCTAGCCATCTTATGGCAACTTGTTTAACTTATGTCTGTACTAAGATATTGTTGCTTCCGCTGACTCGTCTATGATCGAGCACTTGTATTCAAGCCCTCGAGGCCCCTGGCTTGTATTATGATGCTTGTATGACTTGTTTACTTTTAGAGTTGTGTTGTGATATCTTCCCGTGAGTACCTGATCTTGATCATACATGTTTGCGTGCATGATTAGTGTACGATTGAATTGGGGGCGTCACAAGTTGGTATTAGAGCTGACTGCCTGTAGGAATCCCCCTTCCACACTCCTTGGCCGAAGTCGAGTCTAGTCGCTACAAAACTTTCACTAACATGATTGTGTGTCTTACGGGCCCACGTCGCCATTGGGTGGTATTAGGATCCATTGCTTGAAACGGGGATGTACAAAAGCCTCAAAGGGCATCAGACACTATGTGATGTACTCAAGAAATAGATTCTGAACCAAAACCCTAGGAAAGAGGGCGTTGGGTTTGAGATGAAAATGAATGTTGATGGTTCATACTAGAAGCCTGAGCAGTACCCCAAAACCACATGGGTTGTTGCAAAGGGACCTTTAGTAGATCCATCTACCCTATCTGGCTTCACTTGTCCTAACCCCATTATCATTGATGAATCCTTTGGTGCAAATTATAAACTGTTCAAAAATCAGAATGCTGAAGTGTTTGCCAGGTATATTGGTACTAACTGCAGGAATGGACCTCCTTTGAAGAAGATCTGGGTCCCCAAAAGCTGTCTTGAGAAGCTTCTTGTGAATGTCATTATTACACAACCTGGGAAGAAGTCAAACCCTAGACCAAAGGGAAATAATTTTTTATCTGGGTTCTAAGGGAAATATTTTTTGCAAGCGAAAAATACTTAGTGATAAAAGCATCTTTGCACTTATTCCAAGAATCGATACTGTTGCGAGGCAAAAAAGAAAACCAAATTTTTGCATGATCTCGCAAAGAAAACGGAAATAATTTCATCTTCACAACATCATTGTCCAAATTTTTTTCTTTTGCATATCGCATAATACCACGAATGTGTTAAGATGGGACGCGACATGCTCATTAGGAGCACTAGAAAATTGATCGTTTGTAACAAGATTCAACAAAGTAGTATTAATATCACAAGACTCCGCACTAGTGGTGAGAGGAGCAATCGGAGTGCCAATAAAATCATTGTTGTTGGTATTTGAGAAATCACACAACTTGGTGTTCTCTTGAGTCATTGTGACTATGCAACAAGATTGCACTCAAAAACAGATCCGACAAAAAAATGATGAACGAAAAAGAGGGCGAATAAAACGGCAAATTTCTGTGAAGGGAGGGAGAGGAAAACGAGAGGAAAATGACAAATATTGTAAATTGCGAGGAGATGAGATTTCTGATTAAGAACCTCATAGATGTTGATGATGTCTCCCCGGCAATGGCGCCAGAAATTCCTTTTGATGTCTGCTAGAACTACGTCGGTATTTCCCCAAAGAGGAAGGGATGATGTAGCACAGCGACGGTAGGTATTTCCCTCAGTGATGAGACCAAGGTTATCGAACCTGTAGGAGAACCAAGAAACACTACGTAAACAGCACCTGCACACAAATAACAACCACTCGCAACCCGATGTGTTAATGGGGTTGTCAATCCCTTTCGGGTAACGACGCCAGAAGTTGGCACGTGGACGGGAGAAAGTTGTAATAGATTGATAGATCAAACACCAAATAAAATAAAGTGCGGCAAGGTATTTTTGAAATTTTAGTTTAATAGATCTAAAAATAAAAGCAAATAAAATAGATCGCAAAGGCAAATATATTAAAGAAGAGACCCGGGGGCCGTAGATTTCACTAGTGGCTTCTCTCGAGAAAAATAGCAAACGGTGGGTGAACAAATTACTATTGGACAGTTGATAGAACTTCAAACAATCATGACGATATCCAGGCATGATCATTATATAGGCATCACATCCAAGAATAGTAGACCGACTCCTGCCTGCATCTACTACTACTACTCCACACATCGTCCACTATCCAGCATGCATCTAGTGTATTAAGTTCATGGAAAAACGGAGTAATGCAATAAGAATGATGACATGATGTAGACAAGAACTTTTTATGTAGAAATAGACCCCATCTTGTTATCCTTAATAGCAACGATACATATGTGTCGGTTCCCCTTCTGTCACTGGGATCAAGCACCATAAGATCGAACCCATTACAAAGCACCTCTTCCCATTGCAAGATAAATAGATCAAGTTGGCCAAACAAAACCCAGATATCGGAGAAGAAACACGAGGCTATAAGCAATCATGCATATAAGAGATCGAAGAAGGCTCAAATAACTTTCATGGATAAAATGATAGATCTGATCATAAACTCAAAGTTCATCGGATCCCAACAAACACACCGCAAAAAGAGTTACATCATATGGATCTCCAAGAGACCATTATATTGAGAATCAAAAGAGAGAGAGAGGAAGCCATCTAGCTACTAACTATGGACCCGTAGGTCTACAAAGAACTACTCATGCATCATCGGAGAGGCACCAATGGGCATGATGAACCCCTCCATGATGGTGTCTAGATTGGATCTGGTGGTTCTGTAACTTGCAGCGGCTGGAATTAATTTTCGTCGACTCCCCTAGGGTTTCTGAAATATTGGGGTATTTATAGAGCAAAGAGGCGGTTCACGTTGGGGAACTTAGTGTTTCAAAAAATTTACCTACGATCACGCAAGATCTATCTAGGAGATGCATAGCAACGAGAGGGGAGAGTGTGTCCATGTACCCTCATAGACCGAAAGCAGAAGCGTTTAGTAACGCGGTTGATGTAGTCCAGCGTCTTTGCGATTCAACTGATCCAAGTACCGAACGCATGGCACCTCCACGATCAGCACACGTTTAGCTTGCTGACGTCCCTCGAACTATTGATCCAGTCGAGGCCGAGGGAGAGTTCCATCAGCACGACGGCATGGTGACGGTGATGATGAAGTTACCGACGCAGGGCTTCGCCTAAGCACTACAACGATATGACCGAGGTGTGTAACTGTGGAGGAGGGCACCGCACACGGCTAAAAGATCAACTTGTGTGTCTTTGGGGTGCCCCCTCCCCACGTATATAAAGGGGGGAGGAGGAGGAGGCCGGCGAAGGTGTGGCGTGCCAAGGGGAGAATCCTACTTAGACTCCCGGTCCAAGTAGGATTCGCCCCCCCCCCCTTCCTATTCCTACAAGGAGAAGGGGGGAAAGAGGAGAAGGAGAAAAGGAAAGCCCCCCAACCCTAACCCAATTTGGATTGGGCTTGGGGGGCGCGCCTCCACCTGGCCGCCGCCTCCTCTCTTCCACTAGGGCCCATGAAGGCCCATTAACCCCCCGTGGGGTTCCGGTAACCCCCCGATACTCTGGAAAATGCCCGAACCTATCAGAAACAATTCCGGTGTCCAAACATAACCTTCCAATATATCAATATTTATGTCTCGACCATTTCAAGACTCCTTGTCATGTCCGTGATCTCATCCGGGACTCCGAACAAACTTCGGTTCATCAAAACACGAAACTCATAATACAAATCGTCATCGAACGTTAAGCGTGCGGACCCTATGGGTTCGAGAACTATGCAGACATGACCGAGACATATCTATGATCAATAACCAATAGCGAAACATGGATGCTCATTCTGGCTCCTACATATTCTACGAAGATCTTTAACAGTCAAAGCGCATAACAACATACGTTGTTCCCTTTGTCATAGGTATGTTACTTGCCCGAGATTCGATCGTCGGTATCATCGTACCTAGTTCAATCTCGTCATTGGAAAGTCTCTTCACTCGTTCCGTAATGCATCATCTCGTGGCTAACTCATTAGACACATTACTTGCATGGCTCATAGTGATGTGCATTACCGAGAGGGCCCATAGATACCTCTTCGATACACGGAGTGACAAATCCTAATCTTGATCTATGCCAACTCAACAAACACCATCAGAGACACCTGTAGAGCATCTTTATAATCACCCAGTTACATTATGAAGTTTGATAGCACACAAGGTGTTCCTCCTGTATTCGGGAGTTGCATAATCTCATAGTCTGAGGAACATGTATAAGTCATGAAGAAAGCAATAGCAGAAAAACTAAATCATCATTATGCCAAGCTAACGGATGGGTCTTATCCATCACATCGTTCTCTAATGATGTGATCCCGTTCATCAAATGACAACACATGTCTATGGCTAGGAAACTTAACCATCTTTTATTAACGAGCTAGTCAAGTAGAGGCATACTAGGGATACTCTGTTTGTCTATGTATTCACACATATACTAAGTTTCTAGTTAATACAATTCTAGCAAGAATAATAAACATTTATCATGATATAAGGAAATATAAACAACAACTTTATTAGTTCCTCTAGGGCATATTTTCTTCAGTCTCCCACTTCTACTAGAGTCAATAATCTAGATTACATAGTAATGATTCTAACACCCATGGAGTCTTGGTGTTGACCATGCTTTGCTCGTGAGAGAGGCTTAGTCAACGGGTCTGCAACATTAAGATCTGTATGTATCTTGCAAATCTCTATGTCTCCCTCCTTGACTTGATCGTGGATGGAATTGAAGTGTCTCTTGATGTGCTTGGTTCTCTTGTGAAATCTGGATTCCTTTGCCAAGGCAATTGCACCAGTATTATCACAAAATATTTTCATTGGACCCGATGCACTGGGTATTACACCTAGATCGGATATGAACTTCTTCATCCAGACTCCTTCATTTGCTGCTTCCAAAGCAGCTATGTACTCCGCTTAACACGTAGATCCCGCCATGACGCTCTACTTAGAACGACACCAACTGATAGCTCCACCATTCAATAAAAATATGTATCTGGTTTGTGACTGAGAGTCATCCGGATCAGTGTCAAAGCTTGCATGTAACCGTTTACGACGAGCTCTTTGTCGCCTCCATAAATGAGAAACATATCCTTAGTCCTTTTCAAGTATTTCAGGATGTTCTTGCCGCTGTCCAGTGATCCACTCCTGGATTACTTTGGTACCTCCCTCCTAAACTAATAGTAAGGCACACATCAGGTCTGGTACATAGCATTGCATACATGATAGAACCTATGGCTGAGGCATAGGGAATGACTTTAATTTTCTCTCTATCTTCTGAAGTGGTCGGGCATTGAGTCTGACTCAACTTCACACCTTGTAACACAGACAAGAACCCTTTCTTTGACTGATCCATTTTGAACTTCTTCAAAACTTTATCAAGGTATGTGCTTTGTGAAAGTCCAATTAAGCGTCTTGATCTATCTCTATAGATCTTGATGCCCAATATATAAGCAGCTTCATTGAGGTATTTCATTGAAAAATTCTTATTCAAGTATCCTTTTATGCTATTCATAAATTCAGTATCATTTCCGATCAACAATATGTCATCCACATATAATATCAGAAATGCTATGGAGCTCCCACTCACTTTCTTGTAAATACGGGCTTCTCCAAAAGTCTGTATAAAACCATATGCTTTGATCACACTATCAAAGCGTATATTCCTACTCCGAGATGCTCGCACCAGTCCATAAATGGATCGCTGGAGCTTGAGCACTTTGTTAGCACCTTCAGGATCGACACAACCTTCTAGTTGCATCATATACAACTCTTCTTTAAGATATCCATTAAGGAATGCAGTTTTGACATCCATTTGCCAAATTCATAATCATAAAATGCGGCAATTGCTAACATGATTCGGATAGACTTAAGCATCGCTACGGGTGAGAAGGTCTCATCGTAGTCAACTCCTTGAACTTGTCGAAAGCCTTTCGCAACAAGTCGAGCTATGTAGACAGTAACATTACCATCAGCGTCAGTCTTCTTCTTGAAGATCCATTTATTCTCTATTGCTTGCCGGCTATCGGGCAAGTCAACCAAAGTCCATACTTTGTTCTCATACATGGATCCCATCTCAGATTTCATGGCCTCAAGCCATTTTGCGGAATCTGGGCTCATCATCGCTTCCTCATAGTTCGTAAGTTCGTCATGGTAAAGTAACATGCTCCAGAACAGGATTACCGTACCACTCTGGTGCGGATCTTACTCTAGTTGACCTACGAGGTTCGGTAGTAACTTGATCGGAAGTTTCATGATCATCATCATTAGCTTCCTCACTAATTGGTGTAGGAATCACTGGAACTGATTCCTGTGATGAACTACTTTCCAATAAGGGAGAAGGTACAATTACCTCATGAAGTTGTACTTTCCTCCCACTCACTTCTTTCGAGAGAAACTCCTTCTCTAGAAAGGATCCACTCTTAGCAATGAATATCTTGCCTTCGAATCTGTGATAAAATGTGTACCCAACAGTCTCCATTGGGTATCTTATGAAGACACATTTCTTCAATTTGGGTTCGAGCTTATCAGGTTGAAGCTTTTTTACATAAGCATCGCAGCCCCAAACTTTAAGAAACGACAACTTGGGTTTCTTGCCAAACCACAGTTCATATGGTGTCGTCTCAACGGATTTCGATGGTGCCCTATTTAATGTGAATGTAGCCATCTCTAAAGCATAACCCCAAAACGATAGCGGTAAATCAGTAAGAGACATCATAGACCGCACCATATCTAATCAAGTGTGGTTACACCGTTCGGACACACCATTACGTTGTGGTGTTCCAGGTGGCGTGAGTTGTGAAACTATTCCACATTGTTTCAAATGAAGACCAAACTCATAACTCAAATATTCACCTCCACGGTCAGATCGTAGAAATTTTATTTTCTTGTTACGATGATTTTCCACTTCACTCTGAAATTCTTTGAACTTTTCAAATGTTTCATACTTATGTTTCATCAAGTAGATATACCCATATCTGCTCAAATCATCTGTGAAGGTCAGAAAATAATAATACCCGCCGCAAGCATCAACACTCGTCGGACCGCATACATCAGTATGTATTATTTCCAATAAGTCTGTTGCTCGCTCCATTGTTCCGGAGAATGGAGTCTTAGTCATCTTGCCCATGAGGCATAATTCACAAGCATCAAGTGATTCATAATCAAGTGATTCCAAAAGCCCATCAGCATGGAGTTTCTTCATGCGCTTTACACCAATATATGACCTAAACGGCAGTGCCACAAATAAGTTGCACTATCATGGTTAAACTTATATCTTTTGGCTTCAATACGATGAATATGTGTATCACTACTATCGAGATTCAATAAAAATAGACCACTCATTAAGGGTGCATGACCATAAAAGATATTACTCATATAAATAGAACAATCATTATTCTCTGGTTTAAATGAATAACTGTCTCGCATCAAACAAGATCCAGATATAATGTTCATGCTTAACGCTGGCACCAAATAATAATTATTCAGGTCTAAAACTAACCCCGAAGGTAAATGTAGACAGGGGCGAAATTAGGCCTGGGGCAACTAGTGTTGTAGCCCTAGGCGTGGCCCAACTAGCCCTTATACATATAGCAGCAAATATTTTTTGCTCAAAAAGCAGCAAATATTTAAGAATTTGGGATACAGAGATGATTAGCCCCACACTTCACGTAGATGTGCAAGGCTTCAGCCCATTAGCCCAACTCAAGTGGATCGATCAAAACAGAAAATCAATCGCGTAGCCAGAAAATCTATCGATCAAAACACGATGACACTTCGATCTATCGCTCATTCACCAAGAAAAAAATCCCTCTACCGATAGGCAACAGAGAAACCCTCGCTTCTCTCAAATGGAGCGCCGCTGCGCGGTTGTGCCGCCACTGTTGTCAGTCGTCAAGCTGCGATTCCCCACCGCGCCGGCTGTCGGATCCGGCGTCCTGACCACCGGCCTCTCCTAGTCTCCTTCTTCTGATCTTCTCAAACTATTGCTAAACTACAGTGCATGCATAGGTAGTAAGTAATCTGTAACTCTGTATCATCTAATTCTTTTCCCTAGTTTCTTTATATCAGGCAAACTCAGTGAATAGGTGGTGTTAAATTATATTGCTTACTCAGTTTTATTTCATTGTTATAAGGAGATTAGAAATCCAAGATGAAGTGGACCCATACAATTGAAGCATTGATGATATTAAGATTATACAATTGTATCAAAAAAAATGAGGAAACACAAGGGGCTACTACCTCGTGCACTTGGTGTTAATGGTATAATTTTTTTTTTGCATAATTTCATATGAACAATTGATTTATTCTATGTCCAATGTCTTGATTTTAAATACTTCATTTTATGTTTGCAGATTCAGATCCTTCTACTATTGTGGGTGAAGAAACGATGGCCTTGAATTAAGCAAGTCTTCACTAATTTGGTACCAAACCATTTTTGTAATGATACACTTTGTTAAACTATTTGTTTAGTGGAATTTCCTCTCGTGAATTTATATTTTGTTTTGAATGTGATTTTGTGGCATACATATAACGCACCTTGATGTGCGTGGTATTTGACATTATATTTAGTCAATTAGTTTAGCCTTAGGATTTGACAAATCCTAGTTCCGCCTCTGGATGTAGAGGTAGCGTGCCGACCGCGATCACATCGACTATGGAACCATTTACCATGCACATCGTCACCTCGTCCTTAGCCAATCTTTGCTTAATCCGTAGCCCCTGTTTCGAGTTGCAAATATGAGCAACAAAACCAGTATCAAATACCTAGGCGCTACTGCGAGCATTAGTAAGGTACACATCAATAACATGTATATCAAATATACCTTTCACTTTGCCATCCTTCTTATCTGCCAAATACTTGGGGCAGTTCCCCTTCCAGTGGCCGGTCCCTTTGCAGTAGAAGCACTCAGTCTCAGGCTTAGGTCCAGACTTGGGCTTCTTCACTTGAGCAGAAACTTGCTTGCCGTTCTTCTTAAAGTTCCCCTTCTTCCCTTTGCCCTTCTTCTTGAAACTAGTGGTCTTGTTGACCATCAACACTTGATGCTCCTTCTTGATTTCTACCTCCGCAGCCCTTAGCATTGCGAAGGGCTTGGGAATTGTCTTATCCATCCCTTGCATATTATCGTTCATCACGAAGCTTTTGTAGCTTGGTGGCAGTGATTGAAGAACTCTGTCAATGACACTATCATCAGGAAGATTAACTCCTAGTTGAGTCAAGTGGTTGTGGTACCCAGACATTCTGAGTATATGTTCACTGACAGAACTATTCTCCTCCATCTTGCAGTTATAGAACTTATTGAAGACTTCATATCTCTCAATTCGGGCATTTGCTTGAAATATTAACTTCAACTCCTGGAACATCTCATATGCTCCATGACATTCAAAACATCGTTGAAGTCCCGATTCTAAGTCGTAAAGCATGGCACACTGAACTATCGAGTAGTCATCAGCTTTTCTCTGCCGGACGTTCATAACATCTGGTGTTGCTCCTGCAGCGGGCTTTGCACCTAGCGGTTCTTCTAGGACGTAATTCTTCTGCGCAGCAATAAGGATAATCCTCAAGTTACGGACCCAGTCTGTGTAGTTGCTACCATCATCTTTCAACTTAGCTTTCTCTAGGAACGCATTAAAATTCAAAGGAACGGTAGCACAGGCCATTTATCTACAACAACATAGACATGCAAAATACTATCAGGTGCTAAGTTCATGATAAATTAAAGTTCAATTAATCATATTACTTAAGAACTCCCACTTAGATAGACATCTCTCTAGTCATCTAAATGATCACGTGATCCATATCAACTAAACCATGCTCGGTCATCACGTGAGATGGAGTAGTTTTTAATGGTGAACACCACTATGTTGATCATATCTACTATACGATTCACGCTCGACTTCTCGGTCTCAGTGTTCCGAGGCCATATCTGCATATGCTAGGCTTGTCAAGTTTAACCCGAGTATTCTGCGTGTGCAAAACTGGCTTGCACTCGTTGTATGTGAACGTAGAGCTTATCACACCTGGTCATCACGTGGTGTCTCGGCACGATGAACTATAGCAATAGTGCATACTCAGGGAGAACACTTATACCTTGAAATTTACTGAGAGATCATCTTATAATGCTACCGACGTACTAAGCAAAATAAGATACATAAAGGATAAACATCACATGCAATCAGAATAAGTGATATGATATGGCCATCATCATCTTGTGCCTTTGATCTCCATCTCCAAAGCACCATCATGATCACCATCGTCACCGGCTTGACACCTTGATCTCCATCGTACCATCATTGTCGTCTCGCCAACTATTGCTTCTACTACTATCGCTACCGCTTAGTGATAAAGTAAAGCAATTATATGGCGATTGCATTTCATACAATAAAGCGACAACCATATGGCTCCTGCCAATTGCCGATAACTGTTACAAAACATGATCATCTCATACAACAATTTATATCATCATGTCTTGACCATATCACATCACAACATGCCCTACAAAAACAAGGTAGATGTCCTCTACTTTGTTGTTGCAAGTTTTACGTGGCTGCTATGGGCTTCTAGCAAGACCGTTCTTACCTACGCATCAAAACCACAACGATTTTTCGTCGTGTGCGAAAAGATGTCAAACTCGATTCAACTAAAGCTGGAGAAACAGACACCCGCCAGCCACTTGTGTGCGAAGCACGTCGGTAGAACCAGTCTGATGAACGCGGCCATGTAATGTCGGTCCGGGACACTTCATCCAACAATACCGCCGAATCAAAGTAAGACGTTGCTGGTAAGGAGTATGACTATTATCGCCCACAACTCTTTGTGTTCTACTCGTGCAAATAACATCTACGCATAGACCTGGCTCGGATGCCATTGTTGGGAACGTAGTATTTCAAAAAAATTACCTACGATCACGCAAGATCTATCTAGGAGATGCATAGCAATGAGAGGGGAGAGTATGTCTACGTACATTCGTAGAACGAAAGCAGAAGCGTTTAGCAACGCGGTTGATGTAGTCGAACGTCTTCGCGATCCAGCCGATCCAAGTACCGAACGCATGGCACCTCCGTGATCAGCACACGTTCAGCTCGATGACGTCCCTCAAACTCTTGATCCAGTTGAGGCCGAGGGAGAGTTCCGTCAGCATGACGGCGTGGTGATGGTGATGATGAATTTACCGACGCAGGGCTTCGCCTAAGCACTACAATGATATGACCGAGGTGTGTAACTATGGAGGGGGGCACCGCACATGGCTAAAAGATCAACTTGTGTGTCTTTGGGGTGCCCCCTCCCCACGTAAATAAAGGGGGGAGGAGGAGGAGGAGGAGGCCAGCCAAGGTGTGGCGCGCCAAGGTCCAAGTAGGATTTGAAGGAAATATGCCCTAGAGGCAATAATAAAGTTATTATTTATTTCCTTATATCATGATAAAAGTTTATTATTCATGCTAGAATTGTATTAACCGGAAACGTAATACATGTGTGAATACATAGACAAACAGAGTGTCACTAGTATGCCTCTACTTGACTAGCTCGTGAATCAAAGATGGTTATGTTTCCTAACCATGGACAAAGAGTTGTCATTTGATTAAAGGGATCACATCATTAGTTGAATGATCTGATTGACATGACCCATTCCATTAGCTTAGCACCCGACCGTTTAGTATGTTGCTATTGCTTTCTTCATGACTTATACATGTTCCTATGACTATGAGATTATGCAACTCCCGTTTGTCGGAGGAACACTTTGTGTGCTACCAAACGTCACAACGTAACTAGGTGATTATAAAGGAGCTCTACAGGTGTCTCCAAAGGTACATGTTGGGTTGGCGTATTTCGAGATTAGGATTTGTCACTCCGATTGTCGGAGATGTATCTCTGGGCCCTCTCGGTAATGCACATCACTGAAGCCTTGCAAGCATTGCAACTAATGAGTTAGTTGCGGGATGATGTATTACGGAACAAGTAAAGAGACTTGCCGGTAACGAGATTGAACTAGGTATTGGATACCGACGATCGAATCTCGGGCAAGTAACATACCGATGACAAAGGGAACAACGTATGTTGTTATGCGGTCTGACCGATAAAAGATCTTCGTAGAATATGTAGGAGCCAATATGAGCATCCAGGTTCCGCTATTGGTTATTGAACGGAGACGTGTCTCGGTCATGTCTACATTGTTCTCGAACCCGTAGGGTCCGCACGCTTAAGGTTACGATGACAGTTATATTATGAGTTTATGCATTTTGATGTACCGAAGTTTGTTCGGAGTCCCGGATGTGATCACGGACATGACGAGGAGTCTCGAAATGGTTGAGAAATAAAGATTGATATATTGGAAGCCTATAATTGGATATATGAAGCGTTCCCGGTGAAATCGGGATTTTACCGGATTACCGGGAGGTTACCGGAACCCCCCGGGAGGTATATGGGCCTTAGTGGGCCTTAGTGGAAGAGAGGAGAGGTGGCCAGAGATGGGCCGCACGCCCCTCCCCCTCTTTGGTCCGAATAGGACAAGGAGAGGGGGCCGGCCCCCCCTTCCTCCTCTCTCTCCTCTTTTCCCCCCTCCGCGAATCCTATTCCAACTAGGAAAGGGGGGAGTCGTACTCCCGGAAGGAGTAGGACTCCTCCTGGCGCGCCACCTCTTGGCCGGCCAGCCCCCCCCCCTTTGAGCCTTTATATACGGAGGCACGGGGCACCGCTAGGGACACAAGTTGATCCACGTGATCATATTCTTAGCCGTGTGCGGTGCCCCCTTCCACCATAGTCCTCGATAATATTGTATCGGTGCTTAGGCGAAGCCCTGCGACGGTAGTACATCAAGATCGTCACCACGCCGTCGTGCTGACAGAACTCTTCCCCGACACTTTGCTGGATCGGAGTCCGGGGATCGTCATCGAGCTGAACGTGTGCTAAAACTCGGAGGTGCCATAGTTTCGGTGCTTGATCGGTCGGGCCGTGGAGACGTACGAGTACATCAACCAAGTTAACGCTTCCGTTGTCGATCTACAAGGGTACATAGATCACACTCTCCCCCTCTCGTTGCTATGCATCACCATGATCTTGCGTGTGCGTAGGAAATTTTTTGAAATTACTACGAAACCCAACAGTGGCATCCGAGCCTTGGTTTTATGTGTTGATGTTATATGCACGAGTAGAACACAAGTGAGTTGTGGGCGATATAAGTCATACTGCTTACCAGCATGTCATACTTTGGTTCGGCGGTATTGTTGGACGAAGCGGCCCGTTCCGACATTACGCGTACGCTTACGCGAGACTGGTTCTCCCGACGTGCTTTGCACAAAGGTGGCTAGCGGGTGACAATTTCTCCAACTTTAGTTGAACCGAGTGTGGCTACGCCCGGTCCTTGCGAAGGTTAAAACAGCACCAACTTGACAAACTATCATTGTGGTTTTGATGCGTAGGTAAGATTGGTTCTTGCTTAAGCCCGTAGCAGCCACGTAAAACTTGCAACAACAAAGTAGAGGACGTCTAACTTGTTTTTGCAGGGCATGTTGTGATGTGATATGGTCAAGACATGATGCTAAATTTTATTGTATGAGATGTCATGTTTTGTAACCGAGTTATCGGCAACTGGCAGGAGCCATATGGTTGTCGCTTTATTGTATGCAATGCAATCACGCTGTAATGCTTTACTTTATCACTAAGCAGTAGTGATAGTCGTGGAAGCATGAGATTGGCGAGACGACAATGATGCTACGATGGAGATCAAGGTGTCGCGCCGGTGACGATGGTGATCACGATGGTGCTTCGAGGATGGAGATCACAAGCACAAGATGATGATGGCCATATCATATCACTTATATTGATTGCATGTGATGTTTATCTTTTATGCATCTTATCTTGCTTTGATTGACGGTAGCATTATAAGATGATCTCTCACTAATTATCAAGAAGTGTTCTCCCTGAGTATGCACCGTTGTGAAAGTTCTTCGTGCTAAGACACCACGTGATGATCGGGTGTGATAGGCTCTACATTCAAATACAACGGGTGCAAAACAGTTGCACACGCAGAATACTCAGGTTATACTTGACGAGCCAAGCATATACAGATATGGCCTCGGAACACGGAGATCGAAAGGTCGAGCGTGAATCATATAGTAGATATGATCAACATAGTGATGTTCACCAATGAAACTACTCCATCTCACGTGATGATCGTACATGGTTTAGTTGACTTGGATCACGTAATCACTTAGAGGATTAGAGGGATGTCTATCTAAGTGGGAGTTCTTTAAGTAATATGATTAATTGAACCTAAATTTATCATGAACTTAGTACCTGATAGTATCTTGCTTATGTATGTTTGATTGTAGATAGATGGCCCGTGCTGTTGTTCCATTGAATTTTAATGCGTTCCTTGAGAAAGCAAAGTTGAAAGATGATGGTAGCAATTACACGGACTGGGTCTGTAACTTGAGGATTATCCTCATTGCTGCACAGAAGAATTACGTCCTGGAAGCACTGCTGGGTGCCAGGCCTGCTGCTGGAGCAACACCAGATGTTATGAACGTCTGGCAGAGCAAAGCTGATGACTACTCGATAGTTCAATGTGCCATGCTTTACGGCATAGAACCGGGACTTCAATGACGTTTTGAACATCATGGGGCATATGAGATGTTCCAGGAGTTGAAGTTAATATTTCAAGCAAATGCCCGGATTGAGAGATATGAAGTCTCCAATAAGTTCTATAGCTGCAAGATGGAGGAGAACAGTTCTGTCAGTGAGCATATACTCAAGATGTCTGGGTATTGTAATCACTTGATTCAACTGGGAGTTAATCTTCCGGATGATAGCGTCATTGACAGAATTCTCCAATCACTTCCACCAAGCTACAAGAGCTTCGTGATGAACTATAATATGCAAGGGATGAATAAGACTATTCCCGAGCTCTTCGCAATGCTGAAAGCTGCGGAGGTAGAAATCAAGAAGGAGCATCAAGTGTTGATGGTCAACAAGACCACTAGTTTCACGAAAAAGGGCAAAGGGAAGAAGAAGGGGAACTTCAAGAAGAACAGCAAGCAAGTTGCTGCTCAAGAGAAGAAACCCAAGTCTGGACCTAAGCCTGAAACTGAGTGCTTCTACTGCAAGCAGACTGGCCACTGGAAGCGGAACTGCCCCAAGTATTTGGCGGATAAGAAGGATGGAAAGGTGAACAAAGGTATATGTGATATACATGTTATTGATGTGTACCTTACTAATGCTCGCAGTAGCACCTGGGTATTTGATACTAGTTCTGTTGCTAATATTTGCAACTAGAAACAGGGACTACGGATTAAGCGAAGATTGGCTAAGGACGAGGTGACGATGCGCGTGGGAAACGGTTCCAAAGTCGATGTGATCGCAGTCGGCGCACTACCTCTACATCTACCTTCGGGATTAATATTAGACCTAAATAATTGTTATTTGGTGCCAGCGTTAAGCATGAGCATTATATCTGGATCTTGTTTGATGCGAGACGGTTATTCATTTAAATCAGAGAATAATGGTTGTTCTATTTATATGAGTAATATCTTTTATGGTCATGCACCCTTGAAGAATGGTCTATTCTTATTGAATCTCGATAGTAGTGACACACCTATTCATAATGTTGAAGCCAAAAGATGCAGAGTTGATAATGATAGTGCAACTTATTTGTGGCACTGCCGTTTAGGTCATATCGATGTAAAGCGCATGAAGAAACTCCATACTGATGGACTTTTGGAACCACTTGATTATGAATCACTTGGTACTTGCGAACCGTGCCTCATGGGCAAGATGACTAAAACGCCGTTCTCCGGTACTATGGAGAGAGCAACAGATTTGTTGGAAATCATACATACAGATGTATGTGGTCCGATGAATATTGAGGCTCGTGGCGTATATCGTTATTTTCTCACCTTCACAAATGGCTTAAGCAGATATGGGTATATCTACTTAATGAAACATAAGTCTGAAACGTTTGAAAAGTTCAAAGAATTTCAGAGTGAAGTTGAAAATCATCGTAACAAGAAAATAAAGTTTCTACGATCTGATCGTGGAGGAGAATATTTGAGTTACGAGTTTGGTGTACATTTGAAACAATGCGGAATAGTTTCGCAACTCACGCCACCCGGAACACCACAGCGTAATGGTGTGTCCGAACGTCGTAATCATACTTTACTAGATATGGTGCGATATATGATGTCTCTTACTGATTTACCGCTATCGTTTTGGGGTTATGCTTTGGAGACGGCCGCATTCAC
The DNA here is from genome assembly GCF_056163025.1 of Triticum urartu. Taxonomy (NCBI): domain Eukaryota; kingdom Viridiplantae; phylum Streptophyta; class Magnoliopsida; order Poales; family Poaceae; genus Triticum; species Triticum urartu. Next base: position 657,230,844 of record NC_141879.1, read on the forward strand.
GTTAAATAGGGCACCATAAAAATCCGTTGAGACAACGCCTTATGAACTAAGGTTTGGCAAGAAACCAAAGTTGTCGTTTCTGAAAGTTTGGGGCTGCGATACTTATGTGAAAAAGCTTCAACCTGATAAGCTCGAGCCCAAATCGGAGAAATGTGTCTTCATAGGATATCCAAAGGAGACTATTGGATACACCTTCTATCACAGATCCGAAGGCAAGACTTTTGTTGCTAAGTTCGGAAACTTTCTGGAGAAGGAGTTTCTCTCGAAAGAAGTGAGTGGGAGGAAAGTAGAACTTGATGAGGTAACTGTACCTGCTCCCTTATTGGAAAGTAGTGCATCATAGAAAACTGTTTCTGTGACACCTGCACCAATTAGTGAGGAAGCTAATGATAATGATCATGAAACTTTAGAACAATACACTACTGAACCTCGTAGATCAACCAGAGTGAGATCCGCGCCAGAGTGGTATGGTAATCCTGTTCTGGAAGTCATGCTATTAGATCATGATGAACCTACGAACTATGAAGAAACGATGGTGAGCCCAGATTCCGCAAAATGGCTTGAAGCCATGAAATCTGAGATGGGATCCATGTATGAGAACAAAGTGTGGACTTTGGTTGACTTGCCCAATGATCGGCAAGCAATTGAGAATAAATGGATATTCAAGAAGAAGACTGACGCCGACGGTAATATTACTGTCTACAAAGCTCGACTTATCACAAAAGGGTTTCGGAAAGTTCAAGGGATTGACTACGATGAGACCTTCTCACCCGTAGTGATGCTTAAGTCTGTCCGAATCATGTTAGCAATTGCCGCATTTTATGATTATGAAATTTGGCAGATGGATGTCAAAACTGCATTCCTGAATGGATTTCTGGAAGAAGAGTTGTATATGATGCAACCAGAGGGTTTTGTCGATCCAAAGGGAGCTAACAAAGTGTGCAAGCTCCAGCGGTCCATTTATGGACTGGTGCAAGCCTCTCGGAGTTGGAATAAACGCTTTGATAGTGTGATCAAAGCATTTGGTTTTATACAGACTTTCAGAGAAGCCTGTATTTACAAGAAAGTGAGTGGGAGCTCTGTAGCATTTCTGATATTATATGTGGATGACATATTACTGATTGGAAATGATATAGAATTTCTGGATAGCATAAAGGGATACTTGAATAAGAGTTTTTCAATGAAAGACCTCGGTGAAGCTGCTTACATATTAGGCATTAAGATCTATAGAGATAGATCAAGACGCTTAATTGGACTTTCACAAAGCACATACCTTGACAAAGTTTTGAAGAAGTTCAAAATGGATCAAGCAAAGAAAGGGTTATTGCCTGTGTTACAAGGTGTGAAGTTGAGTCAGACTCAATGCCCGACCACTGCAGAAGATAGAGAGAAAATGAAAGATGTTCCCTATGCTTCAGCCATAGGCTCTATAATGTATGCAATGCTGTGTACCAGACCTGATGTGTGCCTTGCTATAAGTCTAGCAGGGAGGTACCAAAGTAATCCAGGAGTGGATCACTTGACAGCGGTCAAGAACATCCTGAAGTACCTTAAAAGGACTAAGGATATGTTTCTCGTATATGGAGGTGACAAAGAGCTCATCATAAACGGTTACATGGATGCAAGCTTTGACACTGATCTGGACGATTCTAAATCGCAAGCCGGATACGTGTTTACATTAAACGGTGGAGCTGTCAGTTGGTGCAGTTCTAAACAAAGCGTCGTGGCGGGATCTACATGTGAAGCGGAGTACATAGCTGCTTTGGAAGCAGGAAACGAAGGAGTCTGGATGAAGGAGTTCATATCCGATCTAGGTGTCATACCTAGTGCTTCGGGTCCAATGAAAATCTTTTGTGACAATACTGGTGCTATTGCCTTGGCGAAGGAATCCAGATTTCACAAGAGAACCAAGCACATCAAGAGATGCTTCAATTCCATCCGGGATCTAGTCCAGGTGGGAGACATAGAGATTTGCAAGATACATACGGCTCTGAATGTAGCAGACCCATTGACTAAGCCTCTTCCACGAGCAAAACATGATCAGCACCAAGGCTCCATGGGTGTTAGAATCATTACAGTATAATCTAGATTATTGACTCTAGTGCAAGTGGGAGACTTAAGGAAATATGCCCTAGATGCAATAATAAAGTTATTATTTATTTCCTTATATCATGATAAAAGTTTATTATTCTTGCTAGAATTGTATTAACTGGAAACATAATACATGTGTGAATACATAGACAAACAGAGTGTCACTAGTATGCCTCTACTTGACTAGCTCGTAAATCAAAGATGGTTATGTTTCCTAACCATGGACAAAGAGTTTTCATTTGATTAACGGGATCACATCATTAGTTGAATGATCTGATTGACATGACCCATTCCATTAGCTTAGCACCCGATCATTTAGTATATTGCTATTGCTTTCTTCATGACTTATACATGTTCCTATGACTATGAGATTATGCAACTCCCGTTTGCCGGAGGAACACTTTGTGTGCTACCAAACGTCACAACGTAACTGGGTGATTATAAAGGAGCTCTACAGGTGTCTCCAAAGGTACATGTTGGGTTGGCGTATTTTGAGATTAGGATTTGTCACTCCGATTGTCGGAGAGGTATCTCTGGGCCCTCTTGGTAATGCACATCACTGAAGCCTTGCAAGCATTGCAACTAATGAGTTAGTTGCGGGATGATGTATTACGAAACAAGTAAAGAGACTTGCCGATAACGAGATTGAACTAGGTATTGGATACCGACGATCGAATCTCGGGCAAGTAACATACCGATGACAAAGGGAACAATGTATGTTGTTATGCGGTCTGACCGATAAAAGATCTTCGTAGAATATGTAGGAGCCAATATGAGCATCCAGGTTCCGCTATTGGTTATTGACCGGAGACGTGTCTCGGTCATGTCTACATTGTTCTCGAACCCGTAGGGTCCGCACGCTTAAGGTTACGATGACAGTTATATTACGAGTTTATGCATTTTGATGTACCGAAGTTTGTTCGGAGTCCCGGATGTGATCACGGACATGACGAGGAGTCTCGAAATGGTCGAGACATAAAGATTGATATATTGGAAGCCTATATTTGGATATCGAAAGCGTTCCGGGTGAAATCAGGATTTTACCGGATTACCGGGAGGTTACCGGAACCCCCCGGGAGGTATATGGGCCTTAGTGGGCCTTAGTGGAAGAGAGGAGAGGTGGCCAGAGATGGGCCGCGCGTCCCTCCCCCCCTTTGGTCCGAATAGGACAAGGAGAGGGGGCCGGCCCCCCCTTCCTCCTCTCTCTCCTCTTTTCCCCCCTCCGCGAATCCTATTCCAACTAGGAAAGGCGGGGAGTCCTACTCCCGAAAAGAGTAGGACTCCTCCTGGCGCGCCACCTCTTGGCCGGCCAGCCTCCCCCTTTGAGCCTTTATATACGGAGGCACGGGGCACCCCTAGGGACACAAGTTGATCCACGTGATCATATTCTTAGCCGTGTGCGGTGCCCCCTTCCACCATAGTCCTCGATAATATTGTAGCGGTGCTTAGGCGAAGCCCTGCGACGGTAGTACATCAAGATCGTCACCACGCCGTCATGCTGACGGAACTCTTCCCCGACAATTTGCTGGATCAGAGTCCGAGGATCGTCATCGAGCTGAACGTGTGCTAAAACTCGGAGGTGTCGTAGTTTCGGTGCTTGATCGGTCGGGCCATGGAGACGTACGACTACATCAACCAAGTTAACGCTTCCGTTGTCGATCTACAAGGGTACGTAGATCACACTCTCCCCCTCTCGTTGCTATGCATCACCATGATCTTGCGTGTGCGTAGGAAATTTTTTGAAATTACTACGAAACCCAACAGGATTCCCCCCCCCTTTCCTATTCCTACAAGGAGAAGGGGGAAAAGAGGAGAAGGAGAGAAGGAAAGGGGGGTCGCCTCCCCCCAAACCTAACCCAGTTCGTATTGGACTTGGGGGCACGCGCCTCCACATCGCCGCTGCCTCCTCTGTTCCACTAGGGCCCATGAAGGCCCATTAACCCCCCGGAGGGTTCCGGTAACCCCCCGGTACTCCGGAAAATGCCCGAACCTATCCGAAACCATTCCGGTGTCCAAACATAACCTGCCAATATATCAATCTTTATGTATCGACCATTTTGAGACTCCTCGTCATGTCTGTGGTCTCATCTGAGACTCTGAACAAACTTCGGTTCATCAAAACACGAAACTCATAATACAAATCGTCATCAAATGTTAAGCATGCGGACCCTACGGGTTCAGGAACTATGTAGACATGACCGAGACATATCTCCGATCAATAACCAATAGCGGGACCTGGATGCTCATATCGGCTCCTACATATTCTACGAAGATCTTTATCGGTCAAACCGCATAACAACATACGTTGTTCCCTTTGTCATCGGTATGTTACTTGCCCGAGATTCGATCGTCTGTATCATCGTACCTAGTTCAATCTCGTCACCGGCAAGTCTCTTTACTCATTTCGTAATGCATCATCCCATGGCTAACTCATTAGACACATTGCTTGCAAGGCTCATAGTGATGTGCATTACCGAGAGGGCCCAGAGATACCTCTCTGGTACACGGAGTGACAAATCCTAATCTTGATCTATGATAACTCAACAAACACCATCGGAGACACCTGTAGAGCATCTTTATAATCACCCAGTTATGTTGTGACGTTTGATAGCACACAAGGTGTTCCTCCGGTATTCGGTAGTTGCATAATCTCATAGTCTGAGGAACATGTATAAGTCATGAAGAAAGCAATAGCAGAAAAACTAAACGATCATTATGCTAAGCTAACGGATGGGTCTTGTCCATCACATCATTCTCTAATGATGTGATCCCGTTCATCAAATGACAACACATGTAGTCCGTCCGTCGGATGAAAATATTTTATACATGAAACTTGCTCAGAAGGATGAGACGAGTCTGAATATGTAGTCCGTCCGTTTGCCACACATCCCTAGCATAGCAAACCTGCAACCGTACCCCTCCGGTCCACCTGTCCGAAAATGTGAAACACCGGGAATACTTTCCCGGATGTTTCCCCCCTTCGCCGGTATCGCCTACTACTATGTTAGGTCAACCCTAGCACCGCGTATTGCCATGTTTTGCTTTGATTGCTCTGTTATTTATTGTGTTCCCCCTCCGTTACTTCTTTCCGGTAGACTCTGAGACTGCCGGCGACCCAAGTTCGACTACGGTGATGTCGACCCTTCTTGACAGAGCAACCAAGCAAGCCCCCCTTGTTCATCCCGATATCGCCTACTCTTTCCCTCTACTGCTTGCATTAGAGTAGTGTAGTCGTTACTGCTCTCGGATGAACCTATTCGGGTGCATAGCCTGTCCTTGTTACTTCTATTGTTACCTTTACCTGCAATCCTAAATGCTTAGTATAGGGTGCTAGTTTATCATCAGTGGCCTTGCACTCTTGTCCGTCTGCCATGCTATACTACTGGGCCGTGATCACTTCGGGAGGTGATCATGGATACATATACTATATACTTTTACATACTTATGTTGATGATTCGGAGATGGGGGCTAAAGGGGCAGGTGGTTCCATCCAGGTAGTGATGGGCCTGGGTTCCCGGCAGCCCCCTGATGGTTACTTTGTAGCGGAGCGACAGGGCAGGTTGCGACCACCTCGGAGACAGGTGGGCCTGGTCCCTAGTCGGCGTCCGCGGTTACTTTAAAATAACATGCTTAACGAGATCTGGATATTTGATCTGAGTCTGGCCACTGGCCTATACGCACTAACAAACTACGCGGGGACAGTTATGGGCACTCGACGTCGTGGTATCAGCCGAAGCCTTCTTGACGTCAGTGACTGAGCAGCGCGCGCCGGGTTGGACCGCGTAATGCAACTTCCTTTGTAATGGAGGTTGCCAGGTCTGCTCACCGGCCGCATACGCAACGTGCAGGTGTGCAACGGGCGATGGGCCCAGACCCCTGTGCGCTTAGGATTTTGACCGGTGTGCTGACCTCTCTATTGTGCCTAGGTAGTGTTGTGACGTGTTGATCTTTCGAGGCCGGGCATGACCCAGGAAAGTGTGTCCGACCAGAGGGATCGAGCGTGTTGGGTAATGTGGTGCACCCCTGCAGGGAAGTTTATCTATTCGAATAGTCGTTTCCCTCGGTAAAAGGATGACCCGGAGTTGTATTCTGACCTTATGACAACTAGAACTAGATACTTAATAAAACACACCTCTTACAAGTTCCAGATACAACCCGGTGATCGCTTTCCCACATGGCGACGAGGGGAGGATTGCCAGGTAGGATTATGCTATGCGGTGTTCCTTGATGCTGCTCATGCTACTCTCTTCTACATGCTTCAAGATGGAGGCTACCAAGAAGCGTAGTCTTTGATAGGACTAGATATCCCCCTCTTATTCTAGCATTTTGTAGTTCAGTCCACGGATACTACCCATTTCATTGATACCAATGCATATGTAGTGTAGATCCTTGCTTGAGAGTACTTTGGATGAGTACTCATGGTTGCTTTGCTCCCTCTTTTCCCCCTTTTCCATTCTTCTCGGATGTTGCAACCAGATGTTGGAGCCCAGGAGCCAGACGCCACTGTTGATGACGACTTCTACTGCACCGGGAGTGCCTACTACTACGTGCAGGCTGCCGATGACTAGGAGTAGTTTAGGAGGATCCCAGGCAGGAGGCATGTGCTACCTCTTGAGCAATGCGTTGGTTTTCCCTTGAAGAGGAAATGGTGATGCAGCAAAGTAGCGTAAGTATTTCCCTCAGTTTTTGAGAACCAAGGTATCAATCCAGTAGGAGGCAACGCACAAGTCCCTCGCACCTACACAGACAAATAAAATCCTCGCAACCAACGCAATAAAGGGGTTGTCAATCCCTTCACGGTCACTTACGAAAGTGAGATCTGATAGATATGATAAGATAATATTTTTGGTATTTTTATGATAAAGATGCAAAGTAAATAAAGTGAAATAAAAAAGGTGCAAGAAATTGCTTGTTGACGGAAGATTAATATGATAGAAAATAGACCCAGGGGCCATAGGTTTCACTAATGCCATCTCTCGAGACCATAAGTATTATGGTGGGTAAACAAATTACTGCTGAGCAATTGACAGAATTGAGCATAGTTATGAGAATATCTAGTTATGATCATGTATATAGGCATCACGTCCGTGACAAGTAGACCGACTCCTACCTGCATCTACTACTATTAGTCCACACATCGACCGCTATCCAGCATGCATCTAGAGTATTATGTTCAAAAGAACAGAGTAACGCTTTAAGAAGGATGACATGATGTAGAGGGATAAACTCATGCAATATGATATAAACCCCATCTTGTTATCCTCGATGGCAACAATACAATACGTGCCTTGCTGCCCCTACTATCACTGGGAAAGGACACCGCAAGATTGAACCCAAAGCTAAGCACTTCTCCCATTGCAAGAAAGATCAATCTAGTAGGCCAAACCAAACTGATAATTCGAAGAGACTTGCAAAGATAACCAATCATACATAAAAGAATTCAGAGAAGATTCAAATATTGTTCATAGATAAACTTAATCATGAACCCACAATCATCGGTCTCAACAAACACACCGCATAAGAAGATTACATCAAATAGATCTCCACAACAGAAGGGGAGAACATTGTATTGAGATCCAAAAAGAGAGAAGAAGCCATCTAGCTAATAACTATGGACCCGAAGGTCTGAGGTAAACTACTCACACTTCATCGGAGAGGCTATGGTGTTGATGTAGAAGCCCTCCGAGATCGATGCCCCCTCCGGCGGAGCTCCGGAAAAGGCCCCAAGATGGGATCTCACGGTTACATAAGGTTGCGGCGGTGGAATTAGGGTTTTGGCTCTGTATTTGGTAGTTTGGGGGTACGTAGGTATATATAGGAGGAAGGAGTACGTCGGTGGAGCAACGTGGGCCCCATGAGGGTGGAGGGCGCGCCTGGGGGGTAGGCGCGCCCCCCTACCTTGTGCCTTCCTGGTTGCTTTCTTGACGTAGGGTCCAAGTCTTCTAGATCACGTTTGTTCCAAAAATCACGTTCCCGAAGGTTTCATTCCGTTTGGACTCCGTTTGATATTCTTTTTCTGTGAAACTCTGAAATAGGCAAAAAACAGGAATTCTGGGTTGGGCCTCTGGTTAATAGGTTAGTCCCAAAAATAATATAAAAGTGTATAATAAAGCCCAATAATGTCCAAAACAGAATATAATATAGCATGGAACAATCAAAAATTATAGATACGTTGCAGACGTATCAGCCTACGCCTCTTTCGATCTGTATCCCAGTTTGTGCTAGCCATCTTATGGCAACTTGTTTAACTTATGTCTGTACTAAGATATTGTTGCTTCCGCTGACTCGTCTATGATCGAGCACTTGTATTCAAGCCCTCGAGGCCCCTGGCTTGTATTATGATGCTTGTATGACTTGTTTACTTTTAGAGTTGTGTTGTGATATCTTCCCGTGAGTACCTGATCTTGATCATACATGTTTGCGTGCATGATTAGTGTACGATTGAATTGGGGGCGTCACAAGTTGGTATTAGAGCTGACTGCCTGTAGGAATCCCCCTTCCACACTCCTTGGCCGAAGTCGAGTCTAGTCGCTACAAAACTTTCACTAACATGATTGTGTGTCTTACGGGCCCACGTCGCCATTGGGTGGTATTAGGATCCATTGCTTGAAACGGGGATGTACAAAAGCCTCAAAGGGCATCAGACACTATGTGATGTACTCAAGAAATAGATTCTGAACCAAAACCCTAGGAAAGAGGGCGTTGGGTTTGAGATGAAAATGAATGTTGATGGTTCATACTAGAAGCCTGAGCAGTACCCCAAAACCACATGGGTTGTTGCAAAGGGACCTTTAGTAGATCCATCTACCCTATCTGGCTTCACTTGTCCTAACCCCATTATCATTGATGAATCCTTTGGTGCAAATTATAAACTATTCAAAAATCAGAATGCTGAAGTGTTTGCCAGGTATATTGGTACTAACTGCAGGAATGGACCTCCTTTGAAGAAGATCTGGGTCCCCAAAAGCTGTCTTGAGAAGCTTCTTGTGAATGTCATTATTACACAACCTGGGAAGAAGTCAAACCCTAGACCAAAGGGAAATAATTTTTTATCTGGGTTCTAAGGGAAATATTTTTTGCAAGCGAAAAATACTTAGTGATAAAAGCATCTTTGCACTTATTCCAAGAATCGATACTGTTGCGAGGCAAAAAAGAAAACCAAATTTTTGCATGATCTCGCAAAGAAAACGGAAATAATTTCATCTTCACAACATCATTGTCCAAATTTTTTTCTTTTGCATATCGCATAATACCACGAATGTGTTAAGATGGGACGCGACATGCTCATTAGGAGCACTAGAAAATTGATCGTTTGTAACAAGATTCAACAAAGTAGTATTAATATCACAAGACTCCGCACTAGTGGTGAGAGGAGCAATCGGAGTGCCAATAAAATCATTGTTGTTGGTATTTGAGAAATCACACAACTTGGTGTTCTCTTGAGTCATTGTGACTATGCAACAAGATTGCACTCAAAAACAGATCCGACAAAAAAATGATGAACGAAAAAGAGGGCGAATAAAACGGCAAATTTCTGTGAAGGGAGGGAGAGGAAAACGAGAGGAAAATGACAAATATTGTAAATTGCGAGGAGATGAGATTTCTGATTAAGAACCTCATAGATGTTGATGATGTCTCCCCGGCAATGGCGCCAGAAATTCCTTTTGATGTCTGCTAGAACTACGTCGGTATTTCCCCAAAGAGGAAGGGATGATGTAGCACAGTGACGGTAGGTATTTCCCTCAGTGATGAGACCAAGGTTATCGAACCTGTAGGAGAACCAAGAAACACTACGTAAACAGCACCTGCACACAAATAACAACCACTCGCAACCCGATGTGTTAATGGGGTTGTCAATCCCTTTCGGGTAACGACGCCAGAAGTTGGCACGTGGACGGGAGAAAGTTGTAATAGATTGATAGATCAAACACCAAATAAAATAAAGTGCGACAAGGTATTTTTGAAATTTTAGTTTAATAGATCTAAAAATAAAAGCAAATAAAATAGATCGCAAAGGCAAATATATTAAAGAAGAGACCCGGGGGCCGTAGATTTCACTAGTGGCTTCTCTCGAGAAAAATAGCAAACGGTGGGTGAACAAATTACTATTGGACAGTTGATAGAACTTCAAACAATCATGACGATATCCAGGCATGATCATTATATAGGCATCACGTCCAAGAATAGTAGACCGACTCCTGCCTGCATCTACTACTACTACTCCACACATCGTCCACTATCCAGCATGCATCTAGTGTATTAAGTTCATGGAAAAACGGAGTAATGCAATAAGAATGATGACATGATGTAGACAAGAACTTTTTATGTAGAAATAGACCCCATCTTGTTATCCTTAATAGCAACGATACATATGTGTCGGTTCCCCTTCTGTCACTGGGATCAAGCACCATAAGATCGAACCCATTACAAAGCACCTCTTCCCATTGCAAGATAAATAGATCAAGTTGGCCAAACAAAACCCAGATATCGGAGAAGAAACACGAGGCTATAAGCAATCATGCATATAAGAGATCGAAGAAGGCTCAAATAACTTTCATGGATAAAATGATAGATCTGATCATAAACTCAAAGTTCATCGGATCCCAACAAACACACCGCAAAAAGAGTTACATCATATGGATCTCCAAGAGACCATTATATTGAGAATCAAAAGAGAGAGAGAGGAAGCCATCTAGCTACTAACTATGGACCCGTAGGTCTACAAAGAACTACTCATGCATCATCGGAGAGGCACCAATGGGCATGATGAACCCCTCCATGATGGTGTCTAGATTGGATTTGGTGGTTCTGTAACTTGCAGCGGCTGGAATTAATTTTCGTCGACTCCCCTAGGGTTTCTGAAATATTGGGGTATTTATAGAGCAAAGAGGCGGTTCACGTTGGGGAACTTAGTGTTTCAAAAAATTTACCTACGATCACGCAAGATCTATCTAGGAGATGCATAGCAACGAGAGGGGAGAGTGTGTCCATGTACCCTCATAGACCGAAAGCAGAAGCGTTTAGTAACGCGGTTGATGTAGTCCAGCGTCTTTGCGATTCAACTGATCCATGTACCGAACGCATGGCACCTCCACGATCAGCACACGTTTAGCTTGCTGACGTCCCTCGAACTATTGATCCAGTCGAGGCCGAGGGAGAGTTCCATCAGCACGACGGCATGGTGACGGTGATGATGAAGTTACCGACGCAGGGCTTCGCCTAAGCACTACAACGATATGACCGAGGTGTGTAACTGTGGAGGAGGGCACCGCACACGGCTAAAAGATCAACTTGTGTGTCTTTGGGGTGCCCCCTCCCCACGTATATAAAGGGGGGAGGAGGAGGAGGCCGGCGAAGGTGTGGCGTGCCAAGGGGAGAATCCTACTTAGACTCCCGGTCCAAGTAGGATTCGCCCCCCCCCTTCCTATTCCTACAAGGAGAAGGGGGGAAAGAGGAGAAGGAGAAAAGGAAAGCCCCCCAACCCTAACCCAATTTGGATTGGGCTTGGGGGGCGCGCCTCCACCTGGCCGCCGCCTCCTCTCTTCCACTAGGGCCCATGAAGGCCCATTAACCCCCCGTGGGGTTCCGGTAACCCCCCGATACTCTGGAAAATGCCCGAACCTATCAGAAACAATTCCGGTGTCCAAACATAACCTTCCAATATATCAATATTTATGTCTCGACCATTTCAAGACTCCTTGTCATGTCCGTGATCTCATCCGGGACTCCGAACAAACTTCGGTTCATCAAAACACGAAACTCATAATACAAATCGTCATCGAACGTTAAGCGTGCGGACCCTATGGGTTCGAGAACTATGCAGACATGACCGAGACATATCTATGATCAATAACCAATAGCGAAACATGGATGCTCATTCTGGCTCCTACATATTCTACGAAGATCTTTAACAGTCAAAGCGCATAACAACATACGTTGTTCCCTTTGTCATAGGTATGTTACTTGCCCGAGATTCGATCGTCGGTATCATCGTACCTAGTTCAATCTCGTCATTGGAAAGTCTCTTCACTCGTTCCGTAATGCATCATCTCGTGGCTAACTCATTAGACACATTACTTGCATGGCTCATAGTGATGTGCATTACCGAGAGGGCCCATAGATACCTCTTCGATACACGGAGTGACAAATCCTAATCTTGATCTATGCCAACTCAACAAACACCATCAGAGACACCTGTAGAGCATCTTTATAATCACCCAGTTACATTATGAAGTTTGATAGCACACAAGGTGTTCCTCCTGTATTCGGGAGTTGCATAATCTCATAGTCTGAGGAACATGTATAAGTCATGAAGAAAGCAATGGCAGAAAAACTAAATCATCATTATGCCAAGCTAACGGATGGGTCTTGTCCATCACATCGTTCTCTAATGATGTGATCCCGTTCATCAAATGACAACACATGTCTATGGCTAGGAAACTTAACCATCTTTGATTAACGAGCTAGTCAAGTAGAGGCATAGTAGGGATACTCTGTTTGTCTATGTATTCATACATGTACTAAGTTTCCGGTTAATACAATTCTAGCATGAATAATAAACATTTATCATGATATAAGGAAATATAAATAACAACTTTATTATTGCCTCTAGGGCATATTTCCTTCTGTTCAGGGGGACCCGAGGTGGGCACAACCCACTTGGGCACGCCTGGGCCTCCAGGCGCGCCCTGATGGGTTGTGCTCCCCTTGGAGCACCCCTCAAGTGCTTCTCCGACCCACTAGATGTCTTATGGTCTAAAAAATCTACAAAAAGTTTCGCTGCGTTTGGATTCGTTTGGTATTGATTTCTTGCGATGTAAAAAACATGCAGAAAATAACAACTGGCACTTGGCACTATGTCAATAGGTTAGTACCAAAAAAGACTATAAAATGATTATAAAACATCCAAGAATGATAATATAACAGCATGGAACAATAAAAAAATATAGACGTTGGAGACGTATCAGTTGTTGCTGTCAGGACGCACCACACCATGATATCGATCGTTTCTTCTTGTGATTTGCATGAGTATATACATACGTGGGAAATGCAATCCATTGTTATATTATTGGTTGATCACAAGAATATATACTAGATCAAATAGGCAAAGATTAAATAGGTAATCCCTGTTATTGTTATTTTCTTGATTGAAGCCAGATCGACAAGCTTTGTTCTTCTTTTTCTGTTCATCCATTTCTTTTCTGATGTCTTCGCCCTTGAAAAGATGCCAACATTACCTAATTCCTCGCCACTAATAAAGATGAAAAACAAGGATCAATCCGTTGTGGTTACTTGATTGAAATATCTGCCCAATTTCAAGTTCTTGTTTGGAGTATGATCAGTTGGTCTCTTTGTTTGTTTTGATCTCTCTGTTCTGTTTGAGGATGATCTTTGAATTGATGTAGATTGACGCCCCTGTTCATCCTTGTTCTTCTCTTTTCATGCCTGGACAAATTGCTCAATTGGAGAGAAAAGTGCATGATAACGTGTTTAGAAGTAAAAATGAGAGATAGATAGGTGAATGAATCAACAGCTTTTTGTCATTGATGGTGAATCTGAGTATTTATACAAGGTGTAGGTCGGTTACGAGGTATATCGGTTAGGTGTTGGACAAAATCCAACTGCTAATGATGGTTTCTAATTGCTAATGTTGGTTCACTAATTAGCATGTGCTAATTAATAATAATACATGTGATAAATTTATTCCTAACAAGATTGATCTACTTGTGCTATCTGTTTTGGCATAGATGATAGATCCATACATGCTCGTGTGCTATCTGTTTTGAGTTGTGTGTTGCTTTAGATTATGACATTGATCCACGTGTGCTATGTATTTCACATACCTGAGTTTACCGTGGTTTGTAAATTGGATAAAACTAAAGACAAATTCAGCTTGTTAAGAAAGTTTAAAATATCTTGTAACATGATCAATATAGATTTCTCATCAGAAGTATGGAGTGGATTCATGTTTGCGTTCCCCCTGTATTTGGGATGAAGGGACGCACTGAAACCTCTATCCATGTTGTACTTGAACAAGATGCATTTCTCAGGTTATATTCGAGCAGTACGTACAGTCGTGAGGCAAGGAACTTCACATCACCCTAAGCTTCCCCCGCCTGACGATTTTTTTCCTTATTGAGGTTTTTGACTGACTATTTGTGTGTTTTTGGCATGAAGGAATGGCTCCGTGGAGCACCCTGCCCGTGGGTTTCCCCTCAGAACAAACAAGATGGGCCGACCAACAAGGTTGGCCGGCCTGGATTCCGGTGGTGACCAAGTCACCCACTAGGTGGAGCGGCACACTGCCATGAGCGCCAAAAGGGGGGTATGTGACTGTCGCGAATCTCTGCTTTCAATTCGGTTCATTAACCCTCGAAATAGGCTTCCCAGGGTTTTTTTGTAGCACATATGTTCTACGTCTACTCATGTATTTGTGTATGAAAGGAAACCTTGCCCAGTTTGTTTTTGATCTTGGGAAGCATATTTTTGAGGGACTTTTCAGAGTTCATTACAAAGCATTTAAGAGATTGTTGTTGTATGTTCTTGAATGCTACCGATGTTTTCTCTCATTTTGCTGGGATTTGGCAAATATGTATCTGCCGATGTTGATACTGTCTCAATTAGTTGTAGTTGGCTATTGCTCTGGCTCGTTCTGGATTTACCAGACTGCCAATTACACTGAAACATACATGCCCTAATATCTGGTAGCTAAAATTAAGTGCCCCCCCCCCCCCCCCCCCAAAAAAGCACTTAAATGTTCAATATATGATCATTTGAATGCACACATTCATGGTACTTAATTTGATCGAGAAGTACTCTTATTGATCATGGCACTGTGATGAAAACTTAACTTTGGGGGGCACTTAATTTTAGATAAAATTATTAGCTGAGCAATGATGTACTCTTCGATCATTCGAACATATATTGATCGAAGAGTTTTTTCACTCTTATAATGATCATGGCACTGTAAGTGCAAAATGGGGTCATTTGCTGCAGCAGTGATGAAAACTCTCTATGTTTCAGTGATAAGTGATAAATTGAAAGTGTTGCTCCATGATCAATATAAGAGTGATAATACTCTTCGATCATTTGAATGCACACAGTCAACAGTTAAGCTTCATTACCAATGTGATTCCAATTGCTTGAATCTTGCTCACGTTGATGATCATATTATACCCATTTCACTGATTCTGTACACACATCTCGCAGATGGAGAATAGTCATTCGGGTGCTTCTCCATTATGGTCAGGGAATCATTCCTAGTTTAAGTATGTGATGAGTGCTGAAATTGAAATGCACGCTTGGAGACGAAAATTCACAGGAGCGGACGAGCTCGCATGCTCTCGGAATCGTTAGCCACTTGTTCGGATGTATACGTACTTTCTAGAGAAAATTTCTTATTTGGCACTGTCTTAAAATCTGGTTCTTTATTTGACACTGGAAAAAAATTTCTTCCCTATTTGACACTAGTCCTAAATTTTATTTCCTATACGACACTTTCGTCCATTTTAAGCCTAAATGACACCTGAAAAGACGATTTTGCCCCTCATGCGGTATGTGTGTGCGCGCGTGTGTGCTGTTGCGTGTGTGGGTGCACACGCACATGTGTGATGCTGCTGCATGTGTGTGTGCATGTGTGCCGCTGCGTGTGTACGTGCGTGTGTGTGTGCTGTTGCGTGCCTATGTGTTGCCTGCGTGTGTGCTGCTGCTGCGTGTTTGTGTATGTGTGTGTGTGCTGCGTGCGTGTGTTGCTGCGTGTGTGCGTGCGCGTGCATGTGTGTTGCTGCGTGTGTGTGTGTGTGTGCACGTGCGCGTGCGTGTTGTTGCGTGTGTGCGCGCGTGCGTGTGTGTTGGTGCATGTGTATATGTTGTTGTGTGTGCTCCTGTTCTTGCACTGGTGCTGCGTGTGTGCGCTATTGCCCCCTACACACATACCACATGAGGGGCAAAAGAGTCTTTTCAGGTGTCATTTAGGTTCAAAATGAATGGAAATGTCATATAGGAAATAAAATTTAAAACTTGTGTCAAATAAGGAAGAATTTTTTTTCAGTATCAAATAAGGAAGCAGATTTTAAGATAGTGTCAAATAAGGAATTTTCTTTACTTTCTAAACCCTTATTATATTTGAGCCGTATGGGGTGATGGGAGCCAGGTGCATAGTGGACAGACGTTTGCTGGAAGTGGCGATGATCTCCAGGACCGATCTGTGCCATTGTCATGCTTCACACCCCAGACCCCACACTCTACGTAACGGCTAGACATGTGCACGTCGGCAGATGGGGGGATGGGCCACACCTTGATCACTCATTTTATTGAGATATTTTAAGATGACCCCTTGGTAAGAGGAAGAATCAATTAAATTAATTGCTAGAGGTCTCCTTGTTTACATATGTGATTTACTAGTTGTTTTTTTGCCATGATTAAATTCTTTTGATTCTACTTGGTAGATTATATATGCCACCACTTCCCCTCCCTGTAGTTATTGAACATGTGGCAAATTTCTCTTCGGTAGCATGGCAAATTAATAAATTTGCCATGTTTTTTGAGGAAAAAAATCATACATTTATCATGTGCCCATTAAAAATTCCTAAATTTGCCATCTTTTCAAAAGAACAAAAATCTTAAATTTGCTACACGTATTAAAATACCCTCCCCTTAAGTTGCCTTGATTTAGGAAATGACTTTTCCTATGTTTTCCATGATCCATGGAACATTTTCTCTCTCAAAAAAGGAAAATTTTAAGTCGCATGTTACTCATACAACACCATAGCAATTTTGATGTGTTTAAATTATTTTGTATTTTTTACCACGGCAAATTCGTTGTTATATCACGGCAAAATTATTGAACTTGTCATTTGAAAACAAAAAAGAATTGTGTGTAGCATGGAAATTCTTCCTATCAAATTTTGGACGCACAAAATAGAAACAAAACACATAGAGTTTGTATCATGGCAACATTTTTTGCCATGGGAAATATCATTGTTGGACCATGGAAAATTTATGTTCGTAGCCATGGGAATTTACCTTTTCTGGTCTATGGGAGGATTTACATCAATTTGCAAATTCAACTTTTGAGACATGACAAATTGCAGTGTTGGACCATGGCTAGTTTTGGAGCATGGCGACAAAATTCTTGTCAAATTTTAGAAACACAATAAACCTAAAAAACATAGAATTTGTAGCATGGCAACACTTTGAACATAACAAATCATTTTGCTTGACCATTGAAAAAAAACAGATCTATGGCAAATTCATTTTTAAAGCCATGGAAATTTACCTTTTATCTTGACCATAACAAGTTTACATCCATTTCGCGAATTCAAACTTGTGAGCGATGGCAAATTGCATGCTGGTCCATGGCTAGTTTTGCATCAATGGAAAAAAATCAAAATGTAAGAAAATTACATAGAGTTTGTAATGTGGGAACACATTTTACCATGAGAAATTGCATCGGTGGACCATTGCAAAAAAAAAATCAGATCTGCAGCAAATTTATTTGTAAATCCATGGAAATTTACCTTTTTCTTGACCATAACAAGTTTACATCCATTTCGTGAATTCAATCTTTTGAGCAATGGCAAATTGCGTTGCTGGTCCATGGCTAGTTTGACATCAATGGCAAAAGAAAGTCAAAATGTAAGAAAGCATATTTTACCATGACAAATTGTATCGCTAGACCATGAAAAATTTATTTTCAGAGGCGTGAAAAAATTATATTCAGAGCTATGGCAATTTAGTTTTTCCCCTGGACCACGACAAGTATTGCATCCATTTGCAAATTCAAACTTTCGATCCATGGCAATTGCAGTGCCGGACCATGCTACTTTTAGATGCACGTTTTTTAAGACATGTCAAATCGTTGCTTCACATGGCAACATACGTGAATATTTTTTTAAAAGAATTGTTGTGTATTTCAAAAAAAAGATGCCACTCATAAAATTATTCATTGTATATTTAAAATGTTCATGTAATTAAAAAAATCATTGTGCATTAACACTTTTTACATTTACAAGAACATTTTTTAAACTGCCTCAACACTTTTTAAAAGGTGTTCGTCACACATTAGACAACCATTCATCGTGTATTTAGAAAATGTTCATTGTGCGTTCAAAAAGTGTTCATCACAAATTAGACAACCATTCAACGTGTATCTGGAAAACGTTTATTGTGCATTTAAAAGTGTACATAGTGTAATTCAAAAACATTTACCGTTCACTGAAAAGTTTTCATTGCGTAAGATCAAGGCAACAATAATTAATGAACGAACCCAAGTAAGATTGTCTTTCTATCCCGTCACGTACCCTAGCCGCCAAGGGCGATTAGGGTTTCTTTACTCCGCCGGACCACCGGCGTCGAGTTTTGTTTTGCCTCCCCCGTGTGCCACCCCTCCTCCGTTCGCCTGCGGGGATCTTAGGGCCTCCCGGCCTTGGGGCTTCGTACAACGACGTGAGTAGATTGGTTCAGCGGACAGATGGGAGGAGTTTTTTCTGTCGACATGGCGGCGTCGGGATCAGGATCTCAGACGTCCAACCACGGGAAGGAGAAACCCGATGCAGGGCTCGAGGCAGCCATGAAGAACATGCGCTTGCAGGAGGGGGAGCTTGATGAGGTCTATGTTGGTGAAGAGGAGATTGGAAAGCTTGCAAAGGAGGCCCGTTTGTTTGCTGTTGCTAAGGTGAACACCTCCAAAACTTTCAGCATTACGGCTTTGAAGGAAACCCTAAAGTTCATATGGAACCTAGCCCATGATCCGGATATTAGAGAGGTTGATGACAACCTTTTTGTGATACAAGTTTTCTGATTGGGAGATTGGAAACGAGTGATGTTCCAGGGTCCATGGATTTTCCGTGGGCTCATGGTGGTGATAGAAGAGTTTGACGGAAAGAGGGCACCTGAAACTGTCAAGTTAGAGAGATCAACAGTCTGGGCACAAATCCACAAAATTCCAGACCTCTACCGCAAGGAGCCTATTGTTGATCAGCTAGCAAGGAGAATCGGAACAGTCCGCAGCGTTGAGTTCAATCCCAGCCGCTACTTTGAAGGCAACTATATCCGAGTTCGTGCAAGTATAGAGGTTGCCAAGCCTCTAATCCGATGGATTCCGCTGAACCTGGCCGGAGAGAGGATCTTCCTTGAGGTGAAGTATGAAAAGATTGGTTATTTTTGTGAGGTTTGTGGCCTACTTGGCCATGATATGGAGGAGTGTGGAGACGGAGTCCATCCACCAGAAAGTATTCAGTGGGGAAAGTGGATGATTACCAAACGGAGATCAATCAAGGGTAATCAGGAGAACGATCGCCGGTCTGCCTTTCCCCGTGGCAGGTTCCGTGGAAGGGGTCGTGGTGGACGTGGTGCACCAAGGAAGAGGACATCTAATGAGGCAGGCCTAGATGATGGTGCCGAAGAGGACGACACGGCTCAGAGCCCGTTGAAGCATGATGATCATACATGAGAGCCAAAGAGGGATGCAACTGTTGCGCGCAAGCTGAACATGGATGATCCGGTGACGAGGGAAGCTAGTAAGCAAACTAAGGAGACTGCTCCAGCAGCCTCGGGGGGCCCTTCTGAACCCCTTATACCACCACCTCCTGCTCCGTATTTGTCACCGAAGGAAAGGAAGAAGGCCAGAAAGGGTACTTCACCAGCAAAGTCAACCACATCTGAAGCAACATCGGCAGCCTCCCTCGAGGAGGACCGCCGGAAGCAATGAGTATTCTCAGTTGGAACTGTCGCGGTTTGGGTAATCCCGCGGGTAAATTTTAACATGGTCCCTCTTACCTCCTTTTTTTACATGTGAGGTAAGAAGGTAAGAGTCAATCAAGCCATTCATTGATGAGATCAACGGCTAAGATCTATTTTATACTCTTACCTCTCATGTGAAAAGAGGGGGTAAGAGGGACCATGTTAAAACTGCTCAATCCCGCGACAGTTCGAGAGGTCCGTTTGCTAACGGCCAAATTTACCCTGGCCGTGCTATGCTTGCTCGAAACTCAAATTCCTATCTCACGCGCCGAAATATTAGCAGCGTCTTTTGGTTTTAATAAGTCTTATGTAGTTAGTAGCTCTGGTAGGAGCGGTGGTCTTGTGTTATATTGGAATGGTGAAATAAAACTTGAGATCTTGGGCTACTCTAAGTACCACATAGATGCTAGTATCTCAGAGTTTGGAGACGTACCTTGGCGTCTGACTAGCGTGTATGGCGAAGCCCAAGTGAGTGAAAGATACAAAACATGGGACACCTTGCGTTCCCTTGCAGGTTCCTCGAGACTACCATGGTTAGCTATTGGCAATTTTAATGAAGTTACTCATCAGTCAGAACACGATGGAGTTTCTCAGTGAAGCCAAGCTCAAATGGACGGTTTTAGAGACGCCCTTGATGTGTGCGGTCTTATCGATCTCGGCTACAAGGGAAGAATTTGGACTTTTGAAAAGAAGGTAGCTGGCGGATCCTACACTCGGGTGAGGTTAGATCGAGCAATAGCAGAACCAGTGTGGTGCGCGCTTTTTCCGGCTGCTGAAGTGTTGAACTCCACCGCCGCATGCTCGGACCACGGCCCTATTGTGATTCAGCTCAAGGGAGAAATTAGTACTGCATGCCCGTCAAGAAACTTCAAATATGAGGTGATGTGGGACAGACATCCGGAACTAAAACGATGGAGCAAAAATGATGCA
This sequence comes from Triticum urartu, assembly GCF_056163025.1. Classification (NCBI taxonomy): domain Eukaryota; kingdom Viridiplantae; phylum Streptophyta; class Magnoliopsida; order Poales; family Poaceae; genus Triticum; species Triticum urartu. The sequence goes on from NC_141879.1 coordinate 657,251,607, forward strand.
TGTGCTTCGGTCCAGGAGATTAGTACTAAGCTACAGGCTTTATCCGAGAGTTTGTGGGGATGGGACCGCTACACTTTTGGTAATGTCCGTGCTGAAATAAAGAAGCTACAGCTAGAGTTAGACGTACTCAAAAACGTTCCAGGCAGAGATGGTCCAAGTCATCGGGAGTTAAAAATTACAGAGCGCCTCGTCGAACTTTACTGCCGTGAGGAGATCCTTATGAGGCAGCGTTCGAGGGTGGACTGGCTTACCGACGGGGACAAGAACACACGCTTCTTCCAGCTGCGGGCCTCGATCCGACGACGAAAAAATCTCATCAAGGCTCTGACTAGAGAAGATGGCCAGGTGACCGATGACTTACATGAGATGGAAGGTATGGCCAACCAGTTTTATCAGAATCTTTATACTTCTGAAGGAGTGAATAACATGCAGGAAGTCTTGGACACGGTCCCTAGAAAAATCACTAACGACATGCAAGCCCTTCTGGACGCGCCATGCATATAGAGAGGACGAGGTGAAAACTGCCTTGTTCCAAATGTTCCCGACGAAAGCGCCTGGTCCGGATGGCTTCCCTGCGCACTTCTTTCAGAAACACTGGGATGTTTGTGGTTCGGAAGTGACAAAGGTAGTTCTGAAAATAGTGGAGGGGCAAGAAAGCGCCGAAAGCATTAACCGGACGGTGTTGGTCCTGATCCCGAAGATAAAAAATCCGTTGCTCTTATCACAGTTTCGGCCAATCAGTTTGTGCAATGTGTTATATAAAATTGCTTCTAAGGTGGTTGCAAATCGTCTTAAAGTGGTCCTTCCAGATATTATTTCAGCGGAATAGTCCGCCTTTGTCCCAGGACGTCTGATAACAGATAACATCATTGTGGCATATGAGTGTTTGCACTTTATGAAACGCAATAAGGCAGTTAAGCATCGCCATTGTGCTTTGAAGCTTGATATGATGAAAGCATACGATAGGGTTGAGTGGGACTATTTGAAGGCCATCATGCTCAAATTGGGATTCTCTGATAGGTGGGTCTCTATTGTCATGAACCTTGTCAGCTCTGTCTCTTTTGCAGTTTTGTTCAATGGAAAGAAATTGGATGAGTTTAAACCTTCACAAGGTATTCGTCAGGGAGATCCTATCTCCCCTTATCTGTTTTTGTTGGCAGCAGAGGGCCTTTCGTGCCTCCTTAACTCCAGAGTTCAGTCATCGCAGATGGGTGGAATCCAAGTAGCGCCGTCGGCGCCTCCTATTAACCACCTTTTGTTTGCAGATGATAACCTGTTGTTTTTCAAAGCGAATGGTTTGGGGGTGACTGAAGTATCAAACCTGTTGGATAGTTATTGCAGGGCATCTGGTCAGCGTATCAATGCTAGCAAGTCTTCTATATTTTTCAGTAAAGGCTGCCCAGCTAATATTAAGGAAGAGATTAAGGGGTTGTTGCGTGTGCCTAATGAAACTCTAAATGTCAGGTATTTGGGGATGCCCTCAGATGTAGGCTCATCTGCAACGGGAGCCTTCAAATATTTAAAGGATGGACTTTGGAACAAGGTTAAAGGATGGATTGCAAAATTATTTTCTTGAGCGGGTAAGGAAGTTTTGATCAAGTCAGTGGCTCAAGCGGTGCCGGTCTATTCTATGTCCTGTTTCAAACTTCCAAGGGGACTTTTGTGAGCACCTGAATAAACTCATACGTCAATTTTGGTGGGGAAGTAAGAATGGTCACCGGAAGCCTGCGTGGGTTTCCCGAAATGACATGACGCAACCAACGTTTATGGGAGGCTTGGGATTCAGAGATTTTGAACTTTTCAATTTAGCTTTATTGGCTAAACAGGCATGGCGGATCCTACAGTCCCCTGACACCTTGGGTGCTAGGATTATGAAAGTTGTTTACTTCCCCACTAGAACAATCTTGTCAGCTGAACTTGGTAACCATCCATCAAAAATTTGGAGAGCACTTATAGAGGGAAGACATATCTTACGCCAAGGGCTGATTAGGAGGATTGGTGATGGTTCATCCACCAACATCTGGCTAGATAACCGGATCCCCAGAGATGAAAATATGAGGCCAATAGTGTGCTTGTCGGCTGCCCGGCCCACTTTTGTTTCCGAGCTCATTAACCATACAGAGGCCTCATGGAACCGTGAACTGCTGCAACAATTATTCTTACCGGCAGATGTTGATGCCATCATGAGCATACCGCTTTCTACTAGGCAGGATACTGACTTCTGGAGTTGGCATTTTGAGAGGAACGGACACTTCTCTGTGAAGTCATCATATCGTATGCTTGCAAGCACCAAACGGAGGCGTGAAGCATGGCTCGAGGGCCGCGCGAGCGCTTCCAATAGAGCAGCAGAAGAAGGAGGATGGAAGAAGCTTTGGCATGTTAATGTCCCAGGAAAGATTCGAAATTTTCTTTGGAGGTTAGCAAAACAATCAATCCCTACCGAAGATGTTCGCAAACGCAGGAAAATGTCGCACTCTGATAATTGTCAGCTATGTGGCGCTAGAGACTCTTGGCGCCATTATTTTCTTGAGTGCTCATCTTCGAGATGTATATGGGCTTTGACCGATGGGGATCTTGCTGAACACCTCGTTGCCACTACAGAACCATCGGCGAAGCAGTGGCTGTTTGCGATGATTGAGACACTATCACACGATAAATTTGTGTTGTTGACAGTTACTCTTTGGGCTACATGGACAGCCAGGCGGAAGGCGATCCACGAATCAAACTTCCAGAGTCCACATGCCACTCATATCTTTGTGCAGCGGTTCATATCAGAGTTGGAGGCAATCAAAAAAGTTCCGAATAGCAATGTTTGTGTGGCGCCGGCTAGGCACCCCCAGAGGTGGAAACCTCCAGTAGCAGGTATGGTCAAAATCAATGTCGACGGAGGGCTATCCCGTGATGGCGCCACTGGTGCTTCTGCCGCTGTTTGCAGGGATGACGAAGGCCGGTTCCTAGGATCCTCGTCAATGGTGTTTCCTTGAGTTACAGACCCTGCCTGTTTGGAGGCCTTAGCATGTCGAGAAGCTCAATGGATTTGAATCTAGGCAAAGTCATTATTTCATGCGACAACAAAGGGTTAGTGGACGACATAAAAAATGAGGCTCGTGGCAGGAACGGCACTATCATTCGTGAGATCAGGAAGAACAAATTGCTTTTTCAGGCGTGTAATATTATATTTGAAGGTAGAGACACGAACAAAGAAGCTCATAGTTTGGTAAAATTTTCAGTTTCGCTTAGTACGGGTCGCCATTTGTGGCTAGGGTACCCGCATGATCCCATTTGTATTCCTTTGAACATCCCCTTTGATCAATAAAGCAGTTTCTTACCGCTCAAAAAAAACAATAATTAATGAAATCTTGCATGCCTAACCCCCTATTTTCCCTCTCAAACCTCCGCTACGGCATGGGCACCAGTGACCAGTCTACCGGTCAGGAATAGCCTGAAATTGGTCCCACTTTTTTTTCTCACCCCAACACCGTTTGCGCACCACGGTCCAGGAAGGTCGGCATCCTGTTCTGACCGAACATTGACATAACTCACCACTCACTAGTTTTGTTATACGGATCCAGCACTGTTTGGCTGTATGTGAACTATTTTATTTCACGGTCAATTAACGCGACCTCCGATCACGCAATATTTCATTAGCCCAAGTAACAGGAGCACGCGAGCCCGTCCGCGCTTTCTCTGCTCTTCGCTTGGAGAAAGATATTTAGAGAAAAACGAGAGATAGACAAAAACTATTTGTCACAACAGTCATAAGCATGTGATGTACAATGTGCACCACCAAATTCTTGTACTATTAAGTACTAGGGATACTACAGCGCTACATCATGCAATGCATGAAAATAAATATTTTATTCATGTGGGCCACCAAAAGGGAAAGCACCATGCAGTGTTGATCAGCGGGGCTTCCCACCAGGGACAAAGATGCAATGTGCTACTCATCGGTGCATTACATGGGAAGGTGATAGACCATATTTCTGTGAAGCCTCTATTCCTGATGAAGCAGATTTTGCACAGTTACTCACGCAACCATCCATTGCAAGATAGCAATCGCTGTTCACTAAACAACAGAAACAAAATGGCTTAGTTGGGCACGTTTTTTCTGGTCTATGGATGCACAATCCTGTTGGGAAATTGATCTTCTCATTTGCTAGGCTCTGCATGATTTGGCCTAAGGAATACAAGAAAATCATTAATATATTCAGAAAGCTATTCTTCGATGAGCTATAAAGAAACGACCACAAGCACAGACAAAAATAGTAGTCCCTCCGATCCACAATAGTAGTCCCTCCGTAATCACCTCTAGATGTGAAACACTATGCACAACCCATGCTGATATATGTTTATCATAGAAAATTATTCAAAAGAAATATAAATCACACACACACACGAGAGAGAGAGAGAGAGAGAGAGAGAGAGAGAGAGAGAGAGAGAGAGAGATGCGTTTATAGCCACTTACACTCTGCATGGATCGTAGAGAACAAGAGAAGCACACACAGGAGTATGGTCCCTGCAGGAAAGGAATTCATGTGCTTTTCCATCTAGTTAGTGCAATGCAACGATAGGTGCTTGTTTAGTGCTCCTCGTGGTAGGTAAAGTACGTTTTCTTCTTCTTCTCTTCTCAACAATAACAATGGAAGATGTCTGGGGTGTCCTAACACCGTCCCTATATATATACATAAAGATCTCTACAAAAATGAAAACATTTAAAGTGGAGATATGAGTGGATATTATAATCCTTTGGTCCACCTTCCAAGTTTGGTATCTAATTGGTGGCAATTTGACATGGTAAATATTTCCTTACCAATGAAATACAAAATCTGAAAGAATATATCACAATAATTAATGGATTCCTAGAACTAGCCTTAATTATCTTCTAATTATTACTTTTCCATGTCCAAATTTGGTAAATATTTCCTTATTAATGAATACGATTTTCATGTCCAAATTTTATAAAGATTTCCTTATTAATGAATACGATATCTGGGAGAATATAAATCTGGAAGAATATATATAGGGATACATTCTTCCAGATTTCGTACATATTGTTGGAAATATGAGCAATTTACCAAATGATTTTATTAACAGAAATACTAGATAAAGCATGACTAATATAGTAGAGATAAAACAAGTCGTGCGTTCTGACAGAGAGAAGGTAAATAGCTTCTGCATATATGAACCGTAGCCTATCATATCTATAGCAGACAGTAGAACTAGTTGCATATATGAGGTAGAACCTAACATATTTAGGGCAAGTACTAGTACGAGAAACTGTGGCAGGATATCTAACAGAAAGAAGAACACATACGGGACAGCAGCAGCAGTAGCACTGGACTTGGGGTCGGTGTCCTCGCCAGCCATGTCGTCGAGGAGGTTGTCGACGTCGGGGAAGAAGTCGTCGTCGGGGAAGTAGTCGTCGGAGTCCGGGGCGTCCGTGACGAAGGAATCAGTCAGTAGTCGCGCAGAGCGCTCCCCAAAAACCTTATCACCCTTCTCCTATACAGGACTCAAAGAGGTGCGGTTTCTGAGGCCTACTGTCCCGACCTGCGGTGCACGCCGCAAGCCGGGATGAGAAAGACAGCAGCAGCTCAGAGATTGGAACCGGTGGCGAGAGGAAGGATAAGTTCTGGTGCGTCTCTCTGAGAGGAGCGATCTCCCTTTTATAGGCGCAAGAGAAGGAGGCGAGAGGCTACGCCGGGAGCTGAAGGGAACGCGGGAGATGAAACGAACAGACAGCAGCCGAAGGGTGCAGCGTTCGTATTCAATATTCACTACAGCAAAAACTTTCCAGCTCCCGAGTGACCTTTCGTATACCCGTAGTGCGTGGCAAAAATTTAGACATCGGCTCGGCTCATTCCCGCAACCCGCATCGCGTCGTGACGAGGCATGGCGTGGCGTGGCGTGGCGAGGCGGGCGGCGGAGGAGGAGCGCGTGTGGATGTCCCTCTTGTTCTCATGCTCATGAACCTCCCTTATAAGGAGGTCCAACTCCCACTAAACTAGCAATGTGGGACAAAACTTTAGTAGTATCCCTTGCTTTACACAAATGGGCTAAATGGGCCTCTAGGATTTATTTGGAATTTCTGAAATAGTTATTGGGCTAACCCCCAATATAGACTAAATTCCAGCAATCCCCCACCAGATCCCAGAGGCACACGGAGATTTGCCTTTGGTTCCAAAACATTATTTTATATACCGGTACTGCAGTGGAGACTGTTAAGTTGAACTTCCACCTACTCCCTCTGTTCCTAAATATTTATCTTTTTGGAGATTTCTACAAGTGACCACATACAGAGCAAAATGAGTGAATCTACACTCTAAAATATGTCTATATACATCTGTATGTGATAGTCCATTTGAAATCTCTAAAAAAGACAAATATTTAGGAACGGAGGGAGTAGAACTCTATGCTACACTAGTAAGTAACTTGAATAGTGGACTGGGTCTTGAACTGTAAGTTTTCTGCAAATCTAGTTTCACATAAAGCCTTGACCGATACGTGGCTACTGTGGGTCTTCCTCGCGGGTGGAGCTTATGCGTCATACTCCGAGACCTTTCATGAGTTTACTAGAGAGAACCCTACTCTCATAGATTGCGACGTTTAACAATCAGACTCATATAGGTGCGTTCTTCAAAAGATGTTCTGCAGGACAACATCTCTGCTTCAAAGAGTCACTTAGAACACATTAAGATATACATCAACCTGCCATGCAGATTAGGAGAGTATTGCATCTTTATGGAGTGGTATTTTAACAGTAAGGGTACTATCCTCCCAGTTGACCAACAGCTTGTCTTCCACATCTAATTCACGGGATCTCCGATCACAAAGAATAGGTTACCACTGTGAACAACTCATATTGAGGGTCTCATACCCATCTTCCTCGATGCATTATCTATCACATTACGTGATAGACCCTTAGTAAAAGGATCTGCCAGATTTTTAGACGTTTGGATATAATCCAATGCAATAACTCCAGAGTTTCTCATTTTTCTGACAGACTTTAACCTTCTCTGAACGTGTCTTGATGACTTCATGTTATCCTTTGAGCAGCTCACTTTCGTGATCACAGTTTGATTGTCGCAGTTCATAAGAATACCCGGTACAGGTTTCTCAACAACCGGCAAGTCATTCAAGAGCCGACGAAGCCAATCTGCTTCGACCGTAGCTGTATCTAGTGTTGTGAGTTCTGCTTCCATTGTTGACCTCGTTAAGATGGTCTGCTTGCAAGACTTCCAAGAAACAGCGCCACCTCCATGAGTGAATACATATCCGCTTGTGGCCTTTATCTCATCAGCATCTGAGATCCAGTTTGAGTCACTATACCCTTCAAGCAGCTTTGGGTGCCCGGTGTAGCGAATTCCATAATTTGCATATCCTTTCAACTAATGCAAAACTTTCTCTAGAGCTTTCCAATGCACATTTCCTGGTTTTGAAACAAACCGACTCAGTTTGCTAACAACAAAAGAGATGCCAGGTCTTGTAGCACTGGCTAAGTACATAAGCGAGCCAATAATCTGAGAATACTTCAATTGGTCTCTAGCAATTCTTCGATTCTTTCGAAGCAACACACTAGCATCATATGGTGTTGGAGAGGGCTTGCTGTCACTGTAGCCAAAGCGACTCAAGATCTTTTCCACGTAGTGAGATCGAAACAATGTAATCCCACCATCATCGTCTCTCAACAACTTGATGTTCAGAATGACATCAGCCACTCCTAAATCCTTCATCTCAAAACAACGAGATAGGAAATTTTTGACCTCCTTAATAACATTCAGTTTTGTTCCGAAAATCAGTATGTCATCAACATACAAGCAAAGGATAACTCCCTCGCCCCCACCATGGCAATACTACACACATTTGTCAGCTTCGTTTACAACAAAGCCTACAGCTGTTAAAGTTCTTTCAAACTTCTCATGCCACTGTTTGGGTGCTTGCTTGAGTCCATACAAAGACTTCAGCAACTTGCACACTTTTCCTTCATGACCATCTAGTACAAACCCATCTGGTTGTTCCATATAAATTTCCTCGTCCAACTCTCCATTTAGGAAAGCAGTCTTAACATCCATTTGATGAACGAGAAGACCATGTGAGGCAGCTAGTGAAAGTAGAACTCGAATAGTGGTCAGTCGAGCCACAGGTGAGTAAGTATCAAAGAAGTCTTCACCTTCCTTTTGGGTATAACCCTTGGCCACGAGCCGAGCCTTGTACTTTTCAATAGTACCATCAGGCCTAAGCTTCTTCTTCAATACCCATTTGCATCCAATAAGTTTGCACCCATAAGGACGATCAGTTATCTCCCAAGTTTCATTCGCTAAGATGGAATCCATCTCGCTACGAACCGCTTCCTTCCAGTAGTCAGCATCTTCAGATTCATAAGCCTCTGAAATAGAACTGGGAGTGTGATCTATGAGATACACAAGAAAATCATCACCAAAGGACTTTGCAGTCCTCTGTCTCTTGCTCCTAGTAGGAACTTCATTGTTTTCCTCCACAGGACTTTCAAAGTGTTCTATCGAAATGGCAGGTTTGGTAATTGTAACTGGTTCCTGATTCGATGAACTAGGCATCTCCTGATTAGATGAGGTAGCCACATCCTTCATGGGAAAGATATCTTCAAAGAAATTCGCATCATTCGACTCCATGATCGTACCGACATGCATGTCAGGTACCTCAGATTTTACAACCAAGAATCTATAGCCAATGCTATGAAAAGCATATCCTAGGAAAACACAATCCACAATCTTTGGTCCAAGTTTCCGCTTCTTTTGAATTGGAACATTGACTTTCGCCAAACAACCCCATGTTTGCAGATAAGAGAGTTTTAACCTTTTCTTCTCCCATTCCTCGAATGGAGTTATCTCTTTGTTCTTTGTGGGGACTCGGTTCAGGACATGACATGCGGTCAATATCGCCTCCCCCCACCATGCCTTGGAGAGACCCGATGTGTCTAACATGGCGTTAACCAAATCAGTTAGAGTACGATTCTTTCTTTCGGCAATCCCATTTGACTGAGGTGAGTAGGGAGGCGTCCTCTCATGGATTATACCATGTTGCACACAAAAAGCATCAAATTCATTGGAAAAATACTCTCCACCACGGTCGGACCTAAGCCTCTTGATTTTTCGATCAAGTTGGTTTTCCACTTCAGCTTTATAGATCTTGAAAAAGTCCAAAGCCTCATCCTTAGATTTCAGAAGATACACACGGCAGTATCTAGTGGAGTCTTCAATTAACGTCATGAAATATTTCTTTCCACCTTTTGTCAAAACACCATTCATTTCACATAGATCTGAATGTATGAGCTCTAGTGGTGCAAGATTTCTCGTTTCCGCAGTCGTGTGAGACTTACGAGGTTGCTTAGCTTGCACACAAACTTGACACTTAGATCCCTTGACAGTGGTGAAACTAGGAATTAAGTTCAACTTCGCTAGTCGCGACATGCAACCAAAATTAACATTACGGAGACGTGAATGCCACACATTGGATTCACTATTGTTGCAAATATGATTAACAACTTTATTGCAAACGTCTGATAAGGATAAACAAAACAGACCTCCTGACTCATAGCCTTTACCAACAAAGGTTCCATACTTGGATATTACAAATTTATTCGACTCAAAGGCAAGCTTGTAGCCATCCACTAGTATAAAAAGGGCCTTTAGTCCCGGTTCATAAGGGCCTTTAGTCCCGGTTCTGAAACCGGGACTAAAATGTCGGTACTAATGCCTCTCCCTTTAGTCCCGGTTCAATCCAGAACCGGGACTAAAGGGCGCGGCCACGTGGAGCTCCACCTTTAGTCCCGGTTGGTAACACCAACCGGGACTAAAGGAAATTTTATGATTTTTTTAAAAAAAGTTTGAATTTTTTTTATTTTCAAATTTCTGAATTATTTTAACCTCTAGTCTTTAATCACCACCCCTCATCACTTCTCAATTTATCCTCTAATCACCCCTCATCATTCCAAATCATCTAACTTCCCGAACGGTCACCCATCCTCCCACTCCCCCAGCCTGAGCACGCTTAACTTCCGGGTTCTTTCTCCCTCGTTCCAAGTCTGCACTTGTTGTTTTCCTGACAATACTAAGATGTCAATCCTATTAACCTTCAGGAATTTTGCTTGAGCATGAAGTGACACATTTCATAGTTTTATTTTGAAACTATTGTTTTAAAAAACAATAATTATTTAGTAACACTAATATTTCTTGAATAATTAGTTTGACCATTGTTTGACCACAGTTTGACCACAGTTTGACCAGATTTGACCAAAATTGAAATAACTGAAATAATTATTTAGTAACATTAATATTCTAGAATAATTAGTTTGACCATTGTTTGACCACAGTTTGCCCACTGTTTGAATTTTTTTCGATTTTTTTCACTCTAGATCTTAAAAGTCCCGTAACTTTTTTCTATTAGGTTTTTGAGGATTTTGAAAATGTTTAACGGGGTTCCCCCCGTTAAATTTGGATGTAACTTTTTGAGTAGATGATTTTTCATATAAAAAACTTTTTCATCCGAGTTAGTATGCAAAAGTTATGCCCATTTTTACAAATTTCAGAGAGATTTTGCAAATAAAGTCAAAATTCACATTTGCAAATTTTCCCAACAACTAGACCACATATCACATGGGAAACTTATTTTCTTTTTTTTTTTGACATTTCCATCATTTTCTTTTATTTTTTTAAAACTGAAAAGGCGATCCACGGGGGGGGGGGGGGGGTATAGTTTGAAAATGGGACCTTTAGTACCGGTTCGTGGCACGAACCGGGACTAAAGGTCTCATCCCCATTAGTCCCGGTTCGTGCCTCAAACCGGGACTAAAGGTCTAATCTTTAGTCCCGGTTTATGGCACGAACCGGGACCAATGGTTGTGGGCCAGGAGCGAGGCCCATTGGTCCCGGTTCATCCCACCAACCGGGACCAAAAGGTCTAGATGAACCGGGACCAATGGCCCACGTGGCCCGGCCGGCCCCCTGGGCTCACGAACCGGGACCAATGGGGGCATTGGTCCCGGTTCTGGACTAAACCGGGACTAATGGGGTTACCCGGCCTGGACCAAAGCCCCCTTTTCTACTAGTGATCTCTACACAAAAGAGATCCGCTGACAAGATTTTTATTGACGGAGGGGACATAATGCACGTTCTTCAGCCACACGATCTTCCCCGAAGTAAACTTCAGATCGACCGTGTCAACACCACGAACAGAAGCACTTGAATCGTTGCCCATCAGCACAGTTGAAGTCCCTGCGGTCTAATAAGATGAAAACATGGAAATATCACCGCATACATGCACATTAGCACCCGTGTCAATCAACCAATCGGGAGAATGACATACTGAAAGAATAGTGGGAAATATATCATACCCATCATCCTTCATGTCAGTGTCTCCAATGACAACATTAGCGGTCTTGCCGCCTTTCCCAGGGTGACGCTTGTCATAGCGATTAGGGCAATTAGGAGCCCAATGATCAGGATCCCCACACACATGACAGTCACCTTTCTTCTTGTCATTCTTCTTGTTGAAGTTCGTGTGTTGCACAGCCTTGTTCTTCCCATCAAACTTTGCTTTACCATCAAACTTGCCCTTGTTCTTGAACTTGTGGGGCTGGAAGTTCTTCTTCTGTACCAGATTGGCACTAGATCCTCCTTCAATACCTCGAGCACGTGTGTCCTTTGCTCTCACCTTTTCTCCCACATCAAGAGTGCCAATGAGATCCGGGACAGAAAACTCTTGTCTCTTATGCTTCAGTAAGGTAACAAAGTTCCTCCATGAAGGAGGAAGCTTAGTGATGATACCTCTGGCAACAAACTTGTCCGGTAGCATACAACCGGAGTGCTCAAGTTCTCTAGCAAATGACTGTATCTCATGAGCTTGCTCAACCATGGAGCGCTCTTCAGTCATCCTGTAGTCATAGAATTGCTCCATGATGTACAACTCAGTGCCAGCATCCGAGACCCCAAACTTGGCCTCGAATGCATCCCACATATCTTTTCCATTATCAACTGACGCATAAGTATCAACTATGTTCTCACCAAGAACACTCAAGAGAGCAGGCTTAAACAGAGTATCCATTTTCTAAAAGGCTTGTGCCTATTGAGCATCAAGCTCCCCTTCAGGTTTGCCGAGAGTGGCGTCATAGCAACTCATGGTTTGAAACCATAAGACTGCCCTCACGCGCCACCTCTTATAGTGGATACCCTCAAACATAGGAGGTCTCATGGAAGAAGCAAAACCACTTGGGGTAAATTGCCTATAATAAGGTTTTTGAATTGTTGGAAATATGAGCAATTTACCAAATGATTTTATTAACAGAAATACTAGATAAAGCATGGCTAATATAGTAGAGATAAAAACAAGTCATGCGTTCTGACAGAGAGAAGGTAAATAGCTTCTGCATATATGAACCGTAGCCTATCATATCTATAGCAGACAGTAGAACTAATTGCATATATGAGGTAGAACCTAACATATTTAGGGCAAGTACTAGTACGAGAAATTGTGGCAGGATATCTAACAGAAAGAAGAACACATACGGGATAGCAGCAGCAGTAGCACTGGACTTGGGGTCGGTGTCCTCGCCATCCATGTCGTCGAGGAGGTTGTCGACGTTGGGGAAGAAGTCGTCGGAGTCCGGGGCGTCCGTGACGAAGGAATCAGTCAGTAGTCGCGCAGAGCGCTCCCCAAAAACCTTATCACCCTTCTCCCATACAGGACTCAAAGAGGTGCGGTTTCTGAGGCCTACTGTCTCGACCTGCGGTGCATGCCGCAAGCCGGGATGAAAAAGACAGCAGCAACTCAGAGATTGGAACCGGTGGCGAGAGGAAGGAGAAGTTCTGGTGCGTCTCTCTGAGAGGAGCGACCTCCCTTTTATAGGCGCAAGAGAAGGAGGCGAGAGGCTGCGCCGGGAGCTGAAGGGAACGCGGGAGATGAAACAAACAGACAACAGCCGAAGGGTGCAGCGTTCGTATTCAAAATTTAGACATCGGCTCGGCTCATTCCCGCAACCCGCGTCGTGGCGAGGCGAGGCGGGCGACGGAGGAGGAGCGCGTGTGGATGTCACTCTTGTTCTCATGCTCATACAAGTGGGGAAAGAACCTCTCTTATAAGGAGGTCCAACTCCCACTAAACTAGCAATGTGGGACAAAACTTTAGTAGTATCTCTTGCTTTGCACAAATGAATTAAGTGGGCCGCTAAGATTTATTATGAATTTTTGAAATAGTTATTGGGCTGCCTTCAATATAGACTAAATTCCAGCATATATTAATAAGGAAATCTTTATCATGTTAAACTGCCACACATATTTAGCCTATTTTCCAAATTTGGATACCAAATTTAGAAGGTGACCAAAGAACGTGCGCGCGCGCACACACACCTCTCTCTCTCTCTCTCACACACACACACACCTCTCTGACACACACATTGTAGATATGTTGCAACCTATTGCAGAATAACTTCTGTCACCACTTTCTAATTGTCGGAGAAAAAAAAAAGATAAGCTAGTTGCACGTCCTATACTAGCTGACTGCAAACCGTACTTTCTTGGCTCTATTTTTTCGCGCTGTTTCTTATCACAATTTTCAAACTGTTTATTAGAATGACGCAAATGATAATACCATTGGATATTTATTGACGGGGCAAAACTTCTTCAGGTTAAACATTTTCCCAAACTTTGAACACTTATATATCATTGAAAACCTATTGATTAGCCCGAACTTTCTCTGTAGAACACTTTTTAAGGTTTCCTATTGTTTAAGGGAAGTTTAAAAAAAACTAACGTCATTTTTGTCTTTTTTTGACCCAAACTGCTACATTATGCTACCTGCTCGAGCAGAAAAGCTAACTGATCTATGCTGAGCAAGCTAATTACTAGGTTCTTAATTAGTTTGTTCGGTTTATTGGCCAGAAATAGCCAATTGCCCCGTTGACGAGCAAGCTAATCGTCGGGACTAAAATAATGAAGGGCCTGTTTGGTTTCAGATAAGTCATCAACTTATAAGTCGAAAAGTGAAAAAAAAAAAATGACTTATTTTGCCAAACAGACCCAACTTATAAGTCATAAGTTGCTCCACCCCAACTTAAAACTTATAAGTCATTCCTTTTTGCGTTGGTCCCACCACCTTTACATAAAAAACAAGAAGAGAAGGTGTGGTCAGGTGACTTATAAGTCAGATGACAACCAAACAGGTATGACTTATAAGTCACTGGTTTTAAGTTACCTGACTTATAAGTCAGGTGACTTATTAGAACCAATCGGGCCCTAACTTCCCACATATTATAATGTTTTTTGTCCCAAACATTACTAGGAAAACATTTATAGGTAGGGTCACATTAGTGGCGGCATATTCTGGACCCCGCCACTGCTACTTTTGCAAGATATCTATGATGGGCACGTAACGAAGCTCAGCACTAGTTTATGTTACAAGCGGCGAGCCAATTTTCCAGCCCACCTCTGGTTTTCTTAGCCTTGTTAGCCAAGGGACACTACTATCAGTGAGGGTGCCAATATATTTCCCGCCACTAATATTTGTGTGAGCAGCGGCAGGAGCCTACAATTGCTCGCCACTTCTAAAACATGCAAGCATTTTTTTTAACTTGCTTCAAATTTTAGTATGTTGTTTTTTATGACCTTCGTATTGTATGAAAAATTGATTGAACTTTCTAGGTTTCCTTATTTGTTATATTCTAGATTTTTTATTAACATGTTTGTATTCAATTGGATGCAATTCAAATTTGAACTATGCCTATATTAGAAAAAAACACTTCAAAATCTGGCATGTCGGCGATGTTTCGTGAGGGAACCATGGCTCACAGCAAGGGTTTTTTGGGAAAAAAAAGCTCAAAACTCATATGTTCGCACGAAGTTTTGAAGCACATAAAGTATCCAGAAATATTGTGTGGCATTTGAAAAAAAAACCTTTTGTGCTTCAAAAGGGGGAGAAAAGGAAGAAGAGGAGTTGTTTGAAAGAAAAAAAAAGAGAAAAGAAGGGCATGTAATTGGGTCCACCTTGCACCGCACACCAGAGTGGAGAAGAGCGTGAGGTCCGGCCGGCCGTAATAAACAGCAGCAGCAGCCAGCCGGACAAGCTACACGTCGTCCCGATCTATCGAGCTTTTAATTTTGAATCGTCGGGCTGGTTGTCTCTCCCTCAGTCGACACGTATACGCTACAGATGACGAAGCTGGTCTCCGTTCCCGGTAAGACTGGTCATAGTGAGGAGTAATTTAAACTAGTGTCATATGCATGACCCTAGTTTAAGTTACTATCCTCATAATGCAAAGTATCTTAGTAGTAGTGTCATAGTTTGTTTTATTTATTGACTTATAGACTCATTTTACTTCGGAAAGCGCTATATTATAGTAATATATTATGTTACTTCAATCATCTCTTTTCTTATTAAATACTTGCCACATAAGCAAAATTATCTTGAGATGTATTAAATTACTACTTAAGTTACCCCACTATGGCTAGCCTAAGAGGGTGTTTGGATCACTAGTGACTAGAGACTAGAGACTAGTAGTAGTCACTTTTAGTCAGTAAACCTCCAAACACCCCTGACTAATGGGTGACTAAAACTAGTTTAGTCTCTAGTCACCCCACCTCCAACTAAAAGTGACTAAAGTCTCTCCTCTAATTAATTGGCGGGCCCATCCTGTTGCGGGTGACGCATCTGCAGCCCCATCCCCTTCGCACGCAGGCAGGGGGCAGCCGCTCCCCTTTCCACTCCGCCGCTTCCCTTTCCACCGCCGCCGCCGCACTCCGCCGCCGCGGCAGCACTCCGCCGCGCCGCTCCCGCGTCCGTACTCCCGCCGCGCCCGCAGCCCTCCGCCGCGCCGCGCTCCCGCGTCCGTACCATGGACGGCGACGGCGAACTCCCCTTCGATTTCTTCTCGCAGACGGCGTCTTCCGGTGCTGCGGTGCACCACATCGACGAGGACGGGTGGGGGATGACGCCCCCTCGTCTCCGGGGATCCGCCGGCCGCGGCTTGGTGGCAGGGGGGCTCGGCCGCGGCTCGGTGGCCGGGGGGCTCGGCCGCGGCTCGGTGGCCGAGGGGCTCCGCGCTCCCATCGGGTTGGAGAACATCGACCTCAACGGCAACTCCGCCGTCGCCGCCTCCTACCCCAACATGGGCATGTACACGCACCTTTTTCATCCCGGGAGTGCGGCCGGCCATGGTGTGCCCCTCCAGCGGACCAGATCGGACGGTGTGGCGCAGCGGCAGGGTCGTCCACCTCGCCAAGGTCTCCCCCCAGTGAGGGCCCCAGATCGTCGTGCCAAGCAGGTCGTCGCGACGTCGGGACGAGGTGGTGCCGGTTCAAGTCGCTCAGGCAGCGGCAGGCAGCGGCAGGCAGCACCGATCATGGTAGAAGATGTTGGGGAAGAAGATGAACCAGCTGAAGAAGATGTTCAGGCAGAGGAAGATGACAGCATGCTGAACCAGCATATCCAGGTACAATATTTGTCCAATTGTTGTGTTTGCTTGAATGAATGTATGTTAAGTGGAAAGTAGAAAGTAGAAACTACAGCTTGTTAAGTGGAAAGTAGAAAGTAGAAACTACAGCAAGGTGTTCAGTTTGGACAAATGAAAGAAAATACTTGTTCATGCTACTTGTTCTGTCATATTTATCAAAAATAGTACAGTATCTGAAATAGTACTTGTTCTGTTTTCTCATACATTTTTTTAATAGAGGCCAAAAAGCAAGGCTAACTGGACAGACAGAAATACATTGACTTTATGTGAAATAGCTTGTGAGGAAATAGATGCTGGCAATTACGCTGGTAGAGTTTGGAGCCCTCAGGCGTACAAGAATATGAGGGAGAAATATTGGGAAAGGGCAAAGCTGTGGCATCCAGGCAGGGAGTTCAAGAACAAAATAACTAACTTGAAGGGCTTGTACAATGATTGGGTATGGTTGCAGCAGCAAACCGGCTGCGGCCGCGGCTTAGATGGCGAAGTGACGGCAACTGCAGATTGGTGGGAGAAAGAAATCAAGGTATTTTTGCTTATATTCTTGCTCCCTCTCCTTCAAGTGTTCATTTTTGCTTATGTTCCAATGACAGAAGATATATATGCTGATTTCTTTCTATTATTTCTTTTCAGGACAGACCAAATCTCAAGAAATTTAGAAATGGTAACCCTGAGTATATGCCCCTGTTACATGAGATATTTCATGAGGTCGCTGTGGATGGTTCATCTGCTTATGTTCCTGGGACAGAAGATTGTTTGGAGTTAAATAATGATGATGACCTGGATGGCAATGAAGGCTTTGTGTCCAGCCCTATGAGTACCAACACTCAAAAGAGAGGGAGCCGCTCAGAGTTAAGGAGTACAGCTAGTAGTCCTTCAAAGAGAAGCAAAACTTTAGACAACATGCCTCGTACTCAAGGCAAAACTCGGGGTCCATTTGTAAAATATATGAAGGACATTGAAACTAAGTTGGAGAAGGAAAGTGAGAAAACAGACTCTATTTTGCAGGCTCTTGTGAACCAAGGCAATGAAAAGGTTAGGAGAAGTGAGGAACGTGCTCAGTCAGTAAAAAACTGTCAGAACCTTGCCATTGAGTGTGGAGCATCAGAAGAGTCAGTTGAGTACTTTGTTGCTTGTGATTTATTCAAGGAGAAACACAACAGAATTGTCTTCCAGAACATGAAGACCCCTGAAGCTAGGTTGATATGGTTGAAGAGATGGTGCAGGGCAAAGAACATGTATGCAGCAGATGGCGAGATATGAAGGCAGAATGATCTGTGTCAGCTAGTCTTGTGTCTTGAGTCATGTGTGTCCTCTTGTGTCTTGAGTCATGTGTGTCCTCTTGTGTCTTGAGTCGTGGATGACATGATTTGTGGACTAATGTGGCCTTAATCATTATGTTTCTGGACAAATTATTATCTACCGATCTGTGTATTTGCATGTGTTGATGATATGTTCATTATGTCTGTAGACTTCATGATTTCTATTTGTTTGTGCTTTTCTTGCAGAATGAGGATGAATCTAGTGATGAGGACAGTATAGACCAAGATGATGAGTCTAGTGATGAGGACAGGACTGATGAAGATGATGACTCTAGTGATGAGGAAGAAGAATATACAAGGACCAATAGAGTGCTAGCACTACTTCAGTTGAGGCGGCAGAGGCTCAACAAACTAGGTATGGTCGCCCACATGTTTGGTATGTACTACATGGATCGTTTCATGGTTAAAGGGGAAAGGAGAATTTTACAAGCTAAAGAGTCTGGATATGAATGGGTAGTGAGAACTCTAGGAAACAGAACAGATTGCTACAAAATGTTTAGGATGTACCCACCGGTGTTTGATAAACTACATAATCTGCTAGTGGAGTCTTATGGACTGAAGTCAACCAAGAAAATGTCATCAGTTGAGAGTTTAGCTCTCTTTTTATATATAGTTGGATCTCCCCAATCTATTAGACATGCTGAGAATCGGTTTATCAGGTCCATGGAGACAGTCAGTAGAAAGTTTAACAAAGTTTTGGAATGTATGGTTAAGCTTTCCATTGACATCATTAAGCCACGAGATCCTGAATTTAGAGTTGTCCATGAAAGGTTAAGAGGTGCTCAGTGGTACCCATGGTTCAATGATTGCATTGGAGCAATAGATGGGACTCATGTGCCGGTTGTGGTGCCACCAAACAAGGTTCCACAGTATTTAAGCAGACATGGTTACTGTAGTCAGAATGTTATGGCTGTGTGTGACTTCGACATGAGATTCACTTTTGTGCTTGCGGGGTGGCCTGGATCGGTCCATGATATGAGGCCATTCAAGGATGCTCTTAGCCGGTTTGATCACAAGTTTCCACATCCACCTTCAGGTACGAAACTTGATACTCAGTACAATAGTTTTATGCCTTACATTGACATTTGCTAAAATGCATTGCCATGAACAGGGAAATTTTATCTTGTTGACTCGGGCTACCCCAACAAACAGGGTTATCTTGCACCGTATAGGGGCCAAAAGTATCATTTTCAAGAGTTCCATCAAGGCACCATGCCGAGAGGTAAAAAGGAGCACTTCAATTATACTCATTCTAGACTACGCAATGTCATTGAGCGTTGTTTTGGAGTCTTGAAAAATAAGTGGAGGATTCTTTTCAAAGTACCAAGTTATCCTCTACGCAAGCAAACAAAAATTATTGTGGCATGCATGGCCTTGCACAATTTTATTCGTGAAAGTCATTTGGCGGACAAGGAATTCGATAGGTGTGACAATGATGAGAGTTATCAACCTCTCCTTGAGGAAACAAGGAGGAGGAGGCGTCGTAACACTAGGGGTGAAGAAATGGAGCTAGATTCAGTGGATATGAATCGAGTGAGAGATACGATTGCTGATGGTTTGTTCAACAGGCATTGAGAAATTTCTGATGTTATTTATTTCGTTTCCAACATGTAACGTTATGGGACAATTTTAGTTTTCTTATGTGTGGACAGTTTTGATTTCCTTATGGGACAATTTCGTGAGGGATAGTCTGGTGCTTGTGTTGCTTGCGTGAGGAGAGAAAAAAAAAGGTATTGAGAGCTGCTGTTGCATGGCGTGAGGGAGAAAAGGAACAGGACTTTGCTGCTTTCCTTCCTTGCACGGGAGTATAGCGGTAGTTGCTGTTGCACAAGGGAGAGAAGAGAGATAAATGGAAGGGAGAGAGAAGAATTTAATACTGAGACATTTAATGCTGACTAGTAGTAGTCACCTTCCAAACAGGGCCTAACTAAAAACTTTTAGTCTGACTACTACTAGTCACATGACTAGAGAGTATCCAAACACCCTCTAAGCACCCGTCGCTAGCTTCGACGCAAATGGCAAAAAGTTGAGGCGAGGCCCGGGCAATGCTGCATCCCTCTATTGGTGCAAGAATAAATGGCATGGCCTGAACTGAAAGCAGAGCGTGAGACGCCGCGTGCGTGCAGGAGGGAGAAACGCCCCTCCATAAGTGAGCCCTCTCGCTGCCACAAGTTTTTCTTTAGGGGCTCTCGCCGTCACAAGTTTAAGGCATCTTCGTTATCAAATCGTCAGTATATGTTTTTTTTTTGAGTTCACACACTTTTTGCTATCCAATGTAATCCCTTCAATGTTCGCGGACATATCTAGACATGCACTAATAGAAAATTGAGGGTTTTACGGGAGTCCCGACATTAAGACTAATCATAATGGGAGTAACTTAATTAGTAACATCACACATTTCAATATAAGATTGCTTATGTGGCAGCTAATTAATGAAGAGAGAGGGATTTGTGGTAACTTAGCTAGTTATTGTAACATCACACATTTCAAGGCATAATGAGTCCATAGGCTAATAAATGAACTCTTTCATGATACCACTCATATGTTACTACTCACTATAAAGATAGTAATATAGACTAGTAACATCGGCAAGTTACTATTCTATGTTATTCCCCACTATGAGCAGTCTAAAAGGCACTATGTGTTCAAGAGCGGCGATATGACTCATACCACTATATGGTAGCATTATCTCAGCCATTGGTTGGCACAGATCCGCTCCGCGGTCTCCTTAAATGAAGCGCGCCGTCGCCCGCAGAGAAGTGCGGAAATGGTGCGGGCCCGGAGTATGCGGCGTATGTACGGTACGAATACAGGAGGGTTGGATGGACGTTTAATGGAGCGCGACGGAATTGTACTATCGGCCCCATTGCAATCACCCGTCTTGGACCATGGTCCAGAATTTCCCGTTCGAACAACATACACGGGCACGTCCAGCGCCCGCTGCACCGAACGGGAGTTGAGCGGGGTTTCGCGGGAGAGGGGTCGTGTCGGGTGCGGTCTTGTCGGGGTCGTGAAAATCTAGGTGCTGACTAGGGTCGAGTCCGGTGCGCCGTGCGCGGGTTCATAAAAATCTAGGTTAAAAAACGATGAAAAGATAAAAAGGGGTGCCACGTCGGCACATCTGGAGAATTCTCGACGAGTCTGTTCCAGTCTGTAGTGTCTAGGGGGCGACAAAGTTTTCACTCCCTATACCTACCGCACTTATGAGGCCGCGGCTGCTGGGGGCTAAGGGTCTGTTTAGTTTCAATAAGTCACCTGACTTATAAGTCAGGTGACTTAAAACCAATGACTTATAAGTTATGTCCGTTTGGTTGTCATCTGACTTATAAGTCAACTGACCATACTTTTCCATCTTATTTTTTATGTAAAGGTGATGAAACCACGCAAAAGGAGGTAACTTATAAGTTTTAAGTTGGGATGGAGCAACTTATGACTTATAAGTTGAGGTGACTTATAAATTGAGTCCGTTTGATAAAATAAGTCACTTTTTTCATTTTTCGCTTATAAGTTGGTGACTTATTTGAAACCAAACAGGGTCTAAGTTGGGCTCGTTGATGTATATCCTAGAACAGCTGTGGCGGAGTGGCGAACTATTGCTGTGTTGGTAAAAAAAAGTGGTGCTCAACAGAGAAGATCGGTGGGGAGAAGGTGCTCTGCATGGAAGCGGAGGCGGATGCGGAGGCGACATGGCCGGCGGCGGCGGGCGACCGAGCGGCGGTTGGAGACGGCGGCTTTCCTGTAGATCAAGTGTGCATGTGAGGGCACAACTCCCCCTCGCTCCGACCACCCAAACACCACAGCTCGCCGTTGATTTTCCCCACAAAACATCTAGTCTGGCCACCCCCACCTCACTAGACTGCATCTGTCTTCTTCCTGTGCGGGGGTAGGTTGCCAATCTTCCCCGGCGTCGACGCGTCACCGGGATCGGTCCAAGACGAGGTGAGCGAGGTGGCTGGATGGGGAAGAGGTTGGGTGACGGCCTCTTCTGTGGCTGGGCGTGACAGCTGCGCCGTCGCTGCTGGCGACTACAGCGGAGAGAGCGGCCCCGCTGAGTCGGGAGAATCGGCGGTAAAACCTGATCCCAAATCTTCAGGCTGGATAAGAAGGTACGCTGGGATGCTCGCGGGAGCGTATTGTTGGATTGCTAATGTAATTTCTGCTACTGTAACTCACTGCGTAGATGATAGTCAAAAAAGATTTGGTTACCCCGTAGCCGTGAAAAACTGAAAAGACATTAGGATTTGAAATGTTCAGAAGTTCAGATAAGGCAGGGTGTGCCCCGTTTTTGGCACATCTCAACCGGTACGCTGGGGTGTGAGAAATGGAAAATAATGTGAAGTAGTGTGACGAACATAATTCTGGTAAAAAAGTGCAACGGCGTCTTAGTTTAATTGTTAGATGAGTTGTAGAGTGATGTTGCCAATTTAGGTAGGTTACTACATGGGAATGTGTAGAACGGAGATGGTAGCTTCTAATTATAAATGACGATCACAAAACAAAAAATGTTGGATTTGTTGTAGCTCAGAAATCTGGGTGGAATAATGGAATTCGGTGAAGATAAATAACTGAGCAGTAAAATTAGTGATTGGGGGTCCCTCGTTACTAACCTCACCTGCCAATTGTAGGGGGAAATGCAGGCAAAAATGAAATGCATTTTGTTGTTGACCTCTTTTTTTTTTCCTCAGAGTGCGAGTAGGCGCAAATCCAATCGAGCGACCACCTTGTCCTGGAAGGATGGGAGCACTCGAGAAGACTATCAGGGGCTTTGTCGAAAGGGAGGGTGATGAAGTAGTGAAGCTGAAGGTAGGGACAACGTTTGACTCACTGACGGAGGTCTATGATTTCTACAATTTATATTCATGGGAACATGGCTTCGGAATTAGATACGGCAAAAGCCGGCTGAATCCTGATAAGAGAAACACTATGCAGGAGATTGTCTGCGGGTGCTCGGTAAGGAAGGGATATTTCAAATTACACAATATGCAAAAATGATGTGCACGTGCATTTCCTTTTTCATCAGTTCATGACATGAAACAAATATTGCATTTCAGGGGAAACCCCTCCGCGAGAATGCCAGATCTTGTAGATGCGAGTGCCCTGCAATGATTAGACTGTTGAGGACATCTGACAATGGGTGGTACATCACGGAGCATCAAGTAAATCATAACCATGTGATGACGCTGAATTGTGGTGAAATGCTGCACTGGCCATCTCACAAGCACATCGACGGCTACACTAGAGACCTTGTTAGGAACCTAAGGAAGAACAACATCAACCTGAGCAAGGTGTACAACATCATCGGAGGGTTCTTTGGTG
The DNA here is from genome assembly GCF_056163025.1 of Triticum urartu. Lineage (NCBI taxonomy): Eukaryota > Viridiplantae > Streptophyta > Magnoliopsida > Poales > Poaceae > Triticum > Triticum urartu. The sequence goes on from NC_141879.1 coordinate 657,274,719, forward strand.
TTCGAAGTTTGAATGCTATAAGCCATGTAATCTCAACTATCTCTCCCTCTATTCCGTATCCTTATCTGTCTCTTCCTCTTGTAACGGGATGAATCCTAGCGATCGTTCTATCTTGTAACCTACGACAGGTCTTCTGTCCGCATCAATATATAGCAACGCGGCTCTCCCTTTGGAGAGTAGGAACGCTTCTATCAATCAATCTAATATGGTATACAGAGCCTAGCCTTTTCCCCTATCGTCTAGCGATCCCAAAAATCAGCGCCAGAAACCCAAACCCCCCGATCCCATCTAGCGACGCAGAAGCCCAAGCCCTATCGTCGCCATGGCAGGATCCAGCGCTGTCGCCGTCAACCTGGGCGCCCCTCCAACAGAAAAACTTACGAGAGGGAACTATCTTCTCTGGAAAGCGCAGGTAATGCCGGCGCTTCGAGGTGCCCAAGTAACCGGCCTCCTTGACGGCACAGATGCCGCACCGGCAAGAACGGAGGAGGTCCCCAAGGCGGACAAAACCACGGCCATCGAGCCCAATCCGCTGTATGGTCCGTGGTTGGCGAAAGATCAACAGGTTCTGAGCTACCTGTTGAACTCGTTAACTCCAGAAATCTTGGCGCAGGTCATCGGTAAGGAAAGCACTCATGATTTATGGACTGCTCTTACCACACTATTCGCTGCGCAGTCTCAATCTCGGATAACAAATCTGAGAATCGCCATCTCCAACACCAAGAAGGGCAACATGTCAAGCAATTCCTTCATCGCCAAGATGAAGAGTCTAGGAGATGAGCTTGCAGCCGCAGGTCGTCCAGTGACCGACGGCGAGATGGTCGACTACATCCTCGCCGGACTCGATCGGGATTACGATCCCATTGTTGCAGCGGTCGGCGCCATCAAAAACTCCATCACTGTTGATGACTTGTTCTCGCAGATTTCAGCGTTCAACCAAAGGATGGAGATGTTGGGCGATGGACCGTCCGGTTTTCGCTCATCTGCAAATGCTGTGTACAGAGGACGCGGGCCATCACGCGCGAGAGGAGGACGCGGGCGAGGGAACAGAGGGCGCAGTCGTGATCGTGCCTCTCCCTCTCCTGCTCGCGGTGGTGGAGGCAGCAGCTACCAACAGCACCAACGACAACCGCCACCACACCAGCAGCAACAACAACATGAGGGAGATTATCCCGAGTGCCAAATATGTTACAAGTTTCATGCCGGCGGCGCAAGGGCCTGTTGGCACCGATATGACGAGGATCATGGAGAAAAGAAGAAGGCCAATCTCATCACCAACTCCTATGGGATTGATACTAATTGGTATGCAGATTCTGGCGCCACCAAGCACATCACGGGGGAACTTGACAAATTGACAACGCGAGAAAGGTACCACGGAGGTGATCAAGTGCACACGGCAAGTGGAATAGGTATGGATATTGCTCATATTGGAAACTCAATTGTTAAAGCCCCCGGGGAAAATTTGCATCTAAATCGTGTCTTACATGTCCCTCATGCATCAAAAAATCTTGTTTCAGTTCATCGCTTCACTCTTGACAACAATGTTCTCATAATATTCTATCATTACTCTTTTGTTATCAAGGACTTGGCAACGAGGAGAGTCATCTTTAGAGGAAGATGCGAGGGAGGTCTTTATCCACTCGTATCATCATCCCCTTCATCATGGTTAAATAAACAAGCTTGGAGTGTCACCAAACCATCATCGGCAAAGTGGCATAGTCGTTTAGGTCATCCGTCTTCAACTATTGTTCAACATGTTCTTAGTAGAAATAAACTTCCTTATGAGTCTAGTGTTGAGTCAGTTTGTGATGCATGTCAACAAGCTAAAAGTCATCAATTGCCATATCCCATCTCTACTAGTGTATCCACTGCTCCTTTGCAACTTATTTTTTCAGATGTATGGGGGCCAGCCCCTACTTCAGTTGGTAGATTTTCATACTATGTAAGCTTCATTGATGATTATAGTAAGTTTACTTGGATTTATTTGCTAAAGAAACGGTATGATGTTTTTCAAGTTTTTGGCAATTTCCAAAGTCTTGTTGAACGCCAACTGAACTCCAAAATTCTTGCAATGCAAACTGACTGAGGTGGTGAATATGAGAAACTTAATTCTTTTTTTCAAAAGATTGGAATTTCTCATCATGTTTCCTGTCCGCATGCTCACCAACAGAATGGTTCTGATTGAGCGAAAACACCGTCATGTTGTTGAAGTAGGACTATCATTGTTAGCTAATGCATCCATGCCTCTCAAATTCTGGGACGAAGCTTTTCTTACTGCCACTTATCTTATCAATATTCGTCCTAGCAAAGTCATCAAATTTGAGAATCCTATAACACGCTCTTTGGTGTCACTCCAGATTACACATCACTTCGTATATTTGGTTGTGCATGTTGGCCAAATCTTAGGCCATACAATACACGCAAACTTGCGTTTCGTTCAAAAAGATGTGTTTTTATAGGCTATAGCCCTATGCACAAAGGCGTTAAGTGCCTTGATGTTTCCACTGGCTGGGTCTATATATCTAGAGATGTTGTCTTTGACGAATCAGTTTTCCCTTTTGAGTCTCTCCATCCAAATGCCGGAGCTCTCCTTCGCAAAGAAATTCTTCTTCTTCCAGATTTTGATCAAGGGGGTGATAACAATTGTACTAACCAATCTGACAATATTCTACTTGCCCCTTGTATTATGCCTGTGCAGGTACCTGAAGAAAACAACAGAGAAAATGATCAAAATCATGAAAATTTGGCTCAAAATGATCTATTATTTCATGTCAATGGAGAAGGAGGAGCCGGTGCGGAACCCGAGGAGGACCTGGCTGCGCCTGCCACGCCAGTGCGTCAGCCGGCCTTGGATCAGGCGCGCAGGTCTGTTTTGGATCGCACGCCGGGGCGACAGCCCGTTCGGGTGGATCAGGCCGCGTCTAGCCAAGCGGCGGGCCACTCCACGAGCGCCGCGTCATCACGCGGTAGCGGGCGCGCGCGCACTACACACATGCAGCCGACAGCAACAACAGCTTCAGGAAAGACTTCACTCCAGGTTCGACCACACCATTGGCCACTGGATCTTCTGCGCCCACTCAATCTACAGATTTGGAAGGATCTTCTGGATCTTCTGCGGCTGGTCACATTGAGCAGTCTTCTGTGCAACTACAGCCACAACCTGTCACCACTTCAAGGATTATGACTCGATTGCAAAAAGGGATTAGAAATCCCAAAGTAAGAACAGATGGTACTATCCCGTATGGCATGCTGTGTATTTCAGGTGAACCAACAAGATTGAGTGATGCACTTGGAGATCCTAAGTGGAAAAGGGCTATGGATGAAGAATATGGTGCACTCATGAGGAATAAAACATGGCACTTGGTACCAAGTCAAAGAGGTAAAAATATTATTGATTGCAAATGGGTTTACAGAATCAAAAGAAAAGCAGATGGCTCCATCGATAGGTACAAGGCACGTCTGGTTGCAAAAGGTTTCAAGCAACGGTATGGTATTGATTATGAGGACACTTTTAGTCCTGTTGTGAAAGCTGCCACCATCAGACTTGTGCTGGCTATTGCTATTTCCAGAGGATGGAGTCTTAGACAGCTAGATGTTCAGAACGCGTTTTTGCATGGTGTTCTGGAAGAGGAGGTCTATATGAGGCAACCACCAGGGTATGAAAATAAACAAACACCTCATTATGTTTGCAAACTTGATAAATCTCTTTATGGTCTGAAACAGTCTCCTAGAGCATGGTTCTCATGGCTGAGCTCACAATTGAAGCATCTTGGTTTTGTTGCGTCCAAGGCTGATACGTCTCTCTTCATTTATAATAAGGCAAATACTGTCATGTTTGTGCTCATTTATGTTGATGACATCATAGTTGCGAGCTCCTCACAAAATGCCACTAATGCTCTCTTGCATGATTTAAGTTCCGAATTTGCCTTGAAGGATCTTGGTGATTTACATTTCTTCCTTGGTGTTGAAGTTAAGAAGATTCAAGATGGCATAATGTTGAGTCAAGAAAAATATGCCTATGAACTTCTAACTCGTATGGGAATGAAAGACTGCAAGCCTTCGCCCACACCTTTGTCTTCTTCAGAACAACTTTCAGCGCATGAAGGAGAACCACTTAAGGAAGAGGAAAGCACAAAATATAGGAGTACTGTTGGAGCTCTACAGTACTTGACTTTGACACGACCAGACATATCCTTTGTCGTGAACAAGGTTTGTCAATATCTGCATGCTCCTACTTCCACCCATTGGATAGCTGTCAAAAGGATTGTGCGGCACATTAAGCATACTGTGAGTTTGGGGCTTCAGTTCAAACGCTCTAATTCTTCACTGGTTAGTGCTTTTTCTGATGCCGACTGGGCAGGATGTAGTGATGACCGAAAATCAACTGGAGGATTTGCAGTGTTCTTTGGTCCAAACCTTATTTCTTGAAGTGCCAGGAAACAAGCTACAGTGTCAAGATCAAGTACAAGTCATTGGCAAATGCTACTGCTGAGATCATTTGGGTGGAATCATTACTTGATGAGTTGGGAATCAAGCAACGTCGTGTTCCATGTTTATGGTGTGATAACTTGGGGGCCACCTATCTCTCAGCTAATCCAGTTTTTCATAGCAGAACTAAACACATTGAAATTAATTTTCATTTTGTACGAGAAAGAGTGGCAGAAAAAAATTGGACATAAGATTCATTCCGTCCAAGGATCAGGTAGCAGATGGGTTCACTAAAGCTTTGTCAGTTAAGCCTTTTGTAGAGTTCAAGAGAAACCTGAACATAGGATAGTTTAGATTAAGGGAGGGTGTTAGAAGTTTGAATGCTATACGCCATGTAATCCTAACTATCTCTCCCTCTATCCCGTATCCTTATCTGTCTCTTTCTCTTGTAACGGGATGAATCCTAGCGATCGTTCTATCTTGTAACCTACGACAGGTCTTCTGTCCGCATCAATATATAGCAACGCGGCTCTCCCCTTGGAGAGTAGGAACGCTTCCAACAATCAATCTAATATTTGGCACTATGGAGAATGTTCCGTTCACGAAAAGGTCTCTACGGAACCTGTGTGTGCAAATAAGTCGGGACGAGGCAGAGGATGACGTTAGGAAGACGATCGAAGTTTTCGATGAACTAGGTGCAAAGGACCCTGAGTTCTTGTTTAGGGTACAACCTGATGGCGAGGGCAGGATCAGGAATTTAATGTGGGCAACGGGAGACAGCAGGATGAAGTACAAATTCTTTGGTGATGCAGTCACGTTTGATACAACCTATCGGACAAACGTGTACAACATGCCATTCGGGCTGTTTGTCGGAGTAAACAACCATTTCCAGAGTATATTACTTGCCGGAGTGCTGATCAGAGACGAGCAGGTGGAAAGTTTTGAGTGGGTCTTCACGGAGTTTGTTAGGATGATGGGTGGGGTAGCACCTTGGACCATACTAACAGGTTTGTGTTTCAAACTTTCTTTCTGAATATTTTGTCCCTCGCTGCTCCTAGGTGATTGAACAAAAAAAGTGATGTGTGTGTGGTTTCATTTGGTTGTCTCAGATCGGTGCGGAGCTATGGAGATTGCAATCAAGAAGACTCTCCCAGACACGGTGCATCGCTGGTGCAAGTGGCATGTACTGAAGAAAGCAAAGGAGAGTCTTGGATCACATTACGGGAAGAGGAATGAATTCAGGCAGGAGTTCCACAAAGTTGTGAATCACATGTTAACTGTTGATGAGTTTGAAGAAGCGTGGGCTCATTTGCTGGAGAAACACAATCTGCGGAACCATGGGTACATGACTCAACTGTTTGAGATCCGAGAAAAATGGGCTAAGCCGTACTTCAAAGGAGTATTATGTGCTAAGATGACAAGTACCCAGTGTAGCGAGAGTGCGAACCATATGCTGAAGAGCTATGTACCACCTGAATCTCCAATGCATATGTTCGTGAGGCAGTACATGAGGCTGCAGTTCGACAAGTCATCCGACGAGAGCTACGAGGAAAAAAGGAGTAAAATTGTAAGGAGTTCTATTTCTCTTGTTGCTAATCTATTGGCAGACTTGAATGGAATCGCTGACCAGCTTACTTTTCAGGGAGGAGTTGTGTTGCGAACAAACTCATCCATTGAGATGGATGCAAGCAAGATCTACACCAGATCCATGTTTGAGCAGTTCCAGCTGATACTGTACGAGGCAGGGGGGTACCGTGTCCAGGAGATAGAACAAGATGCCTTGTACAGGGCTACGCACACGAGACCAGACAAACGAGAGAAGTGGAGCATGGTAGTGTTCATGGTGAAGATGCACGACAGAGGTGAGCACTTCGAGTGCGAGTGCGGGCTTTTTGAACACATGGGGATGATTTGCGCACATATACTAAAGGTTAAATCACTTGACTTTCTCGTACAAGCAAGAACTTTTTTGTGGCCAAAAAACAGTTTGCGCTTTGCTAACAACATAGTATTTCCTATCTTTCGTCAGGTGATGGATTGCCTAGGGATGACTGAGATTCCGAAAAAGCACATAGTGAAAAGGTGGACAAAGGATGCGCGGGATGTACTTCCAGAACACCTGCAACACTACCAGCGAGACAAGATTGGGACGACGACATTGACTTTCAGGCATAACAGAATGTATGTGCAAGCTCTCGAGTTGGTAAGACTAGGGGATGCTAGTGTTGAAGCTTATGACACACTGATGGCTTTATTCAATCAAGCTCTGGTGGTCATGAAACCTTTCGATATGGCAAGAGATGGCTTGGGACTGGAGGACCGTGCTACAGGCAAGGGGAGAATAACTCAAAGTGCTGTTCGGGTCAATGGCATTGCAGAAGAGGAAGATAGGAATTCCGTTGAGAGCAACACGCTGGCCGGGTTGGCACCTCCCATGAAAGAAGTTAAAATTAGGCAGGCCAACAAATGCTAGGGACAAAGCGCCATATGAAGGAATGACAAAGAGGAGCAGGTTCTATAGCATCTGCAAAGGTAAGGGGTACAAACACACGACTTGCCCCGAACATGGGGATGCTCCGAAAATTCCAAGGAAGGAAGCGAAGTGCAGTAACTGTGGAGTAGTTGGACATAGGAAAAACACTTGTGGCAGAGTTACCGGCGATTGAATAGTTCGTGATGTGGTCTAGGGTTTCCTTAGGAATTCTGATGTAGCAAATATTTGTAACGTTGTAATAAGTTATGCACCCTCAACCGAAATTTGAGTATTTGAACTTTTAATTAAATAGAGTGCGGTGGAAGTGCTGAAGAGCTGCTGGTGTGTAGACATATGTTTTTGCACGTAGCAAGTATGGGCAGTGCAGGCTGATGAGATACAGAATATTTAGGCAGTGGCATGTATGGTTGCCAATAGGCTTGCATTCATGGACAGATCCTAACGCGTGGCCATGCCCTACGAACCCCCCGGGTTTAAATGTTCGAAATTTGAACTACCGCTGGCGGGATATGAGCTGGCGAAGTACTAGTACATAAAGCACTCTGAGCCGGTAGGAAGGCTCATAGCAGAAACAAAAGCTCACAAACAAGTGCCCAAG